>NC_091135.1:4198190-4530333 GCF_041381155.1 Argopecten irradians
TAATAGCGCGCGTTATGATTTTCTGTCTGCAAAACTATGATTCGAATCTTGTCCTGCACATCCTGATAAGGTTTGTCGCTGAAAATATATTCCATGTGTAAGTTGACAACAAGCTTAATTTATCAACAATGAAACTCGAAACCTGTTTTGAAGACTAAAACCTGAACTGTCTATTTTTTTGTGATTCCAACGACACATTATTATATTTTAACTTAATATTTATTATGTGTGTAAAATCAAATAGTAGAAAAGTAGAATGGAAATTACCGAGATATATAACCACACAAGTTGATAAAAACGTCATTTGTGTTAATTAGCATTCCACAAATTATTTCCACCGAAAATAGAAATTCATCGGTGTGTAAACCAAGTGCAATGTCATGAGTTTTAATCAAGTATATAAAATCGTAATGTAAATAATAAAAGTGATTTATTATAATATATGGAATGGCCGCAGTTGCTTAAAAATGGTTTTACGTCAATAAACATGTCTGTTTCACTCCAGGTATGTTTTCATTCTTATTATAAGCTTACCGTTGATATTATACAATGCATTTATCATAACTTCCTGAACAATTTTAAGCACAACAAACATTTATACAGGGAATTGTGCATTTGTATAATGTTTTAACTTCATCTTAGGCTATCGATATAGATGTTCTGGCATTATAATTGCAATCGATAAACCTGGTATTCTCCTTTTCGGAAACTTCTGCCTCGTATCAAATTTTAACATGCCAAAAATAACAATTGTTCGAAATAATTGGCGTTGAAAAAATAATGCAAAAATTATGAGTAATTAATCTAAAATTTTCAATAAAATTTAACATGTGATCCAACCAGATTGAGGTATATTTTCATTAAAATGTACTTAATTGTGCTCTATATGTGCTTTTAATGATCTAGGTATTTCTATAGAGATCTACCTTGGCCACTTTTAGTAAATATTTTGATCAGCTGATGGTTTTGTTATTTGTCTAATGAGCATGTTTTATGTTATTTTACTAATAAGCCACGTCAAATTGCTATTTAATTTTGAGTTGTACATCCCGTTATTTCACAATGAACTGAAGATAAGTGATGAAAGAAACAGATATCGCCTCAATGTTTCTTTAATTATTGGAAGGAAGCGAATGCAGTTAGCTCAGTCAAATTTTACTTCAAAGCTGACAATGGAAGTTGAGGTCAAAAAAGTACACACCTCATTATACAACGATACCACTGTCTGATGTGGATTTCACAGACCTTGTACATGTGTTTACATTCGACAAGAATTAATATCTTGTTGACGTCAATTTGCGGTTAGAGCTCCGTCATATGAAAGTAGGTAGCTACGAGCCTTAAAAGAATTACGTTGATGGAAATGTACTGAAACATTTGGTTGTAATTTGGTAACGGTATTAGTGACGTCAAGTGTATACTTGAAAGGATATTCTAGGTTAAAACAAACCCATTTATGCCAGACAAGGATAAACAAATCTCCATGAGAATTGGAACATTTGAGTTACAAGCAGTGAAGTCTTGTGCTTGTTTCCTCCATTCGGCTAACACTTACTACTAAATTATCACTTACTACTAAATTATATTATCGGAGACATCAAATTAGTACTGTTTATAACGCTTAACATAGGTCATCATTTGACAAGTAAATTGTGGAGAAATTCCTGGAATATATATATGAGGTACCCTTTCAGGGATCAAAACTATTACGTTGAGTAAATATTTCAAATCTGATCACTTATAAATGTCTGACTCTATACTGATAAACAAATCATATTGATCGTTTCTATCTGAGCGTATTATAATAGCTCCACTGGCCATTGGGGGCTCCATTAATTAGTAACACATTGCATACACGAGAGCTAGCAACAGGTTTATATTTTCTTTTATAGATATGATTTTGTGTAATCAAAATCAAAGCTGCCAATTAGTTCAAAGCTTTGGGGTATGTAGATGTCATGGCATAGGCAATGGATGAAAAAGACAAGATGTTTTCATGATCCAAAGAGAACATCAACATCGATTTCAGATTGTCTAAACGCTTCCTCTAAGCACCGATATGTAGCATTCTTCCCGGATTTTTGCTTCCATCGGAGTAAAATATGATAAATCTGGGATCTGGTGTCAAAGTAGTGATCTGACCGAATCTGGAAAATCTCTGCATCATTCATACCGAGATAATACGCAAGAGTTTCAAACTCTTTTCCAATTCTGGCAGACATCCGATTGAGTTCTTGGTTATCTGGGACAGCATCAAGATGTCCAAAGATGACAGATTCCACCTGACGATCTGTAAAAACACTCTACGTAAGACACGGTAACACAAAAGTGAAAAATTATCCAAATGATAAATAATTAAATTTACATTGTTTGGCTTTGAGAGCAAGAAGAAACACACCCATTTTATATAATTATAATGCCTTACCTTCGTGCTTAGATTTGGTATCATTAGATGGTATCTGAAAGTAAAAAGAATTTCTTTGTAGCACACATATAAATCCCTCCGCGTCTTGAAGGAAACTGATCTGATGTCATGCATTTCTATTTGAATTTCCATCAGTATCAGATTTTACTTTCTGCAAATCATGAAGCTGAAGACAAATATTTTTAAATAATTAAGCTTGATTATTAATAATAAATAACTTACCTTATCGGAATACCATCCCTGTAGGTGGCGATATTTGTTGATGACGTGACTTTTATTGGCATGACCATGACACACCATCTCCTCGCCTGTTGTCGCTAAGTCGTCCACAGACAGCAAGCCCTCGGTAGAAAGCAAAGGACTTCTTTCACACTTCAAGCACAGAGTGAATGGCAGATTCATGCAATATCTGCCGAGAATGCGCTTCAATGTCTCCGTCGCGAATTTTTGTACTGACGTACATGTAGTAGCGTCGGGTGGATATTTGTTTAGACTGAATCGGTAAAGCCCTATTTGAATGATGTTATCGTAGAACGCTACCACAAGTCGTGTCATTCCGCCATTTAGATCAAAGATCCCACAGCCACAAAACATCAGGAATTGTGACCCTTGTTTTGCCACTGGATATTTGGAGAGACATGCTGAGAGGAGTCTGTGGAATACAGCCGGTGGCAGGAAATTGTTTTTGAAGACATAACACAAGATAGCGGTTCTACTAGTGTCACCGACATAGTTGTTCAACTGGCATTCAGTGAGTTTGTCCTGTAATAATGACGGCACAAAGTAGAACTCTTGTAATACTGTGGAGCTTCCATCGCCATCTTGGTGTACAGAAGGACGAGTGATGATGTCAAGTCGCTCCATTAAGCCAAGAATATGATCCTTATGGCGACAGAATCTGTCCTCCTTTTTGAAAATGCCCTCTACCATACATTGATGGAGCTTCCCTGTGCTGTTAAGGTCGTCCCAGTAGTGAACAAGGGCTGGGTTCTCGATACAGAATTGCCGAGCAGTAATGATGCATTTGAATGCATCAATGAGCCACTGAGGACTAAGTACAACGTGATCCTTCAGACAGCCTTCACTGAAGTAAATAACTTTTCCGATTGCATGCTGGAAGCGAAGAAACAGATCTAGCCTCTCCTGGTCGCCAATAGGAACGCCTGTACTTTTATCTATCTCAACAACTTCTTCATACGACAGAATACAGACACCTTTAAGCTTCTTTTCCATCATGGCCTTTTCAAGAGCTATCCATCTGGCCGGGATTTTTTCTCCCCAGTACTTCTGTTTAGAGGCAAGTTCCAAAATCTTCTGTTGGAGACTGTCAATCTGGTGTTTAGTGGGGTGGTTTGAAACAGTAAAATCTCGGTCGATCAAGTGGCGAGAAGTTGGTGTGTTAAGCAGAGATTTTCTCAGCTCCACAAAATAGTTCTTGGACTCTCTTTCAACGTCTCCCTTTAAATTATGAAATACTATCACTTAAATAAAAGTATATGTAACCAAGGACGTAGTTGAGGCTTACTTATAAATCCTTGATATAACACAGAAATTTTTTAGCACATCAGGTATATATTTTTCTGATAACAGTATGACGACTAGGATAAGTTGAAATATCATACTAAGGCCATACAAATATAAACTAAAAAAACTCGTTTAAATACTGTTTCAAACATGACAGAAGATAATTATTATCTTTCAATACAATGGAAGTAGATATAAATCTGCAGAAGGCAATATTCTTGTTTTCACCAAAAGTTATTACCATTGCATGTATTTAAAATTTAATTTGAAAATTCTAATCAATTTGAAAGAGATTATTATGTAGAATACCTGTATTTTGTCCAAATGAGTCCCAACCAATACCACTGGCGGTTGCTGTTCCTCATTGTGACTGTATAGGTGGACAGAATTCATCCAATATGACACCAAATCTGTCACAAAAGTTAATCTCCATTCAAAACTGTTACACTATTTAAATACATCATTTGAAGGTTCCTAAACACTCAAGTTGTATCTCTTAAATAAGTGCAAGTGTTTAAGTTATATAAACACCCAACACACGCCCCCCATAAAAAGGATATACAATATTAGACATTATTCTAACCCAAACGTCACAACAATTGGATACACAATATATTGGATACACAATATACATTATCCTAGCTAAAACGTCATAAAAGTTCATCCCACAAAACAGTTGAATATATAATATATATTATCCTAGCTAATATGTCACAAAAGGTTCTACAAAACAGTTCCAAAACAGTTAGATAATATATAATAAATATTATCCCAGTTAAAGCATCACAAATAAAAAGGTTATCCCACAAAAAAGTTAAATATACAACATATATTTAAATTACAAGACTCTGTGTTTAATTTCAGTGTCCAAGGTATTACATACAAACTTTTATACTCAACCTTGATATCCTTACCAGCTACAAGAACGTAGTCACCGAATTTATTATTATATTGCATTTTGTATAATTATGTTATAATATCTGTATTTCATTTTATTTTTATTTCTTTTTGTTTCTAGCTGTTAGAAGACATATTCGTGTGGTGATTGACCTTGCTATCCAGGATCCTCATGCCTGATTGTTCTAGCGGTTACAGGACTTAGTATTACTATCGGTATTACAAGAATGGTTCTCATCTTCAATGTTCCTAGCAGTAAGAAAATTATGTTTGCTTTTGGTTTTGTTAGTATAACGTCCTATTAACAGCTAGGTTTGTTGGTGGAGGAAAACCAAAGTACCCAAAGAAAAACCACTGACCAGTGGTCAGTACTTCTAGTGATTCTGTATAGTCACCCTTTATAGTCCTTGCTGTTATGTACACTTTTTGTATTTTTTAGCATCATACAATACTGTATTCGTCCTTGATTTTACCTGTCACAAGAATTTTTATCAATACTTCATATTCCTGTATATAAGAAGACAGAAATACTTACCTTTGATTTTCAATTCTTTGCAGCCAGTGACATCTAAAACACACTGGTCATTATCTACAAGATCGTTGATGTTTTGGTCAAGTCTGGTGACCAGTAGATAAACAGCCCGAGGGGTCAGGAATGTATGGTGGGTAGTGTAAAACACAAATTGGCCTGCAAAGTCCCACACAGACAACTCACCGTAATTCTACAAGTAAATACAAACCAAAACACATTCACAGTGGGTTGAACAAATGTTGTTGATTGTAAACTTTCTTAATTCAGGTTTGTAATGCATGAACATCTATATTACCATATTCGACCCAACAAGTGCCTCCATCCCTGTAAGTGCCTCCGTCCAACCTATTGATGCCTTAAATTCACTGATATGAAAACCATAAGTTCCTTTATTTGCCATGATTCTTTTTGCAAACTAATTGTAGTTTCTTTGTGCAATAATTACAGGAAAGGCTAGTCCAAATTTGGTTCTGTTAAGCACCTACTTATTTTTTCAATTTTTCTAGCACCCAGGGAGTTTATTAGGTTGTATACATTATGCAATATCCTGATTGATGGATAAAGCTACACTTACTGCATCATCCTTATCTGCTATGGAGTCCTTCTGTGACATCACCAGATTTTTTACAGTATTGAGGAAAAGGTCACCTGCCATCTGACTTTGATCATTGCTATGTTTTAATTTGACATTCTCAAATGCTTGCATCATTTCCAAAAACTCTCGGCATCCAAGCATGGACGCTTTTTCATCTATGATTGGTGAAGGGGAGGTTACTCTAGCACCAGTCTCTTCCGAGTCAACCGCATTGTTGCTGATATCTGTATCTTCATTCAAAGTGAATTTAATATCATCTGATTCAGAAGAGACTCCCTGTGAAACTTCATGGACAGCTGGGTCGTCAATATCACTTGTCACTGTTTTTGTCTGCAAATCCAGGTAAGTGTTTGTTGCATCGGCGTTTGACAAATTGACTTCAAGATTGGTCGTATTCCGAAACAACTTTATTAGTTTTGCATCATTGCAATTACTTGCTTTCTGTATTTCTGTTGGAAAGAAAAGTCTTTTTATAGATACACTTTATTAGAAATGAAAAATACAAAATACAAGATTTCAGAATAAACAAGAGATACGTCCAAGGGCCTAAACGGTGATCTGACTGCCTTGGCAATAATCATACAGGAAATTAATAAGATATAGTGTCATTGTAGCCATCTTCGATTTGGAATCAACCAGAGCTGTAACAACACTTTGTCGGGATCATGCAAGGATCATTTCATGCAAGTTTCAGCCAAATCGCACCGGTAGAACTTGAGAAGAAGTTCAAAATGTGTTTTCAAGATGGCGGCTGTGGTGGCCATCTTGGATTTCGGGTCAGATAACCTAAAAATGAGAGCTTAAAAGTGTTTAAATACTATGACTATTTGGGATAAATTTAAATTCAACATTTGTTTACAGTTACAAAATATTTGCATTCGATTTTTTAGTGGGGGTGTGTATAGAACAAGAGGCCCAGAGGGCCTGTATCGCTCACCTGGTTTGTAATGCCAAGTAATGTTCTGAATACAGGTTCATTGTTTTTTTACTGATGGAATTTTAATATTAGCATCTAAATCCCCTATTGGGGGCCCCCCCTCCCGCCCCCAGGAGGTCAGAGCCAAAATTAATACAAGTTCTGTTCCCCTTCTTCCAAGGATGTTTATGGCCAAATTTGGTTACAATCCAAACAAAACTCTAGGACAAGAAGTGATTTATAGGATTTACCTCTATTTCCCCTATTGGGCCCCACCCATCCTGCCCTCGGGGGGCCAGAGCCAAAATTTATACAAGTTCTGTTCCCCTTCCCCCAAGGATGTTTGTGGCCAAATTTGGTTACAATCCATGCAGAACTCTATGACTAGTAGCGATTTAAAGGATTTACCTCTATTTCCCCTATTGGGCCCCGCCCCTCCTGCCCCCGGGGGGTCAGAGCCAAAATTTATACAAGTTCTGTTCCCCTTCCTCAAAGGATGTTTGTGGCCAAATTTGGTTAAATTCCATTCAGAACTCTATGACAAGTAGTGATTTAAGGGATTTACCTCTATTTCCCCTATTGAGCCCCGCCCCTCCTGCCCCTGGGGGATCAGAGCCAAAATTTATACAAGTTCTGTTCCCCTTCCCCCAAGGATGTTTGTGGCTAAATTTGGTTACAATTCATGTAGAGCTCTAGGACAAGTAGAGATTTAAAGGATTTACCTCTATTTCCCCTATTGGGCCCCGCCCCTCCTGCCCCCGGGGGGTCAGAGCCAAAATGTATACAAGTTATGTTCCCCTTCCCCCAAGGATGTTTGTGGCCAAATTTAGTTACATTCCATTCAGAGCTCTATGACAAGTAGCGATTTAAAGGATTTACCTCTATTTCCCCTATTGGGCTCCGCCCCTCCTGCCCCCGGGGGATCAGAGCCAAAATTTATACAAGTTCTTTTCCCCTTCCCCCAAGGATGTTTGTGGCTAATTTTGGTTACAATCCATGCAGAACTCTAGGACAAGTAGCGATTTAAAGGATTTACCTCTATTTCCCCTATTGGGCCCCACCCATCCTGCCCTCGGGGGGCCAGAGCCAAAATTTATACAAGTTCTGTTCCCCTTCCCCCAAGGATGTTTGTGGCCAAATTTGGTTACAATCCATGCAGAACTCTATGACTAGTAGCGATTTAAAGGATTTACCTCTATTTCCCCTATTGGGCCCCGCCCCTCCTGCCCCCGGGGGGTCAGAGCCAAAATTTATACAAGTTCTGTTCCCCTTCCTCAAAGGATGTTTGTGGCCAAATTTGGTTAAATTCCATTCAGAACTCTATGACAAGTAGTGATTTAAGGGATTTACCTCTATTTCCCCTATTGAGCCCCGCCCCTCCTGCCCCTGGGGGATCAGAGCCAAAATTTATACAAGTTCTGTTCCCCTTCCCCCAAGGATATTTGTGGCTAAATTTGGTTACAATTCATGTAGAGCTCTAGGACAAGTAGAGATTTAAAGGATTTACCTCTATTTCCCCTATTGGGCCCCGCCCCTCCTGCCCCCGGGGGGTCAGAGCCAAAATTTATACAAGTTATGTTCCCCTTCCCCCAAGGATGTTTGTGGCCAAATTTAGTTACATTCCATTCAGAAACTCTATGACTAGTAGCGATTTAAAGGATTTACCTCTATTTCCCCTATTGGGCCCCGCCCCTCCTGCCCCCGGGGGACCAGAGCCAAAATTTATACAAGTTCTGTTCCCCTTCCCCCAAGGATGTTTGTGGCCGAATTTGGTTACAATTCATGTAGAACTCTATGACTAGTAGCGATTTAAAGGATTTACCTCTATTTCCCCTATTGGGCCCCGCCCCTCCTGCCCCCTGGGGACCAGAGCCAAAACGTATACAAGTTCTGTTCCCCTTCCACAAAGGATGTTTGTGGCCAAATTTGGTTACATTCCATTCAGAGCTCTATGACAAGTAGCGATTTAAAGGATTTACCTCTATTTCCCCTATTGGGCCCCGCCCCTCCTGCCCCCGGGGGGTCAGAGCCAAAATTTATACAAGTTCTGTTCCCTTTCCCCCAAGGATGTTTGTGGCCAAATTTGGTTACATTCCATTCAGAGCTCTATGACAAGTAGCGATTTAAAGGATTTACCTCTATTTCCCCTATTGGGCTCCGCCCCTCCTGCCCCCGGGGGATCAGAGCCAAAATTTATACAAGTTCTGTTCCCCTTCCCCCAAGGATGTTTGTGGCTAATTTTGGTTACAATCCATGCAGAACTCTAGGACAAGTAGCGATTTAAAGGATTTACCTCTATTACCCCTATTGGGCCCCGCCCCTCCTGCCCATGGGGGACCAGAGCCAAAATTTATACAAGTTCTGTTCCCCCTCCCCAAGGATGTTTGTGGTCAAATTTGGTTACAATCCATGCAGAACTCTAGGACAAGTAGCGATTTATAGGATTTACCTCTATTTCCCCTATTGGGCCCCGCCCCTCCTGCCCCGGGGGGGAGAGCCAAAATTTATACAAGTTCTGTTTCCCCTCCCCCAAGGATGTTTTTGCCAAATTTGGTTACAATCCATGCAGAACTCTATGACTAGTAGCGATTTAAAGGAAATGTTGACGGACGGACGGACGGACGGACGACGGACGCCGCGCCATGACATAAGCTCACTGGCCCTTCGAGCCAGGTGAGCTAAAAATGTTTTGTTTGATTAAGCATAGATGTCACTATTTTTAACTCCATCTGTGTATGAAAGAAATTCTCGCTATTTGCAAACAAAATTTATTTCATTACCTGATGAAGTTAGAAAACAGTGACATCAATGCTTATAATTAATTGTTCAGACTATTTGACAAAATAGAATACATTTGAACATATGATTCCTTTGATTTTCCAATTGATTATTTTTTTCCAAATCAATAAGCAACGTCAATGTCTCTATTGTGCTGTCATGATTGTGTTACATTTTCGTGTGATTCTTAGATTTTTTCATCATTAGTACAAAGAAAAAGAATCTGCCAATCAGAAAGTCGGATTTAGTTTGAAAATTAAATTTAATTAAATAAAATTAATTATCTATCAATGCATTCCAGAATAAACAAAATAATTCCAGAATGTTGAAATAAAATTTTAGAGGTTTTTAATTTTTGCTATCTGGCTTTAATCATATATATATATATATCTCAACCATTTCTCACAATTTCACGATCAGTCATCAATGACCCTTAAATATCGCAATAATACCATCCCCGTGAAATCAACCGACCACACGGTAACACCTTTTAAATATATCACTATGAGCACCATATATGTGATGACGACACCAACCTGTTTCATCTGTAACCCAAGTGTTATCATCCAAAGAAACAAAACTGTTGTGGATATCAACTCCGTCTGTACTTTTCGTTATCTCCGGCGGCAATATTGGCGGTAGTCCGAGGAGATTACGGGTAAGTGTAGTCTTTCCAACCCCGGTTTGTCCAATCACAATCACTCTAACATGATGGTCTGCTTCTTCCTGTTCCTCCAAACACTCCTTGTATAACTGTATGGAGTGCTGATCCATCTGTAGGATCTCTTCTGGAAAATCCTTCCCATCTGTTAAAGGACAATTTACAGAAGTCTATCTTAGGGCCGTGTCATTAACATAGTATCCATTTAATACTTTAAGCAATGGTATTTTATATGACCCGTGCAGCATTATGCTTGACTTGTGGTAGTAGTAGATTAACTTATAATAATTTTTATTCTGATGTGTACGGCCCAAAGCCAATATGACCAAATTGACCCCTTTTGCTCACATCCCTCAGGCCCCCAGGTGCTTAGTCCAACCATTTGTACAATATGAAATCTCTACCGCATATAGATGCTATGTTCAAAATATGAGTCACATCCATTCATAACTTTAACAGAAGAAGATGTTTAAATCAATATGACGAAATTGACTACTTTTGGTCTAACCCCAGAGGGATTCAACCCAACCGCTCTATAGGATGCTACCAGCAAAATGGTCAAATTCCGATGAGTGGTTTTCCAGAAGATGTCAATTTTGAAAATTGTTGACGGATGACATACGATGGATGGCACAGTATGGCATAAGTTAACCTTGGTCCTTTGAACCAGCTGAGATAAAATTAACAAATTGACAATAAAATCATTTCTGTAGACAGCATCTGACATCATTAATACATGCATAAACAAAATAATTAAATTTGGTAGCTACTCCTTGTTCAGTGGTAATGAGGCCTACCTGCAGCAGTATCATATGGTATCAAGTTGGATAGATAACTTGAATTCCTTGGTAGAGTTTTATTTGTCATTACCAGATCAGCAAGATACATAGCTATACAAAACTCTTCTTCACTGAGAAATCCATCCTGGTCTATGTCAGCAAGATTCCTGAAATTTACAGTAGAGGTATTCAGCACCTTTCCATGTTCAAAATACAAGTGACAAGTTCGCTATTTTGTCAAAATATATTTATCTCATTTTAAAGTTATATTTGATTAAGATAGAGATGAGAACTATTATAGATTTTCAGTAAACGTGTATTAATTTGTAATGCTAGCCAGTGGATATATAACAATGATCATGTTTTTATGATAATTGTTTTTGGCAAAGCTATACATTACGTAGTTGAAAAAGCAAGATGCCTGATGCCTCAGGGTATAGGGTATTTAGAATTTTACATGGGCGTGTCATATGGACAGGGATATCTGAATCTGAGTTTTGAGATTTTGGCTGATAAACATAAGGCTTGTTGAGTGTTAAATTGACATTGAAAATTGTACACTCGTGTTGAATATTTTCTTCTATAGTTAACAATGATGGAATTTGAATAAGGCAATGTCATCAAAGAAATGCTTTTATGCATCAAAATTGTTGACGTCAACGACAATATTCACTGCATGTATTGTTGTCACATGTTCTACTACTATGAACCAACTACTTTGTGGCTACTTCAATTTGTATCTCATGGCTACTTCAATTTGTATCTCATGGCTACTTCAATTTGTATCTCATGGTTACATGTACTTCAATTTGTGTCCTAGTAAAGACTTGTCTACTGTGGTTTTAATTTTGCGATCTAAACATCTACTTTACTTATCATAGTTGAAACATTTACTGAGCAATATTTTCTTAATTGCTACTAGCTCACAAACTATATACAACATTTAACCACACACAACAAACATAGATGGATTACAATACCACACACATAGATGGATTACAATAAGTACAAGTTTTAAACTCACCATATGGTAGAGGTGTCAGCTGCAGGCAAGCCCTTGTCTTGAAGGAATGATTTAACTTTGCTCTCTACAGCCAAATAAAATACTCTAAAATAGTCTATTCAACATCACAATTGTTTGTAAATATATTATACATTATTTATTGAGTATTAAAGACGCTCCACCGCTGAAGAATGGTATTTTTTCTCTATCAAAAACGGGAGCAGACGAATAAGTATTTTTCTTCAGTTACAAAAGTTACTTACTTTACACCATTACCATCATTGAAAAGTTTGAGCTTCTTATTTTACTTCAAGATAAATATATCAAAAATAATTAATTGTGTCCCGAAAAAAATCCATGGCACACTGTCCTATATGGAATGAAGTAGTGATTCAGCACATGTATCAAAAGCAAAATGAATAATTTTGTATATTTATTATATTTCTATTTTGTGTTAAAAAGACACATGTATATACACAATTAAACACCATTTATTATTCAAGTGATGAGTATGGTTTATGTTCTGTAGGCGGTGGCGCATCTTTAAGGTATAAAATTAAAGAGTGTTAGTGAAATTCAGGACCCAGGAACATAGAATTAAAAGCTGAATACTACAACTACGGTAATGGCACTTCAGCACTTAGGAGTTTGCAGCCAACAAGATCAACTTCATACCTGTTAGAAGGCCGATAGAGAAATTCTCTAAATCCATGCGACTGAAGATCTCTTGCAGTTCTGCAAGCTTCTCTTTCTGTATAGCATATCTATAATTATAATTGGAAAAATCCTAACTATACTTTCAAAAATTTGCATATCAAAACAATTTAGCGTAAAATTTCTACATTGACATTCACAACATGTGATAAAACTGTTGTTTATGTCTTGTAGCTGCCATTAGCTCAATTGAATTCTCCATTTTCCATTTCTTCCATTTTCAACATACCATGCTTTTACTATGATAATGCATACAAAGATAATGATATCAGTATTTCCATGAATATTCTTATCAGTTCAGGGCTTAGAAATAACTTAACTGTCAAACTTAACTAAGTGAGGGAGTCCTATTTGATTCCAATATATGGCCCTCACCACCTTAGTTAGCCTTAACGCATGTATTGTATTTTTATACATGTACATGTATTTAACAGCAAAATGTGGCTGATATACAGAACGATGCGGTGATTAATATGGAATGGATTTAACATGTTAAAGACTTTGTTTGCAAATACTGTTAAAATACATTCCTTTAAAAATAGGCTCTATTTGATTGATGTAATATATTACATATGATAGTGATATCAAGCAAATGTTGATGGAGTGAGGATCAGGTGAACAAATAAAGTCTGTAGATCAATGCATCTAATATTGCAATTTTTAAAAATCTCTTTCCACTTTTTGACAGCATTTCTATACCTTTCTACTAGTTTTGAGCATTCCATACAAAGAAGGTGATCTTCAGTGTTCCCCACCACAAGCGGTGCCATGGGGTGCGCATCACAAACAGGTCTGTAGAAAAAAAATTGATGCCAGAATTATTGAGAAATAAATCTTGATTTCAGACATGTACGATTTCAGACATGTACATGTTATGATCATGCCACTTTAGTGAGAGAAAGAAGGATATGGAGTTGTTATCAAATAATATCTGGATATAGTCGCTCACAACTAAAAGTTTAACAGAACTAGCTTTTAAGCTATTTGAATTGTGCACTTTTATGTATACACATTAACTTTGCAATAAATAAATACTTAATTACCGATATGTGTTTTTCTCAAAATGTAAAATTGTGATGAATATATAATAGTAAAAATATCATTTGAGCAATGCAGACTACCTAATATGGCTGCTGATAATTGTCCTTATCAAATACATGTATGACTTACAATTGAAGCAGTTTAGAAGGGTCTTTCTTCTGACCAAATGTTCTACAGAATACTGCAGTCGTGTTCCTGTATGTAGCATAACTGACTGGATTCTTATGGTAGTATTCGATCATGGCATCTAATGTAGAGAATCTCTCAGTAATGTCTGTGTCACGGCCTAGATAGAAAACTCCATTCTCATGTATGATCTTAATGTTCATGGTCTGCCCACTATTCCTGAAAAGAAATTTAAAATTGTTTTGTCATTTGTAAAATGATCTTAATTGGTCGTTCCTTTTGGTCGTTCCTTTTAAAATATTAATCTGAAAGTATATTTAGAATCTATATCTCTATTGCTACCTCATAGGTCATCAAATCATGAGGGTTATTAATTCATGAATTCCAGTTGTATGCCGAGGGTTGAACATTCATGAATTTCCCCTGAAGGTTGAATTTTGTTGTTATGTGTTCATCGACCACACATTGATTAAAAAATGAATGAGGTTATTAACAAGAGGCCCAAGATCCTAAACGGTAATCTGACTTCCTTGGCAATAGTCATATAGGAAATTAAATAGATATGGTAACATGGTGGCCATCTTGAATTTGGGATCAACCCGAGATTAATCAACTGAACACTTTGTCAACATCATATCAGGATCATTTCAGGCAAGTTTCAGCAAATTGCACTGTGAGAAGTTCAAAATGTGTCTTCAAAGACGACTGGGGCGGCCATCTTGGATTTCGGATCGACCCGAAAAATAACAACACTTTGTTGGGACCATGTCAGGATCATTTCATGCAAGTTTCAGCTAAAACCGCACCTGTAGAACTTGAGAAGAAGTTCAAAATGTGTTTTCAAGACGATGGCTGTGGCGGTAATCTTGAATTTCGGATCAACACGAAAAATAACAACATTTTGTTGGGACCATGTCAAGTTCAAAATGTGTTTTCCAGATGACGGCTGTGGTGGCCATCTTGGATTTCGGATCAACCCGAAAAATAACACTTTCATGCAAGTTTCAGCGAAATCGCACCGGTTGAACTTGAGAAGTTCAAAATGCGCAGTTCACGACGCACGGCGGACGACGACGGACGAAACATGATGACTATAGGTCATCCTGACCTTTCGGGTCAGATGACCTAATAATACATGCATGTCAATCAGTTACGCCGCATAAATTCATGAAGCCACAAAAATTTGAAAATAAATAGGGTTAAAATGTATCATACACTAAGTATTGAAAGAAGAAATTTAATGATCACTAGAAATAAGAAACAGTGGTATACATGTATTAGTGAGTGATGGGGGAACGTACACACTACAATAATATTATTTGATCAATTGAATTCAAACTACAATATGTGTGTACAAGCTATTCCACTTATTATATGTAGAGTAAGGAAGCTAACCCAGTCAAAAAGGGTGCAAGTTAATCATTTTGAGGTTAATTTGATTGACAGGTTTATAGTTTGAAACAATGTAGCAGAGAATATTTTGAACAGTTAACAGTCTAGTTGTAGATTTAGGCCCGGTTGTTCAAATGGTGATTAGCTTATTCATATAATAAGCGAAATTTTTATTTCTGATTTGCTGTAAGACCTGTGATTACAACTTTTCTAAAGTTGGCGAGTAGGTAACAAATGAAATACTTCAGAAATTACCGATATTGTTTCAAGTTAGCTTAAAACTAAAAATGTGTCTGTTAGACATTAAGTGTTCGCTATAAATACTTCCTAACCTTAATTTCCGCTATGAAATCATCCAGGAGTACGTAATACTTTCGCTCATTATCCTTGGGACTATAATTGCAAGGAGATGGTTTACGCTCCTGGTGCATTGTAATAAATTCTTTCCTTTACTTCATCAGAACTTTAAATGTGAAATTACTTTGAAGTTCTTTGTTACATAAAAGTGTGTTTATTATCATATTGATATTGATATGATAAACTTGTTTCGTTGTTCAAAATAGTCTTCCGCTAGAACACCGTCCAGTCTCTGTGCACGTGGTGACTTACATGTGCCATGCTTCAACGCCTTTCTGGGGTACATTAGATCAAGAGCTCAGACACTCAGACTGATATTTTAAATTGTGTTTTTTTATTCTGTTTCTCTTACGCAAGGCTGTGTAATTTTATAAATATTAATTAGAACTGCAGCAAATGCGTTCTATGGTCACAGGGTTTAGTAAGCGATAGTGCAACGTACACGTAGGACCTAGGATGATGTGAAATAAATCAAATATGTGGCCAGTGTAGGTACTTAAATTGTATTTGTTTGTGAACAGAATATACCCTTAGAATAAAAGTAAGTCCTAGCTATCACTTGTTGATTCTTGTCAGGTCCAGTGGAATTTATTATAGACAAGCTTTATTATATCATGATTCATATTTGTCTAGGGGTATCCTCCAACTACATTAGAAGGTCTTTTTTAGGGAATAAACATATACCTTATCATCAGAGCGAAACCTCCTGGGGTTCCTGTCGAATACCGCACCATGAAGTTATGTCCAGTGTAGAAATGTTCCAGCAACAAGATGGATGAAACTGGGGATATATTTGGACGGAACCAGCTGAAATTAACATCTTCTCATTATTAACAAACTGGGAGTATATTGGGACGGAACCGGCTGAAATCAACATCTTCTCATTATTAACAAACTGGGAGTATATTGGGACGGAACCAGTTGAAATCAACATCTTCTAATTAACAAACTGGGGATATATTTGGACGGAACCAGCTGAAATTAACATCTTCTCATTATTAACAAACTGGGAGTATATTGGGACGGAACCGGCTGAAATCAACATCTTCTCATTATTAACAAACTGGGAGTATACTGGGACGGAACCGGCTGAAATCAACATCTTCTCATTATTAACAAACTGGGAGTATATTGGGACGGAACCGGCTGAAATCAACATCTTCTCATTATTAACAAAATGGGGATATATTGGCACGGAACCAGTTGAAATCAACATCTTCTAATTAACAAACTGGGTATATATTGGGACGGAAACGGTTGAAATCAAAATCTTCTCATTAACAAACTGGGGATATATTGGCACAGAACCAGCTGAAATCAACATCTTCTAATTAAAAAGAGCACCAGTTATACACAAACAATTCAACAAGGGCTGTATAAATGGAATTTGTTTTTGATTGACAGGCCTAGGTACACATTGTACCAGAACACAATGTTAATACAATTAGAGGATAAACAATATTCCCTTGAATGGTTAATGTCGAGCCCAGTCAATTAGAGGAAGCAACTTTACCTTCTTGTTGAGGGAATATTAACAGGTATAGGATATCTAAGTGTTCTGTTGGCCCATGGCGTTTGATGAAGCATGTAATGATGAACCAGACAGCCAAGCTGTTGAAATCTGCAACCAGTCTGTACACTGAACGTAGCTCCTGAGAAGTCTATTTCTCTGTGGGATATTTCATGGTCGTAGCTACAAAAAGGTATAAACCAGTCATAGATAATTATGTTCAATCAAAGTAATAATTATTTCAAATTTCAAAAGATCCCATACACACCAATTTTCAATAAAACAATTCTTAAATGTTATTAACACTTTTTTTAATCTTGGGTTTTTCAGAATAATAGTCTAAATATCTACCATGTCAAAAAGGGCCAACAATTTTTTGAGGAAATCTCTGAAAACCAACCATGGACAAACAAATAGATGAACAGACAAGACAAACTGACACAATGCTATCGGCTAATACGGCTTCTGCATCTTTGATTCAGAGCCATAGCTTTAAAGGTTCCAGGAGTCTGGTTGTCAACCAGAACCCTCACTGGTCAAGAAGAATGGGTGGGGGTTAATTGTTGCAATATGTAATTAATAAACATTTCATCAATAATGAGTCTATAATGGGAGATATGGCTATATATGGTAAATGATAATTACATTGTACTTAAGAAGTAAGCATCATGACCACTCTTTGGCCTCCAAACCAGAAAGCTTCCGTCTTGGTGTCCAGGCATTTTCAAAATCGCATCAGCTGCTGCGAAGTCTAAAGGCTGCGGACTGAACCAGCTTTTTAAAACAAGAAACATAAAATCAGAAATTCAGGCCCTGTCAAATATAGTTACCCTCAATATTGAAGGATTAGACCATGAAATCACAATAACAGAATGACCATGCTATTTACAATGTGTTACACAGCAGTGGAGTCAGTTATAGTGCGTGAGACACCCCAGTAAAATAGGACCTGTTTGAAAAAAGCAAAGCCAACTGCTGGCAAATTTTAACAAGACGCCCATGGGGCTTAACAGTCAACTGACAAAATTAATTTTACAAAGGACAAAGACAGTGCAGTGACCACTCATACAGTGGAGTGACCACTCATAGAGTGGAACGGAGTGACCACTCATACAGTGGAGTGACCACTCATACAGTGAAGTGGAGTGACCACTCATACAGTGGAGTGACCACTCATACAGTGGAATGGAGTGACCACTCATACAGTGGAGTGACCACTCATACAGTGAAGTGGAGTGACCACTCATACAGTGAAGTGGAGTGACCACTCATACAGTGGAATGGAGTGACTCATACATACAGTGGAGTGACCACTCATACAGTGAAGTGGAGTGACCACTCATACAGTGGAATGGAGTGACCACTCATACAGTGAAGTGGAGTACAGTGAAGTGGAGTGACCACTCATACAGTGGAATGGAGTGATCACTCATACAGTGGAGTGACCACTCATACAGTGAAATGGAGTGACCACTCATACAGTGAAATGGAGTGACCACTCATACAGTGGAGTGACCACTCATACAGTGAAGTGGAGTGACCACTCATACAGTGGAATGGAGTGATCACTCATACATGTGAGTGACCACTCATACAGTAGGAGAGTGACCACTCATACAGTGAAGTGGAGTGACCACTCATACAGTGAAGTGGAGTGACCACTCATACAGTGGAATGGAGTGATCACTTATACAGTGGAGTGACCACTCATACAGTGGAGTGACCACTCATACAGTAAATACAGTGGAGTGACCACTCACATACAGTGGAGTGACCACTCTACAGTGGATGACCACATACAGTGGAGTGACCACTCATACAGTGGAATGCATTACAGTGATGACCACTCATACAGTGGAGTGACCACTCATACAGTGGAGTGACCACTCCTACAGTGGAGTGACCACTCCTACAGTGGAGTGACCATTCATACAGTGGAATGGAGTGACCACTCATACAGTGGAGTGACCACTCATACAGTGGAGTGACCACTCATACAGAGTGGAGTGACCACTCATACAGTGGAGTGAGTGACACAACATACAGTGGAGTGACCACTCATACAGTGAAGTGGAGTGACCACTCATACAGTTGGAGTGACCACTCATACAGTAGTGGAGTGACCACTCATACAGTGAATGGAGTGACCACTCATACAGTGAATGGAGTGACCACTCATACAGTGAAATGGAGTGACCACTCATACAGTGGAGTGACCACTCATACAGTGAAGTGGAGTGACCACTCATACAGTGAAATGGAGTGACCACTCATACAGTGAAGTGGAGTGACCACTCATACAGTGAAGTGGAGTGACCACTCATACAGTGGAGTGACCATCATACAGTGTGACCACTCTCAGTGGAGTGGAGTGACCACATACAGTGGAGTGACCACTCATACAGTGAGTGACCTCATACAGTGAAGTGACCACTCATACTGTGGAATGACGACTGGAATGACCACTCATACAGTGGAGTGACCACCATTACAGTGGACCACTCATACAGTGATGACCATTCATACAGTGGAATGACCACTCATACAGTGGAATGGAGTGACCACTTACACAGTGGAGTCATACAGTGACCACTCAACAGTAATGGAATGGAGTGACCACTCTACAGTGGAGTGCCACCACCACATACAGTGGAGTGACCACTCATACAGTGAAGTGACCACTCATACTGTGGAATGTTACCACTCATACACTGGAATGACCACTCATACAGTGGAGTGACAGCCATTCAGAGTGGAGTGACCACTCATACAGTGAAATGACCCATATATACAGTGGAATGACCACACATACAGTGGAGTGACCACTCATACAGTGGGATGGAGTGATCACTCATACACAGTGGAGTGACCACTCCTACAGTGGAGTGACCACTCAAACAGTAGAATGGAATGATCACTCATACAGTGGAGTGACCACTCCTACAGTGGAGTGACCACACATAGTGAGGAGTGACCACTCATACAGTTAATGACAACATATAGTGAATGACCACACTTATACAGTGGAGTGACCACACATACAGAGGAATGACCACCGTGGAATGAACACACATGCATACAGTGGAATGACCACTCATACATGTGAGGAATGATCACATATGCATACAGTGGAATGACACACATACAGTGGAATGACCAAACACTTGTACAGTTGAATGAACCACACATACAGTGGAGTGACCACTCATACAGTGGAATGACCACTCATACAGTGGAATGACCACTCATACAGTGGAGTGACCACACATACAGTGGAATGACCACTCATACAGTGGAGTGACCACACATACAGTGGAATGACCACACATACAGTGGAGTGACCACTCATACAGTTTAATGACCACACATATAGAGGAATGACCACACATATATACAGTGGAATGACCACACATACAGAGGAATGACCACTTGTACAGTTGAATGAACACACATGCATACAGTGGAGTGACCACTCATATAGTGGAATGACCACACATACAGTGGAATGACCACACATACAGTGGAATGACTACACATACGGTGGAATGACTACACATACGGTGAAAGGATCACTTTTACAGTGAAGCAATCACTCACACATTAGGGAAGGTAACCTTCTTCCAGGGAAAATGTTTTGAATGTTTCCATTTTAGAATACAAATAAAGTTTGATTTTGAAATTAATTAGTTATTAACAGTATTTACCTTAAACAGTATCTTGGGTCAAAGATGTGTTGTAGGTATTCAATATTGTTGTAGAGTTCTGGAAAAAACCAAAATACTAACTTTATATATTTTTGCCCAGCTCAGAGACTTAAAATTTCACTTATTGACATATTTCGACTACATGTATCTCAGTCTTTGTCAGCAGACTGAGTGACTGAGAAGTGGTCAGTGCTGTGGTATGTAGTTGGCCAGTCACGTGACACAAGACAGAGTAAACTCCCCTGAATACACATTTAAACTCTTCTATTTCAAAAGTTGGAAGAGTCCATTATAGAATTTCAGGGGTTAATGTGTGTAACTTTGCCCTAACCACCGTTCTCCACAATATGCCAAAGTCACACAAATTAAATAAATGCAATGTAATACATAACCACTGAGGAGTTGACGGCATTATTTTTAGACAAGAACATGCATCCAATTAAAGGTAAACACACTTCTATAAGAGCAATTTGAGTAGTTCTAGACAAAATTCCGAGCATTTTTAAATTGTTGACGTCGTGTGTCAGACGGCGTAATCGCCGGAGCGAAGATTTCAAGAAATAATACTTGTATTTAACGGATTTATCTAGTATAATAATGTCAATTTTATGTGTGACTAATTATATTGAAAGAAATCCGTTCTAACATTATTTTTTTTCTCGTAGCATTAGTACATAACTTACAGTAAGTACCATGTGTGTACTACACAGTAAACTTCGACAAAATCCTAATACAAAATAAGCAAAATATCTATTTACCATACATACCAAGAAAGCCGAGAAACCACTGGTCAAAATACACAATTTTTTAATTCATTACATGCCGAAATAAGTTTTCTATTGCTTCTACAAATCTGCTAGTAGTTTCGACGAAAATCACGGTCCGGTACAATTTCTAAGATGTTGACGTCATCGGTACAAAACAAGCACCTGTGCGAGGAAGATGGGCATCGATTCTGAGTTGATTTTCTCAAACGATATAAATATAAGATAATATTTACACAAGAATATATATTAAATTTATCATTAGAATAATGAATTTTAAAACATTGTTTGACGAAGAACAAGAATTATATGATGCTGACGACAGCGATATCTATTTATAGTAGTAGGGTATTTCCTGACCGGGACAGCCACTTTCGATTTACAACACGGGCCATGTGCAAATGTATGTGGACATTTTACCTAAATCGTTACCAAAACAACATGACCAACCTTCTGATTAGGATATTCAACAAACAAACTTTGAAGCGATATCGACGTTATTGATGATACAAGCCTACATAACAGTTGTTATGAACTTACATTGACAGCTGAATTATACTGTAACTGCACCAAGGATTCCAAGGCACATTTATGTTGAGTAAGTATATTTGAATTTCTCTTTACAAAAATATACAAAATGCATTATCAGGTTGTAATTCTAGAGCAAAATTCATAAGCATGAACTGCACTGTGATATCATTCATTGTATATAAAGTATAGCATGTTTCATATTATAAATATAGGTACACCCCCCCCCCCAACACACACACAATTGTAAATGGTTTCAGTTATATTTTATGTATAACTGGTAAGATGTATAAGTACTGTGTACATGGACCATGTATACATTTGTTGGCGGTATTCAAACTTGAAGTTGATCAATCCCTCAGTTCAAGGTTTACATACATGTACTTCAATGATCTGTCTCTTCATTATTTACTATAGAATACCAGAAATTGATACCCAGAGGATTTATGTACAAGAAAAACATGTTATATTACATTAGTTAAATTGTGAAGAAAAAGATAAAATAAAAATACATGTAATCTGCACCTGATGCTCAGAGTAACCAGAGTTTCTTCCAACTCTAACACCACATAATAGACATTCTATAGTATGATTTGTCACTTCACTTAGCCTGGCAATAGATCTAGAGTCATTGGAACCAGAATAATCTTGTTATGCAGATGGAAACTGGAATGGTGATTTTATTTTTTATTTTTAAACATTGTAAGAGATTCTGTACCTGAACTTTATATATATGGATGGAATACCTGACCAGATTAAAAACACCAATGCATCTGCAATAGCTGAATATGATTATTCATACTGTATTATGTTTTTCAGTCTCTTTTAATATGTCCAAGCCTTTTGAAGTGAGAGTAATGTAAAAAAAATCAAATCTGACATGAACATTTCATCTTCTTTTCAGAATTTTTTTCTTACCTGTAATGATCAATTATTGAATTATACTGTCAACCAGAAGTTTTAATGGAAGATTAGTGAAAAGATTGATTGCTAGATTGTATTACTGCAAAGGTAAGAGCAAACATATTTCTTAAGTTCAATTAATCAGTAATGGATCACAGGGACCTGGCACAAAATTTTTAACCAACAATATACATATATAAATTATAGTATCATAAATAGGTATACTCAGTCTGTTGGGTAAAAAACAATCCGTTCCAGGTCCCTGTGTCAAGAGGGTTTTTTTTGTTTTTTTTTTTTTGGGGTGGGGGGGGGGGGGGTGGGGGTTTGGAAACTTATTTTGGATATTTTTTTTTTATATATATAAAAAGGTGCTTTCACCATTTCTTATATTCATTATCACACCTTGGAATTTATACCAAAAGTTTTATCTTTATTAGTCTAAGATCTATTTTTAAGTTTAACTTTCTAAGCTGTAGTGTATTCAATATGAGCAAGATTTTTTTAAAAAAGGTATTTAATTACATACATATAACATGTGTACACATGTATTTTATACTTAGTTACTCAGAGTGTACCATACATTTCATTTGATGTTTGTACAACCAGGGACTGCCATTCAAATGATTTTATGGTTCTGGATGTTTTTTACAATGTTTGTTTTATTGAAAACTTACAGGTACATCAGTTTGGACTACATATATATGGACATCAGTGGGTGACAACCTTAGGAAGATAACCAATCTCCTGATATGAAACTGAAACTCAGCCAGTTCATCACCATTTTCCAATCTGCATTATTAAAAATACCATACCTGTATCTGACTTTTGAGTTCTTTCTGATTTAATTCATACAGTTGTGAACTTTTACAAGTTACTGTGTTAAAAAAAAATAAAACATGACAGACACAATATATAGATACATGCACATGGATATTCTATACATACATAATGCAAACCAAAGGCCAAAGATACAAGATATATGTATGTGTCTACAATTCTGACAAGTCACAACACACATGTGCATGTATAGATATACGGACACCTCATAATGTGATACAGTATTGCCCGTAAAAAGAGGTGTCTAAGGCCTGTGGTAGACGCCATATATATCTGCAATATGATCAAGACAACATACATGTACATGTATATGTTTATAAATACAGCAGTGTATCTATGAAATGGACAAGACATATATATACGGTGCAGTGTCTACAAAACTAAACAAGACATATCACAGTACATGTATGTACATTTGTATACATGTATATGAGGATTTAATGGATGGGGGCTCCTGTCCTATAAATTACAATGGACATCTATATGTAGTATATTAGATGTATAGATACTGCAGTGTATCTACAATATGGACTATACATATTAAAACATACTTGTATAGATACTGCAGTGTATCTACAATATGGACTATACACTAAAAACGTACTTGTATAGATACTGCAGTGTATCTATAATATGGACTATACATAAAAACATACTTGTATAGATACTGCAGTGTATCTACAATATGGACTATGCATAAAACATACATGTTAAGTGTATCTACAATCTAAATAAGACATAAACATACAATATACATTTACATGTAGATACTGCTGTATGGTCAATACATATACATGTATGTAGACACTGCAGTGTATCTACAATAAGGTCAATGCATAAAACATATACGTGTATAGACACTGCAGTGTATATACAATAAGGTAAAGACATAACACATACATGTTTGTAGACAATGTATACAATGTAATATGGTAAAGATACATGTTTGTAGACACTGCATGCAATGTATCTATAATATGGTACATATAAAGACATAATACACAAGTATGTGTATTACATGGTTTGGTTTGGTTTGATTAGTTTAAACGTTACTATTAACAGCCAGGGTCATTTAAGGGGACGTGCCAGTTTCTGTTGGTGGATCGGAAAGCCGGAGTACCCGGAGATAAAATCCCAAAACCATATATTGTCAACCGACCAGCAGGGTCAAAGTATACCTGGCAACTTGCCCCACATGGGATTCGAACTCGCAGATTTTGAACCAGTTGGATTTGGGTGGGTGGACGGGCATGTGGTAATATGTCGGTACCTGATCTTAACCACTCGGCGGCCACGCGGCCCCATTACATGGTGTCTACAATAATGGCAAAGTACTATATCATACATATACACACGAGAAAGCAAATGCACTTGAATTCTGCATTTTGTTGTAAATGCGTGCATGTATATTTGGGGGAAAGTGGGGGTTTCTACCATATAAACTTGTCTTTTTGGTTATGAAGCAATATAGGACCGGACATAGAACACACAGATAATAAATGATGAATAGGGATGGGTTTTTTTCTATCAATATAAGATATGTACATGCAAATTATCATGAGTGCATGTAAAAGTAAAATACACAATTTTTGTCCATGAAAGCACACTTGTCTACTTGTCTTTTACTCTTAATTGATTTATTTTGTTGATGGATATTGATACTTTTGTGTGGATAAATTAAAGAAACTGACACTATATAAATGGATAAATAGTTGCCTTGTTAACTTAAAAATTACTGCAGTATAGGTATGTCTTGCATTGCATTTTTTCGTACATCGAGTACATATATATTTAGACATCTTATCTAAACATCTTGATTTGGGAGAACACACGCATACCTATTTGAAAGTCGTCTTGCTACGATGACAAAGGAAATGATTGATATGAAATAATGTTATACTGGTGATTGTTGGCGTTCCAAAAGAAAAAAATGAATTGATCTGAGTATATATATAAATATTTAATGTTGTAAACAGTGTAACATGTCAAACAAATAATTTTGCAACACAATACATTTTTTTCGATGTGTTATTCGACTGAAACCCATGGAAATGGTTCTATCAGCGCAAAACTGCATTTTTTCGTAGTTTATATTTTGGTTGCCATGGTAACATTTTTTACGCAAAAAAATAATGATTTGATACTCATTCTGGCCACGTCCTCTTTTGAAATTAATATGAAAGTTAAAAGATTACTAAGCCTGATATATAAATTAAACTTTCTGTAGTTGAAGCAAGACAGGTAAAACACTGATTTTAACATTTTCATAAATCTTCGGTTTTAAATGTTGTTGGTTACAATGGTAACATTCAAAATTAAATTGAAATTATGGTATTCAATAAAATGTTCAACCCTTCTGCAATAATATTCTTGATGATCAGGTTGATGAATGGACATTTAAATAAGTTTCGTTATCTTAAGAATGATTAAATGTAGGAAACTTTAACTTTTTTGTCAGATTCCAAAGTTTCGGTTGCCATGGTAACATAATTAATGTGAAAACATTATTTTTCTTACAAAATTTGAAAAGGTTGTGATCTAAAGTTTCTAAATATATATGGGTTGATTACCAAAATTGTTGATTCAAAAGGGTGAAAAATCTCTTTGAAAGAAAATGTCGGATTTTCGGGAACTCTGCTAAAAATTCTTGGGAGTTAAGGGGTTAATACACTGGCAAGGGCCAGGGTTCGGCATACCACAATATGTAATGGTGGACAGCAAGCGAGTTTGAACATTTCATGTACATTTCACTACAGTGGGCTTTTCTGACATATCACAGTAAAACCGACTAATCTAATTTCTATTAGAACTGGTTTGTTTCAGAAATATGTGCATATTTTAATGCTCTCTTAAACGGATTTTAATTTTAATTAGGTTTTAATTACTCTGCTTTCAACAAAGATATCTTCTGATGTTAAAACTTTGGTGTTTTCTTTGTTGATATAATAATTAATTTTTCTTTGTTTTCATACCAAATCCGGCTTTCTGATTGGCCAATATTTTTTTTGCATACCACTATGAAAAAAAAATCTGAGAATGGTGCGAAACCCCGACGTTATCGTGACGTCACAATAGAGACATTGACGTTGCGTATTGATTCGCAAAAAAGAATCCCTTGAAAAAACCACTATAATGTTACAATTAAACATACTTCATTTTATCAAATAGAGTTTATTATCAATGTCACTATTTTTAGCTCACCTGGCCTGAAGGGCCGGTGAGCTTATCATGGCGCGGCGTCTGTCGTCCGTCCGTCGTCCACGTCCGTCCGTCCGTCTGTCCGTCAAATTTCCTTTAAATTATAAGTATGGATTTAACCAAATTTGGATGTCACTAAATTTCTGACCCCCTGGGGGCAGGAGGGGCGGGGCCAAATAGGGGAAATAGAGGTAAATCCTTTAAAACACTACTTGTCCTAGAGTTCTGCATGAATTGTAACCAAAATTAGCCACAAACATCCTTGGGGGAGGGGGAACAGAACTTGTATAATTTTGGCTCTGGTTCCCCGGGGGCAGGAGGGGCGGGGCCCAATAGGGGAAATAGAGGTAAATCCTTTAAATCACTACTAGTCATAGAGTTGTACATGAATTGTAACCAAATTTGGCCACAAACATCCTTGGTGGAAGGGGAACAGAACTTGTATAAATTTTGGCTCTTGTCCCCGGGGGCAGGAGGGGCGGGGACCAATAGGGGAAATAGAGGTAAATCCTTTAAATCGCTACTAGTCATAGAGTTCTGAATGGAATGTAACCAAATTTGGCCACAAACATCCTTGGGGGAAGGGGAACAGAACTTGTATAAATTTTGGCTCTGACCCCCCGGGGGCAGGAGGGGTGGGCCCCTATAGGGGAAATAGAGGTAAATCCTATAAATCGCTACTAGTCATAGAGTTCTACATGAATTGTAACCAAATTTGGCCACAAACATCCTTGGGGGAAGGGGAACAGAACTTGTATAAATTTTGGCTCTGGTCCCCCGGGGGCAGGAGGGGCGGGGCCCCAATAGGGGAAATAGAGGTAAATCCTTTAAATCGCTACTAGTCATAGAGTTCTGCATGGAATGTAACCAAATTTGGCCACAAAAATCCTTTTTGGAAGGGGAACAGAACTTGTATAAATTTTGGCTCTTGCCCCCCGGGGGCAGGACGGGTGAGGCCCAATAGGGGAAATAGAGGTAAATCCTATTTTAATTTTATCGGGGTATGTATAAAAAAAAAAATGTTTGCAAACTGTGTGAATCCCAAATAACTGCACAGTTCATGAATGGCCAAGCTGAATCTGACTAAATGTTTTCTAGGCCTATAAGTCTGATATCTATTGATCTAAAATGGTTATTTGTTGAAATGCCGATGCCCATGTGAGTTTGTATTTTTTGTTGACTTACTCTCCAAACCAAAACACAAACCTAGGTACTGATGCTTATATGTAAGCTGATAAATGCTAATTAAGATAAAGTAAATAATTCTTTTTAAGACTCGCTTAAGATAAAATGTTCAGCTGTAAACTCACCATCTCTGATAAGATACACTTTGGATATATCCCGCAGAAGATAGCCTTCTCTGACCTTATCCATTAGAGCAGAAGCTTCAAAAAACTCCCTCAGAGTAATCTGGCTCTTATCTGATTGATGCCCTATACTGCACCTGCAAGAAAAGTGAAAATAAAATCTACATACGGTAAATGATTCTAGTCAAGAGATAAATCATAAAATGTATATACATGTATAACATATGTTAATTAAAGTTTAAGAATATCAAATACATTTGTACAGTTAAAATATTTTAATGTGTCCTAAGGTATAACTGTACTTGACCCAATAAGTGCCCATGGGGCTTTATTAAAAAAAAAAAACCAAGAGACCCAGAGATGCCTGTATCATTCACCTGATTTGTTATCGAATCAATTATTTAAGTACAGGTTAAATGTTTATTTTATCAATTAAAATATTTTTGAAATAGTTTATCTCTAATTCCCCCTATTGGTCCCTACTGTCCAGGGGTATTTAAGCCAATAATGTATTCACTTTCTTCTTTATACCTGCAAGTCTAATATAGTGATATCACTTCAGTATATTATTTTATAGCCAAACCATGTTCATTTCGAAAATATTTAAATCCGTTGATTTCATTAATTATTGTAATAATATAACAATGGACTTTATTTTCATTTAATTGCACATTAAGTCAAAGACACTTCACATATGAGGTTTGATTTTTATTTAAGGAATAAAGTATGTTTCTGGTGGTTCTATTGAAGGGTAAAGTTCAGAAGGGTATCAATATTTGTAATCGATCTCGAAATGGTCCATGAAACAAATATTGGATTTCGGAGGTTTTCAAATGAAACGGACGGCGATCCAGGAAACGTGGTTTTTTAGGACCGGTATGATGTCTAGTTTCATTTTATGCTTGTTGCCATTGACAACTAATGTCCCATGGGGGTCATATGGCAGCCATCTTGGATTTCAGGTATCAAACATGGCCAAAATGACACATTCGCATATAGGCGCATAGATAGGGAACCAGACAACAATCAGAGGCAAATAAACACATTTTTAAATATGATTTCTCGTTCAACGAGACGCTTGATACGCACATGTCTGTCGTAGTCAACAAGACTCTGGTTGAACGAGACAACTCATGAATGGCGATTGTAAGGAAGCATTGTTTCTCCAACCGATCGCGAACTAAGGTACGTTACGTTAATGAATAAACATATTTGAAAGTGTAAATGCTTTAATTAGATGTTTGAGTCAGTGATTATACTAAAGAAATGATCAACCGCTGCTGATGTAAATCGTAACAGCGTTGAATACCTTTGCAGATTCATGCATAAAATAACAAGCCATACTATAACATTAATCTGTCACCATGATGATTTCTAGTAAAAGCGAAGTATCTTGAAACATATATCGGCGAATTTCGCTAAAAATATATTGCAAATTTGAAAAATATTTGATTTTATTTTTAGAATTTCTGAAATATTTTATTAAAATAACCGGAGGTCATGTAAAAGTCTACCGTATTCAAATACACGGAGTTGAAAAACAAAGATAAAAATGGAAAAATCGGGACCGCAAAATTTTATGCAAATAACCGAAATATTCAAATAACCGTTATTCAATTATGTGGAGTCCTCTGTATAAATAAACTTGTTCAAATTTGTGAGAGATCTATTACTTTTTATATTAATAAAAACAATACAAACAACAGTTGTCATGCTTGAATACTCATATAATTTGTTGAAATGGTTCAGATGTCTGCTATTAATAAAATAATATCAACTAAAGAGAAACTAGAACTGTTACACTTAAGTATGCCATTTAATAGCTATTTTTTTTTAATAGCTAATTTACACTCTCACTACGGTAACTCATATACATGTATATACATGCAGACATGAGATGTGATCAAGACAGTTAGACAGACAGACAGACAGAACAGACAGACAGACAGATAAGGTGACTCTAATAAGCCATACCTCAGCCTCACAGCTACATTTTATTTCATATACAGTGGAACCTCCCGAAACCGATCATGGTCGGTGCATATAATTTCGGCCGGTTTAGAGAGGGTTCGGTTTGGAGAAGTGAACCGAATACCGATCATCACGATCCGGATTTAATCGATCGGAAGTCGTTTTTTACATTAGTGCATCGCACGTATGCCTAGTGTTCGTTAAAACCGACCGATATTGATTGTTAATGTGAATGTTATCACAAAAGAGAGCATCATACGTTTAAAAGGAATGGATTACAGCAAACTTGACTTTGTTACCGCTTATAAACGTAGTTTAGTTAGTTAGTTGCGTGAATGTTCCTGGGGATGTTCTCGTCTGCAACCTACATACAACCGATCGCTTCCGGTTACGTCAAGAATCAAATTTAATGGTCTAATATTACACGATGATCAGTTGATGCCAGTCATTATATGACAAAGTCATTTTCTAAAACAATACATGGCTTCGGCTTCTTCATACAGATAATTTACGTTATCCGACAACTACATATGTAAATAAAAACAAGAGGCCCAAAGGGCCTTAACGGTCATCTGACTACCTTGGCAATAGTAAAACTAATTATATATGGTGTCACTTTGTCAGGACCATGTCAGGATCATTTTCAATTTCTTTCAACAAATTTTATTTCAAACAAGAGGCCCAAGGGCCTTAACATATAGGAAATTAATTAGATATAGTGTCATGGTAGCCATTTTCGATTTGTGATCAACCAGAGATGTAATACTTTGTCGGGACCATGTCAGGATCATTTCATGCAAGTTTCAGTCAAATCGCACGGGTAGAACTTGAGAAGAAGTTCAAAATGTGTTTTCAAGATGGCGGCTGTGGTGGCCATCTTGGATTTCGCATCAACCCGAAAAATAACAACACTTTGTTAGGACCATATCAGGATCATTTCATGCAAGCTTCAGCCAAATCACAACGGTAGAACTTGAGAAGAAGATCAAAATGTGTTTTCAAGATGGCGGCTGTGGCGGCCATCTTGGGTTTCGGATCAACCTAAAAAATAACAACACTTTGTCAAGACCATGTCAGGATCATTTCATGCAAGTTTCAGTCAAATCGCACCGGTAGAACTTGAGAAGAAGTTCAAAATGTGTTTTCAAGAAGGCGGCTTTGGCGGCCATCTTGGATTTCGGATCGACCCAAAAAATAACAACACTTGGTTGGGACCATGTCAGGATCATTTCATGCAAGTTTCAGTCAAATCGCACCAGTAGAACTTGAGAAGAAGTTCAAAATGTGTTTTCAAGATGGCGGCTGTGGCGGCCATCTTGGATTATGGATCGACCCGAAAAATAACAACACTTTGTCGCGACCATGTCAGGATCATTTCATGCAAGTTTCAGCCAAATCGCACCGGTAGAACTAGAGAAGAAGTTCAAAATGTGTTTTCAAGATGGCGGCTGTGGCGGCCATCTTGGATTTCGGATCGACCCGAAAAATAACAACACTTTGTCGGGACCATGTCAGGATCATTTCATGCAAGTTTCAGTCAAATCGCACCAGTAGAACTTGAGAAGAAGTTCAAAATGTGTTTTCAAGATGGCGACTGTGGCAGCCATCTTGGATTTCGGATCGACCCGAAAAATAACAACACTTTGTCGGACCATGTCAGGATCATTTCATGCAAGTTTCAGCCAAATCGCACCTGTAGAACTTGAGAAGAAGTTCAAAATGTGTTTTCAAGATGGCGGCTGTGGCGGCCATCTTGGATTTCGGATCGACCGAAAAATAACAACACTTTGTCGGGACCATGTCAGGATCATTTCATGCAAGTTTCAGTCAAATCGCACGGGTAGAACTTGAGAAGAAGTTCAAAATGTGTTTTCAAGATGGCGGCTGTGGCGGCCATCTTGGATTTCGGATCACCCGAAAAATAACAACACTTTGTCGCGGACCATGTCAGGATCATTTCATGCAAGTTTCGGTCAAATCGCACCGGTAGAACTTGAGAAGAAGTTCAAAATGTGTTTTCAAGATGGCGGCTGTGGCGGCCATCTTGGATTTCGGATCGACCCGAAAAATAACAAACACTTTGTCGGGACCATGTCAGGATCATTTCATGCAAGTTTCAGTCAAATCGCACCGGTAGAACTTGAGAAGAAGTTCAAAATGTGTTTTCAAGAGCCATCTTGGATTTCGGATCGACCCGAAAAATCAAAACTTTGTCGGGACCATGTCACGATCATTTCATGCAAGTTTCAGCCAAATCGCACCGGTAGAACTTGAGAAGAAGTTCAAAATGTGAAAGTTAACGCACGCACGGCGCACGGCGGACGGTGCACGGCGCACGGCGACGGCGCACGGCGCACGGCGCACGGCGCACGGCGAACGGCGGACGACGACTGACGAAACATGATGACTATAGGTCATCCTGACCCTTCGGGTCAGATGACCTAAAAACCAAGTGTGATTTAAATACGAAACTTTCTCTTTATTACTAGCTCTGCTTGTTTTCCTACAGTAAACAAACCGCGTGCACATGGTAGACCTTCGTTAGATATCTAAACAATAGGCATGATTAAATAATTACACCACCATCTCGGGTATAATTACCGTGTACCTATAGCCTTCACATCTGTATACATGCCCAAGGACATGGCATGCAACAACTATGGTACAGGTACGTGTGTATTTTACGGTCGGTTGATCAGACCTCAATGCAATCTATCGGCGTCGCTCAGGTAAGGCCGGTTTTCAGAAGTGTATTTTAGTTACATTTGACTATTCCGATCTCAAAATCGGTCCGGTATTCGGAATTGGGAGGGATCGGTTTTGGGAAGTTTTATATACTATTAATAAAGAGGAATTCATTCTGTACATGACATCCATGTTCGGTTTCTAGAGGTGATCGGTTTTGAGAAGGTTCGGTTTTGGCAGGTTCCACTGTACAACATTACTATGTTTTAATGAATTACTTACATAATTTGTTGAACTGTATAGAAATCAACACCAGTCTGAAGTAGAAAGATACTCATAAGACGCTTCCCTGAAAACAATAACAATATGAGTCACTCACTAGGTCTAATCCCTCTGAGTTATACCAATCCCTCCAAAATTACAAAATTACAACATTGAGGTTTTTTTTGTTTGGTTTTTTTTTCCATAAATTGGGCTGAATCAATAATTTCGACATATCTAATGGTGCACACTAGCACATTATGCGGTAAGGACACTAAATGTATTAGCTGTCAATGACATATCACAAACAGAAGCTAATTTCAAAATAAAGATACATGTAATACACTTCAGTTAGTCCATACAGAACACAGCCACTAGTTAATGTATCTCATCTTTCCATCAAAATTGTGCAAAAGACGGACAGACCAAAGCACAGACTGATAGATGGATGGACAGACAGAGCACAACCTAATGTCTTACTTCAGGTAAACTAGTATATAGATTTATTTAAAGTTAAAATGTAAGTTCATGATTACCTGTGATAGAATAACTGGAATCTGTCTTGTTTATAACAGCATATTCTGCAAAATTCTTTTCATAATCTTTACTTCTTTCCTCGGGCACTGAGTCAAGACTGAAATATACAAAGAAGAGATCATTCACAGTCACTAGAATCACCAAATTAGTGAACATTATTCTTTTTTAATTATTGGCACTTTTACAGCTATTAACATTCAGTCAATATCTAAGTGCAATGTAATAACTATAACGTTCTAGCTAATTACTATAGTCACAGGTTGCATTCTGCCATCAATTTATTATATTAATTTGATTAAAGTGTTGTGTATAAAGATTAATGTATAAACTGAATTAGAAGTGTGGGTTTTTTTATTGATGGACTTAATAACACTTCCTGAAAACTTTACCCAATAAAAGACCCATATCATGGACCTAAATGGGCCAAAAATTAGATACATATTGTAGAGGGGAAAAATTCTTAATAATAAGAACTCTTAAGTAGAAGTTGTTAGTATCTGATATTCATGTATTTGACCTTTGTGAATCTGAAAGTAGGTCAAGGTCATTTAAAGGAACAAACTTAATTATTAGCTCGTTATCTTAGCATGCTATATATGCAGGCTCAATAGCAGCTAGTCTCTAGGCCTCTTAGTTATTGACAAGAAGGTGTTTAAAATGTTAGCCTTATATTTTATTCTAACTAGCAGTCGTTTATAGGCAAATGACACAACAGTTAATCTAAACCAAAACATGTTTTTCAAGAATCTCGAAACTTCAATGGTCTGTTTAAAAAGAAGACCCTATGGATTCTGAAAGAAATTGGATCATCACTTTTCTTTTAAAATAAACAAATGCCATGTGTTTATTAGTTATCTGAAATAGAGATTAGTTTACAGGAGAATTCAGGACAATTTTAGTGTAGCGATTAAACCCCTTTAATCTAAATTCAGTTTTTGATGCGTATAAAGTGATTACTAATGCTAGGTTTACACTATGTTCCCGGCGACCACGTCAGCCCCGTTTGCCCGAAACGTGGTGTGCCATGAAATTTTGGCTATTTTTGTCTCTGTATTCAAGTTGAGCAAGGTCTTGTGAAGTTTTGCCACAGTCTTTTACGGATTACGTGGTATATAGGGGAAAGTACTTTTCCCAGAGGTTAAAGGTACACTACGGCTTTAGCACGGTCTATCAAGGATACCACTACGTTCTCTCTAGGCCTGTTACGATCTGATGAGGTCTGCTACGTTTTACACGTTTTGATCAAGCTCCGATACGTTTTTCACGGTCCGCAACGGCTTACTAGGGATGAAAGTCTGATGCCGGGCTTTTTTGGAGCAAATGAAACAATATTTATTGCCGAAAATCTCTTTTCAAACAGGTTTTAATTAAAAAATATGTTAAAAGAAAAGAAAATCTTAACTATATTTGGTATAAATATATAATTATTAGAGCCAAGTGTTTCTACGCAATATTTTTTTCTCTAATGGTTTTCACTTAATCTGCCTTTTAAAATGATAGCTTTGGTGTGATTTGAGGGTTTAAATGTGGTTGATAATGAATATTTCTATTTATTACTACAAATAATTCCATGAAGTATCAAATATGTACCAGGCCAGACAATGATACTCCACCATATATTGCTAGCAACGTAAGACCGTAATAAGACGTAACACGCCGTATCACGTCGGGATTTCAATCGCTCCAAGCCGTGATATGCCTTGACAGAAAGCATAAAAACGGTTATCATCCACCTTGGCCTGCCGTCAAAACCTTGACAAACCTGGACAAAACGGCACAAAACGTGCAGTCAATCTGCATTAACCGTAATAAAACGTGAAAAAAACGCAACAGACCCTCATAAAACTTGAAATCACTGTGGGATTCCTGGTAACGTGCTTGCTGCCCGTTCCACCACGGACCGTCTGGAAGTTTTGTTACGGCCTCGAACGCACTGTTAAGTTTTGTTAAGTCACTCCCGTTTTATTACGTACTGTGGCGTTTACCATCTGTACCGTGACAAATTTTTTGACAGTTTAAAAATCTGGCACAGTATCCATGGAAATCACGACCACTCACGTTTGTCTATCACGTCCTTCTGCGTTAATTATCTCACGTTGTCTCGCGGTCACCATTTTTTGTCCACAGTGGCCTGAAACGGGGGCTGCCGTGGCCGCCGGGAACATAGTGTGAACCTAGCATTAAGGACCCCAGTATATCTGTATTGTTAAATATACATAATGGTCCCTAATAAAGATTCCATAAAAAATATCACCTTGGTACTATCGGCAAACTGCAATACTGGCCGTTCCATTGTACAACTTTACTTGGTAAATTTTCTGCAATGTATTTAAAAATTAAGGTACAAAATGTATATGAGATCTCTATAAAATAAGTACCAACTAACTAGTTAATATAAATTCTAGAAAAGTATACTAGTTGTTGAATGATTGTATCATAAAACAGCTTTAGGGCAAAGCAGTAAATAAAAGGGAAATGCACTGAACTAATTATCTGTCAATTATAAACTACCATATTAGACCTAATCAGCGCCCACATCCCTATATAAGCGCTGCGCCTTTTTGAGTCTTCCAACTTCACTAATACGAATTAAATGAGGACTGTAAATATGAAAACTGTGTAGGTTTCTTTACTGATTTATTTTGCATATTGATTTATTGTTTACTTTGGGCATTATAATTAATTTATGAAAGACTTGTCCAAGTTCGGTTCAATAAAGTGCTCCTTTATTTGTTTCACTTTATAAACACCCTGGGGGCTTATTGGATTGCGTATGGTATGTGGAAACTTAATCAGTCACTACTTACCCTTTACCCTATACATGTAGCTATCCCTATACCTTGCCTCAGCTGCTTTGAATGCCTGTAATCCAAGTAAACAGACATGGAAATTAGATTAATAAATATTTAGTTACAGAACTTTGGGCTGCGATATTTTAACATATATACCAATTTTTCAATCACGTTACCAATGGAGCGAGTCAGAAAAAAAAATAATGTCAATTTTTTTTTTTTTTTTTTTTTTTTTTTTTTTTTTTTAAGATGGCAGCTATGCTTTTTTTTGTGTGACCATTTTGGATTTCAAAAAATGTTTGAAAAATCAGCACGCTGGTTTAACAGAAAGCTAATGGATTATAGATAATACCCCCACATGTCAACTGAAAAAGGCTATTATATCAATAAATCAGGTGTCCTTAAAATCAACAGGTATTAATTGAAAAATCATGCAGAGTGCATTTGATGTGGTATTTTATCATAACTTACATGCAGTGAAGTTCTGTCCATAGGGTGAGCAACAAGAGCTACATCTGTAAGAGAATCTCTGTTTGGAAAGTCTTCCATAACCTCAAAGAGTATTCTAACCACGTCTTTTTTTTCATAAGCCAACCCTCCAGTACCAAGTAAAGGGAATGCAATAGATTTGGCTCCATGGTCATTAGCCAGCTGCAGACAACCATGGATGAATTTGCGCATTGCCTAGAATATGATTATAACAAATATTAAATTACGTACAGTACAACCTCTTAGGACCATCAAAATAACTCTGTTTTAAACATAGTTTGTTATAAACATATTGCAGATATCATACAGGAACCTTGATGCAGAATTAAGATTGCTACTTTATAACAATGAATTTGTTGTAAACATGTTCGTTATATACGTGCTTTACTGTAATATGTTTGTTGGTTTAAATAAAAGACAACAGGTTCACTGAATTGACTCATCTAAACCAAATTGTTGAAAAAATAAAAACACTTTTGTGTAATAAATCAAACTTCACTCCAAACATGAAATTTCAGTCACAACTAGAACAATAGTCTGTAAATTGACTCTGCATCAAGTTAAATCCTTCTGTTTACAACATGACCTTCAATGAAAGCCAAAAACATTTTAACTGAGCAAAATATTAAGAAGAGGCCCATGGGCCTTGATGATCACTTGAGTTCTGATAATGAATAAACAAAAAACATGTAAACACAACGTTTGCCCATACGTATGCACCAATCAGGCTCTTGATTAGTCCAGTCAGGATTTTTGTAAGCATGAAATGCATAATTTCAAATGGTGTAAAAATAACTCATATGTGAATAAAGATCTAATCATTTGCTAAAATAAAAAGAAAACTTTTGAACCTTTTACACAAATAATGCTCGAAAATATGTTTTTCTTTAGTACCAGGTATATAAATTACAGTGAATTTGGAAATCTGAGACCCCAGGGCCACAAAATTCACATGTTTTTGTAAAGGCCCTTCAGACCTTTCTATCTATAAATGTAGAGTATATGATTCTACCACATCTGTGAGTTAAGAAGGTTTATTAAAATTTTAGTCAATTTTACCCCATTTTGGTCCCGTCAAGAGTCCCCTTGGGTGGGACCATATAATTCACAATTCTGATTGATCATTCACCTTTGAAGCTTGTAAAAGATTTCATTGAATTTGCTTCAGTAGTTTTGGAGATGTTGTCGAAAATAAAAATTGTATTCGGACACAGGAATTCTTAGGACAACGGACAACAATGGACTTAAAAGCAATTAGAATAAGTCACTTGAGTCATTGTCTCAAGTAACCTCAATTGCCCAAGATAACATAAAAACAATTAAAAATGTCTGTAAGATATCAATTAGAGAGTCTGCAGCCAACATATAAGGGTAAAACCATGTGACTCAAGTTTCATGTTGATGGTATACAGGACATAAATAGCAAATTAAAGTTGATGAAGCAAGTTTATTAATGACAGACTGATTCATGCAACAAAGTTTTTAGTAAACTTACCTTTAAACTACTCTCATCTTCAAACTCAGGAATTGTACCAGCCACCACATGAGAACATTTCAGTTCACCTTCAGCAGGTAAAGCAACAATCTGGCCGTTTTTTATCCCATTATCATACATCCTATCACCTGCCATCTGTAGTAGTTCTCTACCCCCAGCCAGACAAATACATGAAGACACAAGGCCATCAGTTAGCCCTGACATTTCATCCATAAGACAGACAATCATGTCACTCTGAAACAGAAGGAGAAGATCTGTCACAACATTTACACTCCAGTATCAAAACTGAGTACCATTCTTTCTAAAACAATACATCTTGAGTATCATTTTCTATAAGACAATAGATATTGAGTACCATTCCATTCTCTCTCTAAAGCAGTAGATCTTGAGTACCATTCTCTCTAAAGGAATAAATATTAAGTGCCATTCTCTCTAAAAACTAGATATTGAGTGCCATTCTCTCTAAAAAATAGATATTGAGTATCATTCTCTCTCTAAAACAATGGACCTTGACTGCCATTCTCTCTAAAACAATGGACCTTGACTGCCATTCTCTCTAAAACAATGGACCTTGACTGCCATTCTCTCTAAAACAATATATCTTGACTGCCATTCTCTCTAAAACAATAGATCTTGACAGCCATGTTCTATATAGATCTTATTCGGTACCATCATTGGATTATCTGAGCATGTGCTTTTTATAAATCAAGATATTTTAATGTCAATGGACTATGTATAGTTTCGGCCTGAAATTTGTTGAATTTTCAACCTGTTATTCAGTAATTAAATTGTTCAGCCCAATTATTTGTACAATAGTGAATCCCCACCCCAAAGAAATGCTACTAATTTAAATGCAATAAGAGTGTTATTCAATGCTTAGTTTCAGAGAAGAAGTCATCTATAATGAAATAGCTAAATTGACTTTGGTTAAAAAGAAAACAAGTCCATTGTTGAAGGACGGACAATGGACAGACAACAGACACTGCGATAAAGTGATATAGTCTTTTTGACCAGGTGAGCTAAAACATAATACATGTAGCTAGTTTATGATGATGCTTGGATAATCTAATACAAGGGCCCAATGGGACCATATTACTCAACTGCAATCTGGTAATCATGCATGGTTCATACTTAACAAATATAGTAAATAAGAATTTATATCATCCCTAAGCCCATAAGAGGCCCCTTTGCCTCTTTGTTATTAAAAAGAGGTCGTTAATAGATTTTAGTCTATTTGACCCCTGTGACATTGAATGATGGTCAAGGTCATTCTTTTCAACAAACTTGGAAGCCCGTTATCCCAGCATGTCACATGCCAAATATCTAGTCTCTAGGCCTCTTGGTTATATAGAAGAAGTCTGTTAAAGATTTTCACCTATTTGACCCCTGTGACCTTGAATGAAGGTCAAGGTCATTTATTTGAACAAACTTGGTAGTCGTTTATTCCAGCATGCCATATGCCTAATATCAGGTCTCTAGCCCTCTTGGTTATTAAGAAGAAGTCGTTTAAAGATTTAAGCCTTTTTGACCCCCGTGACCTCAAATAAAGGTCAAGGTCATTCATTTGAACAAGCTTTGTATCCCTTCATTCCATCATGTTACAGGCCCAATATCAGGTCTCTAAGCCTCTTGATTATCAAGAAGAAGTCATATAAAGATTTAAGCCTTTTTGACCCCTGTGACCTTGAATGAAGGTCAAGGTCATTCATTTGAACAAACTTGGTAGCCCTCTATCCCAGTATGTCACAGGCCTAATATCAGGTTCCTATGCCTCTTGGTTATGAAGCAGAAATCTTTTTTTTTTAAGTTTTTTTAAAGGATTTCAGCCTATTTGACCCCTGTGACCTCGAATGAAGGTCAAGGTCATTCATTTGAACAAACTTGGTAGCCCTTCATCCCAGCATGTCAAAGGCCCAATTTCAGGTCTCTAGGCCTCTTGGTTATATAGAAGAAGTCTGTTAAAGATTTTCACATATTTGACCCCTGTGACCTTGAAAGGAGGCCAAGGTCATCAATTTGAACAAACTTGGTAGCCCTTCATCCCAGCATGCTATAAGTCAAATTTCAGGACTCTAGGTCTCCAAGTTTTGGAGAAGAAGTTGTTTAAATGGAAAACTTGACGCCGGACGGCCGGACGGCCGGACGACGGACGCTGCACCATAACATAAGCTCACTTGCCCTTCGGGTAAACTTTCATTAATACATGTATCTGCAAGAATAATAATTACAGTATTATTAAAAAATAGCCCAGAGGGCCTGTATCGCTCACCTGGTTTGTAATGCCAAGTAATGTTCTGAATACAGGTTCATTGTTTCTTTTCTGAAGGAATTTTAATATTAACCTCTAAATCCCCTATTGGGCCCCACCCCTCCTGCCCCCTGGGGGTCAGAGCCAAAATTTATACAAGTTCTGTTCCCCTTCCACAAAGGATGTTTCTGGCCAAATTTGGTTACATTCCATGCAGAACTCTATGACTAGTAGCGATTTAAAGAATTTACCTCTATTTCCCCTATTGCGCCCCACCTCTCCTACCCCCGGGGGATCAGAGCCAAAATTTATACAAGTTCTGTTCCCCTTCCCCCAAGGATGTTTGTGGCCAAATTTGGTTACAATCCATGCAGAACTCTATGAGAAGAAGTGATTTAAAGGATTTACCTCTATTTCCCCTATTGGGCCCCGCCCCTCCTACCCCCAGGGGATCAGAGCCAAAATTTATACAAGTTCTGTTCCTCTTCCCCCAAGGATGTTTCTGGCCAAATTTGGTTACAATCCATGCAGAACTCTAGGACAAGTAGCGATTGATAGAATTTACCTCTATTTCCCCTATTGGGCCCTGCCCCTCCTGCCCCCTGGGGGTCAGAGCCAAAATCTATACAAGTTCTGTTCTCCTACCCCCAAGAATGTTTGTGGCCAAATTTAGTTACAATCCATACAAAACTCTTGGACAATTAAGTAGCAATTTATAGAATTTACCTATAATTCCCCTATTGGGCCCCGCCCCTCCTGCCCCGGGGACCAGAGCCAAAATTTATACAAACTCAGTTCTTATTCTCCCAAGGATATTTCTGGCCAAATTTGGTTACATTCCATGCAGAACTCTATGACTAGTAGTGAATTAAAGGATTTACCTCTATTTCCCCTATTGGGCCCCGCCCCTCCTGCCCCCTGGGGGTCAGAGCCAAAATTTATACAAGTTCTGTACTCCTACCCCCAAGGATGTTTGTGGCCAAATTTAGTTACAATCCATACAAAACTCTTGGACAATTAAGTAGCAATTTATAGAATTTACCTATAATTCCAATAAATTCCCCTATTGGGCCCCGCCCCTCCTGCCCCAGGGACCAGAGCCAAAATTTATACAAGTTCTGTTACCCTTCCCCAACGGATGTTTGTGGCCAAATTTGGTTACAATCCATGCAGAACTCTATGACAAGTAGCGATTTAAAGGATTTACCTCTATTTCCCCTATTGGGCCCCGCCCCTCCTTCCTCCGGGGGGTCAGAGCCAAAATTTATACAAGTTCTGTTCCCCTTCCCCCAAGGATGTTTGTGGCCAAATTTTGTTACATTCCATTCAGAACTCTATGACAAGTAGCGATTTAAAGGATTTACCTCTATTTCCCCTATTGGGCCCCGCCCCTCCTGCCCCCGGGGGTCAGAGCCAAAATTTATACAAGTTCTGTTCCCCTTCCCCCAAGGATGTTTGTGGCCAAATTTGGTTACAATCCATGCAGAACTCTATGACTAGTAGCGATTTAAAGGAAATGTTGACGGACAGACGGACGGACGGACGGACGGACGGACGACGGACGACGGACGCCGCGCCATGACATAAGCTCACCGGCCCTTCGGGCCAGGTGAGCTAAAAATAGCGGTTTCTCAAAAATTTACCTCCTCTTTTTCAATGCTTCCTTTCTTAATTGTAACTCTCAGACCACTCTTCTTTAGAACTGAAAAAGAAACCATAAAGATCTAGATAGCCTTACTAAACAGGGGACACTAGAGAGGGCACAAAAATGTTGCCTTTTAATATACCCAAATAGAACTTCTGAACTTGATGATACCAGCTAAACATATTTGACAACCATTTACAATCACTGTACCTAATGACAACACTTTCACCATAACCTTGACCTTTTTTTAAACATTTTTGGGTATACAGGTTTCAGCCCATATAACAAATTTTAGTACATCACATGACAGAATGCTGGATTCTGATTGGCTACACAGATGGGTACTATTTGCAATAGTGCCCGGGCAAGCGGGCACTATTGAAGTGGCGCGAAATTGAACGTGAATGTATTGTGACGTCACCATTACATGATGTAATTATAACGTTGCGCTTCGACCAAGACGTCAAAATGGCGGACAGGCTGTTGTGTGCAGGGATGGAAGCAAATGTTGCTTTTCTACAGAATACAGTTCACTTATGTTCAATATAAATCTACTTTTAATCTTCATGAAGCTGAACCCCGTTTTAAAGAAACACATATTTCTACAACAATTCATATGTTGTACTTTTAATTTAACAGCGTGGTGTGGAAATGGAGACAGCATTGCGAGGTGTCGCTTGACGTGCTTCTGTTACGATTACATGAAAACGGGTCTCATGTGAGGGTGATGTACTAAACCCATTATAGCCTGTTTGAGAGGGCACTATTGCCTCATAGTATTGTCTCGTGATAGGATAGTGCCCGAGCCGACTCGACAATGCTATGAGGCAATAGTGCCCTCTCAACCAGGCAATAATAGATAAATAATCTTCAGTGGTAGGGAATGATTTTTTTTCTCCCACATACAAAAGAAAAACATGAGATAATTAATAAGAACCTTATAACAGGCATTTTCACGGCGACATGAACATGGCTTCCTTGTCTGCATGTCAATATTGATGACATCATCGACAATGAATGCCACAGTTACACTGCATGATGTCACATTATTGTTATTTCAGGTTTACTTTAGTAGGCTGCAATATGTCATACCCTCGGGGTTGACAAAAAACTCTCTCGCAGCTAAAACCGTTGATAAATCGGTGAAAGGTTGGAGAAATAATTACCAATAAAACCTGGTCCTTTCCGTCGCTCCTTTAGAGTATCTATCATAGCCATTGCCAGACAAAATTCATCAATGGAAAGACAGCCATCCTCATCTGTATCCGCAAAGTTCCTGTCCAACACACACAACATGGAGTTTATAGTATTCAGGATTTATTTGATTGTAGTACTGGTAAATTGTATACATATGAAAGATTCTTTGAAGACAACTTTTTTCATCCACCTTTTACCACTTTTGAGGAATTTAAAAAGGCAGTTTTAAAAAGTTGGCCTAATTTAGGAAACCTACCTCTGCCTACAGTGCTTTAATTCGGAATGGCCTCATGCTATAGAAACAATATTCCAAGATATTAAGGGATGTAGGAATATATACAATGTATTTGTAACTAGTTCGGCTAAAAAACTTATAGCTGTTCTGAAATGGAACACAATAGTACATGAAAAAAGTGAAGATTGGTGGAAAAGGGTATTTGTATTACCTATGAAGGTAACCAAAGATACTAGCCTTCGGTGGTTTCAATATAAATTACTTCACAGAGTCTTACCCCACAAACCACTTTTTACACAGGATTCATTGAGCTGACTCTCCACTCTGTGGTTTCTGTGGTGCTCATAATGAAACATACAAACACTTATTCTCTGAATGTAATATTGTTAGCAAATTCTTAGAAGAAGTAAAAGAGTGGTTAGCACCTTATTTTGTGGAAGATATGGATTTTGAAAACCTTACATTTGGAAATATAAGGACAAACTCATATTCTAATATTATAATCATTTTGCTAAAAAAGATATATCTATACCTCAAAGTTCAAAAGCAGATATTTAAGTTTGAAAATGTTAAAGAGGTTATTTTACAATACTATAAATCTGAAAAACTTAATTTTATCTAAGAGCAAAGATTTTTAGATAGATGGGGTTCCATTCCAGCTATAGTTATGAGTAATCTCCCAGAGGACAGTTCTTAAATGATCCATAGTCTTTATTTTATATGCATATATATATATAGGTATTATATAAATATCTAAAAGGGAAAACTAAGGCATCATTTTGGTACTAATGTTTATTCCGCAACATATGTATATATTCATTTCTGACACCGCAAATGTGAAAGTTTGTATTGTCATGTTCGTCTTGTCATATTTTATCTTTAGTGAAACAGTAGCTAGTTGAGTGGTAACTTACTCAACATGTGTATTCAATTTTAAAGTGACAACTCATTATCTACATATTTTTGACATCACAAATGTTTGTAAATAAAAGCCTCCATATAAATATATGAACATATATATATACATACCCATGTGCACCTTGAGTTCGGGTTTCAAAATTAAACAATATTTATCAGTACATTTTTGGTGTCAAAATTGCTTATTTGCTTCTAGTTTTAGGAACTGGCTTAATCTTGTAACGTGGTATCTTCATCAAAAGGTGGTAGAGTGATAAATGACAACATACCATGCATTCATAATTTAGAATAATACACCTTTTGTAATTACATGCTTTTTAATACTACAGATGTTCCAAGCTTCCATAGTAAAGATTGTCTTGTCATCTACATCATATCTTTAGTGAGTCAGTGTGCACATTAATTGGTAACACAAAATCATGCAACTATGAAATGATAAATTGTGTTTCAAAAAAAAAAAATTGTTTCTATTAAAAGTAACAGAGAAACTACATATATAATGTATTGAAAATGGGAGTTTCTTAATAATAAAAGACATAATTAAAACACAAGCCTGATATATACAGAAAGTTTCAAGGAGTGGAACCGTTTTCGAGTTACATGTATAGCCCTGAAACTAAAAGAAACTGTTCCTGTAATTTGGTATTTCTAACTTTAAAGTTTTTCCATGGTTACAGAAAAAATATCAAAAAAGGAAGGTAGTCCCAACAGCAAATAGTTTGAAAATGCACTTTATGGCACAATAGTAAAACTGTTATAGGATACTAAGCCTGAAATTTTAAAATAGAAAGTTTTTTTTTAATGGAAATAATAATTTGGTTTCCATATTAACAGAAAAATAAATAAACAGCCTTATCACCTGAGTTAATGCCAAAACTGGAAACAAAAGGAATTTTAAATAAATAAATTTGGTCCTTCCAAGTAATCCAGAAAAACTCTAGGACAAGTAGCGATTTATAGGATCAGGGCCTTTATCCCCTCATTGGGCCCCACCCGTTCTGCCCCCGGGGGGCCAGAGCCAAAATTTATACAAGTTCTGTCCCCTTCCAAAAAGGATTATTTATGGCCAAATTTGGTTACATTCCATGCAGAACTCTATGACTAGTAGCGAATTTAAAGGATTTACCTTTATTTCCCCTATTGGGCGCCCCCCCTCTCCTGCCCCCGGAGGGTCAGAGCCAAAATTTATACAAGTTCTGTTCTCCTACCCCAAGGATGTTTATGGCCAAATTTGGTTACAATCCATGCAGAACTCTAGGACAAGTACCGATTTTTAGGATTTACCTCTATTACCCCTATTGGGCCCCGCCCTTCTGCCCCCGGGACCAGAGCCAAAATTTATACAAACTCAGTTCATATTCTCCCAAGGATATTTCTGGCCAAATTTGGTTACATTCCATGCAGAACTCTGACTAGTAGCGATTTAAAGGATTTACCTCTATTTCCCCTATTGGGGCCCCGCCCCTCTTGCCCCTGGGGGATCAGAGCCAAAATTTATACAAGTTCTGTTCCCCTTCCCCCAAGGATGTTTGTGGCTAGTTTTGGTTACAATCCATGCAGAACTCTAGGACAAGTAGCGTTTTATAGGATTTACCTCTATTTCCCCTATTGGACCCAGCCCCTCCTGCCCCCGGGGGGTCAGAGCCAAAATTTATACAAGTTCTGTTCCACCTCCCCCCAAGGATGTTTGTGGCCAAATTTGGTTACAATCCATGCAGAACTCTGGGACAAGTAGCGATTTATAGGATTTACCTCTATTTCCCCTATTGGGCCCCGCCCCTCCTGCCCCCGGGGGGTCAGAGCCAAAATTTATACAAGTTCTGTTCCCCCTCCCCCAAGGATGCTTGTGGCCAAATTTGGTTACAATCCATGCAAAACTCTATGACTAGTAGCGATTAAAGGAAATGTTGACGGACAGACGGAAGGACGACGGACGGTACGGACGACGGACGACGGACGACGGACGCCGCGCCATGACATAAGCTCACCGGACCTTCGGGCCAGGTGAGCTAAAAATGAAAGATACCCAATAGCAAAAGTCACTGTAATAGGACACTAGCTTGATACATACAAAAGTTTCAAGGAGTTAAATATTTTTGGAGTTGTTGTCCAAAAAAGCATCACAGACTGCAGACAGACACACACACAGTTGGACGGATGATGCCTGAATTATATTGAATTGTGACATTGCCAATGTCACTACAATGTTGCAGACAGATACCAGAAACATATATACATAGAGATTGGAAAACTCCTTCTCAGTGTCTTTGTTGACAGGCAGCGGGACCTCCGGTTTTATAAGCATTTTCCCTTAGCCAACTACTTTTAAGTGTATTCTTTTAAACATGATATTTTTGCATCAACACAAAGTTTAAACATTATATCATGGTTTGATGTGATCAGTTTTCCTGATTGATGTTATGATTTTTGAAAACACGAAAATAAGCAATTTTACCTGGGTTTTTTTAAATCAGGCATTCAAAATCAGAAGTATATTTTGTTTTATTAATAAATAAGTTAAAATATTATTTTTTCCATCCAAAATCAAACTCAAACCATCTGTAAATTACCGAACTTTTACAACATTTCAAATTTATTCTTTTATATTTAACTATTTAAGAGTTTATCTAAAAAATCCCTAAGCACTTACAGAGGTACATCTGCCGATCGTAAAATTGGAGGAGTTGCCAATCTCTATGTATATATGTTTCTGCAGATACTTACCACACCTGAAATAAGTCTTTCATGGACAGTCCTTTATCTTTAACTAAAGCAGCCACCTCTGCGCCTGAAAATGAACAAACATGGACGTTATTCATGTCGAGATGACATTGTTACTTTCAGTCATAATATAACTCGAAAACAAAAAATTCTAAATGGTCAGTTCCAAGTCCCTGCAACCAGGATCTACCGGTAAACAAAATATTGAAGTGCACTTTACTTCAGTAATACGTCATAGATTATTTAAAGCACAACCTCACAAGATCATATATTTCATGCTACTGTTTTGAAAATGCTCTCTATATAGATCTTGAGTGCCCAGTAGTCTACATGGTAGTCTACATGCAGTCACATACAAGTGCGGGTTCGTATCATACATCTGATAAGGCCAAAAAAAAATAATATGTCTGTTTAGGGTTACCCGACAGACCTTATTTTTTTACCCCCAATCCTAATTTTTTTCCCCAATTTTCTACGAAAAAATTTTTTAAAAGACTACGGTTCTGGCATTGTTTTTGAGTGAAAGACAATTAAAAAACAACTCCTACCGACCTACATACCCTGTTTTTTTTCCAATGTAACCCTAAACAGACATTTTTTTTTTTGCCTTACTACCCACACCTCCTTGGAAGCCGAACTTGTCCAGTGTTGATGTCCTCACAACAATACTGGTAGAGACCACAATACTCATTCCAGATGCATATGATGGCACCTGATCTTTTTTTTTTAATTTTTTTCCCCAAATACTCTGAATTGGCTTACATGGCATGATAAGATCATACTGTAGCATGTATACGAAAATTTATTTTTAAAAATATTACTTATAGACATATACAATAAAAGTACACACCAGCTGCTAGGTATTACCTTCATGTTACAAACCCTTTATTAGATCTGTAGGTTTTAATATATCAAATTTTCTATGTATTAATAGATAACCAGTCATAACTTACCTGTCAGAAAGTGGTCATTTTTCATCTTAGTTGACTTGAAGTACTTGCAATACTTCTCTTTCATTTTTGATGATAACCAGAAGGTGCCATCATATCTGTTTAAAACAAAAAAAATGATTCAGCACGGTAATCATTGTAAGGAGATCAAGCAATAAATGAAATTGTAACATTCATAAATGGGATAATTTGCAAATCGTGTACCTGGTACATGTCTATGATTTGTGGCAGATCCAGTGGGACCTTTTGGGCTTCAAGAACACCCCCACCCTATATCCCACCTCTTATCTTAAGAATGTTCTTCAAAAGTCATATAAAATGTCATTCAAACTGAAAAGTTTAAGCTAGCTTCTAATTTTACTTTCAATATAAAAATAATTGTGTCCCGAAAAAACTCCACGGCACATATAATGCCCTGGTAATCATAGTGCATAAAAGAGTCAATAAGAATTTCTAATAATGACCCAGGTAATATCAGTGTCTAGACTCTAGTTCTTGATAAAAAGTTGTTTAAAAGATTTTAGCCTTTTCGACCCCTGTGACCTTGAATTGTGGTCAAGGTCATTCATTTGAACAAACTTGGTAGCCCTTCATCCAATATGCCAAAGGTCCAATATCAGGTCTCTTGGCCTCTTGGTTATTAAGAAAAATTGTTTAAAGATTTTAGCCTATTTTCCCCTGTCATCTTGAATAAAGGTCAAGTCATTCGTTTTGAACAAACTTGGTAGCCCTTCATCCCAGCATGCCACAGGCCCAATATCAGGTCTCTAGGCCTCTTGGTTATTAGAGGAAGGCTTTTAAACATTTCAGCCTTCATGCAGGTGAGCCAACAATGAGCTAGGGCGCTTAATTAATAGGGAACCAAAATTTGTTAACAAAATAATCAGCAAAAATTTAACTCTTTTTGTACTCATGACACATTAACCTGTTACAGTAAACATGCATATATGCATTTTACCTTTGAGATGCATTATCATATACTGATACAAATGTAAAAGACTCGCAAGTTGATATGGGATACTAATGCTGATATTAGAGGCATCACATGGTAAAACATTGTAAAATCCATGGGACGGGGGGTGTTTATACAACTTCAACTCCTTCTCCAAATAAGGGGAGCAGTGTTAATTGCACATTAATATTATTACTGTAACTACTATGTGATTTAAAAAATGACAGAGCTGCCACTCTAGTCTGTGACGTTGATCAGAGCTGCCACTCTAGTCTGTGACGTTGATTTTTTTTGCAGCAGGTCATTTGGACGAGTAAACCCCCAAGTTTTACTAGTCCGACTATTTAATTATCAGTCCAAATTAAATATACAGCCGTTTTGCTTCAGCACTTCAGTCATGATAAATAAGTTTACAATTTTTATCAAAAATATAGTCTGGATGCATTCCAGAACACAACTTCTCATAAATTGATGCATCCGGACTCAAATAATCTCATACATATATAATGTACTCAAAATGTGTTGAAAAACGCGATTGACCACCGCTCTTGTAAATATAATATTTACCGATATTAAATTAATTGGGTTGGGAGCCACTAGTCCAATTGGACTAGCTAGTTCATTATAATTAGCACTAGTACAGCTGTAAAATTACTAGTCATGGGCATCGGTCAAGTGCTTAAAGTCGCAGACGGAGAGCTAATTTTAATCCATGCTCTCTTTTGGTTGTATATGCATATATACATGTAATGTAATTAAAAGGATACTTACATGATATCAGACACTGTTACTTGTTTATTTGCCATCATGTACTAGTCGTTGTAATCAACATTCCAGTGAGTCTGTGACATGTACATTTCACATTCTGAAAATAGACGAATATCAATTTAAATTCGACATATATTGCACTTTAAGTGAAAATGGATAAAATATATGGTTAAATCTGCATAATATATATTCTTTGGCAACGTTTAAGGTTGATATAACACTTGTGTGCAAGTCTTGTAATGTTTTGCATGGCAATTAAATCACACATTACACGTTATGAATGTATATATTTAACGAACAGATTCATTTATGATACTATTTAACATCTTATAACAAGAGGCCCATGGGCCTTAACGGTCATCTGACTCATGGCACAAAACAACAAAGTCACAGTATAAAGTATTGGTTAACGATTAATATAAACAATACAAGGAACTCCTTAGTTGAATATGTAAGTTTCTGAAAAAGGTAAATGTCATTTGTTGAACAAACTTGGTAGCCCTTCATCCAAATATGGTCGAAACCCATTCAAGGATTAATATAAGGAGGAGTCAGATTTTAAAGCCAAATTTCAGCAAAGCTCCCATTTTGGACCTCGGTCATACTATCACCATGGGTCTTACCTCGGTCCTTTATAAAATATGATTGTCCTTACCTAAAGTTCCCCCTTCTGAATCAATTAAAACCACTATAGACCAATTTGCATTAAGATCGGAGACTGAAACCTTAAAACAGGAAGTGGGCCAGCGGCCATCTTGGAATACCAAAATCTTTAAGAAAATGTTTGCATGTTGTTCGGCATCAATTAAAACCCCTATAGACCAATTTTCATTGAGATCGGAGACTGAAACCTTAAAACAGGAAGTGGGCCAGCGGCCATCTTGGAATACCAAAATCTTCACGAAAATGTTTGCATGTTGTTCGGCATCATTTAAAACCCCTATAGACCAATTTTCATTGAGATCGGAGACTGAAACCTTAAAACAGGAAGTGGGCCAGCGGCCATCTTGGAATACCAAAATCTTTACGAAAATGTTTGCATGTTGTTCGGCATCAATTAAAACCCCTATAGACCAATTTTCATTGAGATCGGAGACTGAAACCTTAAAACAGGAAGTGGGCCAGCGGCCATCTTGGAATACCAAAATCTTCACGAAAATGTTTGCATGTTGTTCGGCATCAATTAAAACCCCTATAGACCAATTTTCATTGAGATCGGAGACTGAAACCTTAAAACAGGAAGTGGGCCAGCGGCCATCTTGGAATACCAAAATCTTTACGAAAATGTTTGCATGTTGTTCGGCATCAATTAAAACCCCTATAGACCAATTTTCATTGAGATCGGAGACTGAAACCTTAAAACAGGAAGTGAGCCAGCTAAAATTAAGAAAATTTGCCCTTTTGGGGCCCCACCCCTCAGTTCCTAGGGTTCAGACCAGACTCATTTATATAAAATATAATTGTGTTTCCCCAATGATGCTTCACACCAAATATGGATAAAATTCATCCAAGGATGGAGGAGGAGTAGGATTTTAAAGCTAAAATTAAGAAAATTTCCCCATTTGGGGCCCCACCCCTCAGCCCCTAGGGGTCGGACCAGGCTCATTTATATAAAATATGATTGTCCGTCCCAAATGATGTTTCACACCAAATATGGATGAAATCCATCCAAGGATGAAGGAGAAGTAGGATTTTAAAGCTAAAATTAAGAAAATTTGCCTTTTTGGGGCCCTACCCCTCAGCCCCTAGGGGTTGGACCAGGCTCATTTATATAAAATATGATTGTCCATCCCAAATGATGTTTCACACCAAATATGGATGAAATCCATCCAAGGATGAAGGAGGAGTAGGTTTTTAAAGCTTTAAATAAGAAAATTCGCCCTTTTGGGGCCCCACCCCTCAGCCCCTAGGGGTCACACCTATCTCAAATATATAAAATATGAATGTCCTTCATCAATAATGTTTCACACCAAATATGGATGAAATCCATCCAAGGATGAAGGAGGAGTAGGATTTTAAAGCTTTAAATAAGAAAATTTGCCCTTTTGGGGCCCCACCCTCAGCCCCTAGGGGTCACACCTATCTCAAATATATAAAATATGAATGTCCTTACCTAATGATGTTTCACACTAAATATGGATGAAATCCATCCAAGGATGAAGGAGGAGTAGGATTTTAAAGCTAAAATAAGAAAATTTGCCCTTTTGGGGCCCCACCCCTCAGCCCCTAGGGGTCGGACCAGACTCATTTATATAAAATATGATTGCCCTTCCCCAATGATGTTTCAAACCAAATATGGATGAAATCCATCCAAGGATGAAGGAGGAGTAGGATTTTAAAGCTAAAATTAAGAAAATTTGCCCTTTTGTGGCCCCGCCCCTCTGACCCTAGGGGTCGGACCAGGCTCATTTATATAAAATATGATTGTCCTTCCCTAATGAAGTTTCACACCAAATATGGATGAAATCCATCCAAGGATGAAGGAGGAGTAGGATTTTAAAGCTTAAAATAAGAAAATTCGCCCTTTTGGGGCCCCACCCCTCAGCCCCTAGGGGTCGGACCAGGCTCATTTATATAAAATATGATTGTCCTTCCCTAATGATGCTTCAAACCAAATATGGATGAAATCCATCAAAGGATGAAGGAGGAGTAGGCTTTTGTATAAATAGTCTTACGCACGACGCACGGCGCACGGCGGACGGCGCACGGCGGACGGCGCACGGCGCACGACGACGGACGAAACACGATGACAATAGGTCATCCTGACCTTCGGTCAGATGACCTAAAAAAATGATTGTCCTTAAATCAATTTTGTTATATTAGTAAGTGTTAGGAATTGGTTTTAAAATCATAATCGATGATCGGTTTTGGAAAACCTACTAATTAATTATTTCATAATCGGATACCATTTGCAGAAAACTCCTATATTTATAATACCTTTTAGTTTTTTTGAAGAATTTCAGGTAAGATATCGGATGAACCAACAGTATAAAGAAGTATTTTTTTTCGTAATTCAAATTATTTTGTATCTAAATTATTATCAGGTCTAAATCATTTTGAAATGTGGTTTTGCACATATAAATAACATATTAAAGGCTCAGAACAGTTATTATAAAATCAAAGAGTTATTCTCCCATTTACATATTAATTAGGCTCAGAATCAGTATAAAATAAGCAACGGAGTTATCTCCCATTAATATAATCGATCGTCTTGATCGTCTTTTCTGTTCAAAATGGTACTTTTAATGGAAAATTAGTGAACTTTTGTAACATGTTTATCAAAGTTTTCTCCTGTAACGGATATAGGCTTGGCAGTGAGGGAAATGAAATAATGAAACAGTGTATCTAACAATCCTTAAGCACATGGAGAGAAATTTTTTGTCTCTTCCATATATGGCAATTCAGTCGAGTCGACCTGGTATACATTGTATATGTGGCTTTGTCAGTCTATTTGTACATGTAGAAGTGTAACTTACTGTATGGGAGCATCGGCTTCAGCGGTTTTGGAGAAGAAGCCGAAAATGTGAATTGTTTACGGACACACGACGGACGACGCACAACGCTGGACAAAAGGCGATTAGTGAATTAAGGTCACCTGAGACTTCAAATCCTACTTTTAGTCTGTGTTAAGAACTGTTTGAAATTCATCATAATAATGCATACTTGTAAACAAAAAACCCTTCCTTACATGTTCAGTGTTATTGTGGTTACATGTATTTACCGAGTTTTATGTTTACTAGCTTTTTTTTCGCCTAGTTTGACTTTTGGATGCATTTGCTGTATACCCGTTACACACCAGCAATTTGGGACAGAACAAGTTGCTGGAAGTAAAAACCTAATACAACAGAAAACATGCCAATCTCGAACAAATCCTTTGTCGTATCAAATGACGACATTTTCCCGATAATAAATAACGTAAATACCTTGCAATCAACACATTCCGGAGACATGACACCTATATAAGCACATACTGCTGATTCTCTGCTCATTTTCACAACATTATCAATCTTTATTTGGAAAGCATAAACAACAACAATGGGGGGATACTTTTTTGATAGGGGGGATACTTTTTTGATGGGCAGAAAAAGTATCTGGATACTTTTTTTGATGGGGGATACTTTTTGATGGGGATACTTTTTTGATGGGGGATACTTTTTTGATGGGGATACTTTTTGATGGGGATACTTTTTTTTTATATGAAATATAGCATCCAGTGCATAAAGGAAAATTATGTAAATATTATGAGCTGACAGTGTGGATAAATTTTCTACAATCATAATGAGGAAAAAACAGTATAAAGCTAGTATATTAATAATCCGAAATAAAAGGCCAAATAAATTCAAAGTAAAATTAAAATCATTTCTATGGAATATATATTCAGCCACTATAGGGCCTTCTTCAGTCCGAAATAACACTAACACAACGTGTTCGTCTACATGTTTTGTTTACATCTATTGTGTGCAGGTACGAAATGTCTCGGCCCGTTTGATGTATACGGCGGGTTATTTCGACCCAACATGCTATGTGCACTAAATCAACCCCAGTGTTTAAACAATGGTTATAACCACAAGATACTTTATCAGATAGACTCGTGTAGCCATAAACATAGCACTGACGTATCAAAAGGGGATATTTATATGCAATCACATGCACGGTCGAAATGTCAGACATACCAGCTTTTCGAGGTGGCAATCGAAAGAAAAGTTTGACAATCGACTAAGGGTATGTTATTGTTTTGAGACAACTCGTACCTCACACTATTCTGTAGACATAGTGCCTATTACATCAAATCTAATAAAATAAAACACAGAATCCTATTATCATGACGTTTGAAAAAAGGATCAGAGAAAATCCCACTAGGGGCCACGTGATCCTTGATAAAGACCAGTCAAATTGCTGCCCCCAAAACTTTCACACCTAATGTCATCTCGCCCCAAGAGCACAACATAGCTTACCGTATATGTTATACTGGGACGAAATGTCGTATACACTTGATGCAGCAAGGTGCAGAACCTACACGTGGTCGTGAGTACACGTGGTATAAAGATCACCTGAACATGACATGACCCCCCATGGGACGCTGTCAGATCCTCTAATCACCGGAGTGGTCATAAGGATCTGTATTTTAATCAGATTTCCTATCACATATTGCTGTTCACAGTCGTGGTTCCCTAGTGACCACCAATCTCTCTACGGCAGGTTGCTCCCATTCTGACTTAGAATTGAGGAGCTTGTCAGCAACTGATCCGTGTATAGCGACCGCCCCTGAAACTTGTCGTTCGAGTGGCTTAGAGAAGGTCTTGAGGACTTCACACTTGAAGTTTCTAATGTCACCTTCGTCTCCTGGGTGTTCTTCGAGCAAGTGCTTAGCCAGAGCATTAGAGAGATTACCACTGTCTACTTGGCGCCTGTGTTCCTGGAACCGGGTATATGCATTTCGGCCGGTTTCACCAATGTACTCAGCCACTGTGTTGTGCTTGGCACAGATTTTGCATGTGGCTTTGTACAGCGCACCGGACCGGAAATGTAATGACCAACCACCAGAACCAGGGTTGCTCTGACACAGCACACACTCTCCTCGTTGACACTCATCACCAGATTTAGTGTCGGTACGAACAAGTTGCTGCTTGATCGTCTGCCCACCAGTTTCAACCACCCTGATATTCACACGTCAAGTCTGGGCCCCCTGTACCGCTGTCACCCCTCGCACACGTCTGGCAAGTTCTGCACCAGGAGTTGATGGTACGAAAATTACGGTGTCAGCTGGTCGAAACCGTGAAGCCTTTTTCACGTTCTTCCTAGACCTGCGCTCATTCTCCTTCCAAGATCTATGCCGATATAGTGGCGTATCACCACGCTCGCTCGCGCATACCTGATTGGCATAGCCTCTGAGGGCAGCAATGATTACATTGGCCCTAAAAGACTCTGGATATCCTGAGATCAGCATCATCTCTGCAAGATCCTCCATAAGCTCTTGGCGCAGTTCTGGTACCAAAGATGGTCTGGTGTTACGCAATCGGCGTATGCCGTCCTGAATTAGGGATTGGCGTTTCACGGACACAGGGGAGTGCACTGCGATTTAGGATGAATTGTGAGCTGGAAACCTCTTTCTTGTAGAACTTCCAGTCCACAGACCCATCCGCGTCGCGAATTTGGACCTGAATGTCCAGCAACGGCATCTCATCCAGAATCATGGGCCGATGGATAGTCAACCTCCATTCTTGTATAGGGGCATACTGAGTTGGCAACCTCTTTAATTATCTGCGCCGTCCTCTCATCTGCTGGTCTTATTCTATCACTCTCCACCAATTCATCCACAATCACGATCTTGCTCTCAACAAACCTACTACGTGGTGGTAACGCCTCCACAACAAGGTTCTGGTCATCCACATAAACTTTGTGTACGTATACCTGGTGGTTAAGGAAGGTTGACACCGTGGCTGCTGCCATTTTCTGCCTGAACTGTCGGCACCAGAAAATCATATGGATCTTGGCTAACGCTCCAGATAATTTAAAATTAAACTGGAATTTTCTACAAATATGCCAAAATTGATTAAAATCCGCCAATAGATGAGATCAGGAAAAATTGAAAGAAAAAATGTAGAAATACATAGAAAATATAATGAAAAATAAAAATACGAAGACTTTTGGCACCTTACTGTACATTTCTTGAATTTCAAGATATTTATAAGTGAGAAGGATTTCGTGTCTGTCTCTTTACATTACTAAACACCACGCGAGACGCCTATGACCCGGGAATAAAAACCGTTTTTCTTAACAAATACTTGTCTTATCGAGTCAAAACGAAACACCAGTGTAAAGTTTATTAAATTTCACAACGTTTATTACTTGATTTAAAGACGGAATATTTAGAGGATATGTCTTAAATTTTCGTTAAAAATAAATCGACAGCTCGTGAAATGACGGCACCGCTTCAGAAAGTAAGACGGTAACCCTCGCACCCGCAAGCTACATCAAAGGCCTGCGCCGGCCGATATCAAAGGGAAATCAGTCACGTCGCCCAACGTCACGGTCAGTGCAAACACGACACACAAAAGCGCCTGCCTTGGACTTCCCCAAAACCCAGTGTGACTTATCCTTCTCATATACGTCCTTGTTGAATTTGATTTTAAATTAAAAGTTAAACTGGAATTAATTTTTTGATTACACCATTGTGTTCTTTACTTGATTTTGGCATATGGTGTACTGCTAATAATTGGAATTCTTAAGTTAAAAGTCTCATTTCAGGTATTCTGCATATATACCCATATACAACTAACATAAAGTCCAATAAGCCATTCATACAGTAATTAGTGACGTCACGATGGCCAGTTAATTAAGTTCACTGGTGGTCCAACTTTGGTGGTTTGGCTTTGCATTACTGTTACAGCAGTGTAAAATTTTAAATTAACGATTTTCCTTCCTTATTTTCCGACCAATCTTAAATGTAAATACAATATGTAATGTACCAAAATGGAGATGGGATTATTTCCTTGCTAATGATATTTTCCATTTTTTTTGCTGACATTTCTGTGTCGAAAGTTAAATCTTTCTCACTAATTAGCTTATAAAATGCCTTAGCTACTGTTGTAGGGCAAAAGATATCACCTTTTGACTCAGAAGGTGATATCTTTTCCGCTACAACAGTAAAAAAATGTCTTAGACAACAAGTGGCCTTGGGCGTGGCCTAATCTATTGTTCTGACCAGTGTGACGTCAGCCTGAATGGCCCTAGGCATATAGCCTTTAATCACAGGCGTCTGCTTCTGGTTTGATATAGTAGGGTAAGATATTTTATATTTTCAAAACCAGATGCAGACGTGTATTTTTTCCAGAAACAGACGCATGTGACAAAAAAGCGATTTCTTTCAGGAATTTTTGGTGAAGTGAACCCAGAGCCTGCATGACGTAAAAACAGACAACATGGACGCGGAAGGTTATCTATCAAAATGACGTTCATTACCTGTCTTCACTGGCAACTTTGGCTAGGATACGATGTGTAAACTTTATAACTTGTCCACTTCCGCGTGTGGCAACTTCCGATTCAAAGCCCAATCTATATATAGATCGGAAATTCCCCCGAAACTGAAAGTCACGTTTAATGACGCGCTCACACTAAATATTCCCTCTAAAGCTTTTCTCTCTAGCTACATTTTGATTTAAACATATTTTATTGTGTAATTTTTATATACAATGGGATTGGGCACAAGTTTTCCAACTTATATGAAGCCCTCTCCCTACAGAATTATAATCAATTTTTATAACAAAGAATACAAAAATGGCAAAATATACATACATGTATTTACATATTTACAAGATTTTAGAGAGAGAGAGAGAGAGAGGGGGGGGGAAAGAGAGAGAGAGAGAGAGAGAGAGAGAGAGAGAGAGAGAGAGAGAGGAGAGAGAGTTTATTTAAATAAATGTATATAATTACTTAATTTATTGAAGTGTATGTATTTGTGATCACTCCCGATGCTGACGACTGAAGTTGTACTGATCGCTGTTCTTGTCTCGCTGCTTTACTTAAAGTTCATCACATCCCGTGCCTTGGTATCTTTCTCCTGTCAATCTGTTGCTTTCTTAATTACGTTTCTCTTCGATCGTCAGCATCGGAAGGATATTAAGAAACATTTTTTTATTACATATAGTTCATATTATAAATAGGAAACGTAAAGGAGGAGGGAGGGGGGGTTAAAACCTATTACATTCAGTTATATACTCTTGAGTGCTCTGACATATTGTAATGTTATCTTCAATAGTTAAATCTGGACTTCCATGTTAGTAGTAGCTGCAGATCTAAAGGAATGAAATTTGTTTAATGTTTCGAAATAATTGAATTCTCTGGTCAGTCGTAATTATTACATGTAAAGAAGAGAGTGATGGGCATCCTCAATGGGATGCCCACATTGGCATTGCTGGTAATCTATTAAATTAGATGCGGAATAAATCATTGTTAAGGGTACTACATCTATTTCTTAATCTGGCATGCAATATATTTGCTTTTCTATTTCCAATAGAATAATAAATAGTTACTTTTTGTAAGATTATTCAGAGACTTTTTAAAAATGTTATATGAAACACTATTTCTAATATTTATATCTAGCTGGTTCCAAAGTCGAATAGTGGAAGGAAAATATGATGCATTTGAGAGCTGGAGACGGAAATTAGGTAAAGTAAAGTTGTTAGCATTTCCAAGATTATAGGAAGAATTTTCTGAGACTAGTGGGGGTAATAATGAATAGAGGTAGTTGGGTGTAATTTTGTTATTTATTTTGTAAAATAGTTGTAGTTTTCTACGGGAACGACGGGAAGTAAGTGGTTCTAGACCGCTTTCCAAATACAGTGAATTTCTGCTAGCGTAAGACGGTAGTCCAGTAATTATTCTAGCAGATTCAAGCTGAAGTTTTTCTAATTTTTCTGCGTCACTAAGAGAGCACCCATCCCAAACCTCACAACAGTATTCAAACAGTGGCCGAATGTATGACTTGTAAATTTTTATTAAAGTTTGTTTATTAAGAGTATCTTTAAGTTTTCGAAGAACACTTACATGTTTTGATACCTGTTTACATATATTATCAATGTGGATATTCCATTTACAATTAGCTTCCAAAGTTACTCCTAAGTGCTTATGATTATCTACAAAATCTACACTTACATTATTGAATTTGATATCGATTATGTGATTATGTTCCGTATTAGAAATAAGTAAAGCTTCCGTCTTTTGGGGGTTAAAAGTTACTAACCATTTATTTGCCCAATTTTGAATTTTACTAAGGTCTTCGTTAATTTTAGTTTCTATTTCTAAAATTGATGGCCCAGAGCATAGCAAAGAAGTATCATCAGCAAATAATTTAGAAAGACTTTCGAGGTTGTCAGAAATATCATTAATATACAATATAAAAAGGAACGGACCTAATACTGAGCCTTGGGGGACACCAGAATTTGTAGATTTGACGGAAGATTTACTATTTCCTACAAAAACTTGCTGTTTCCGATTACTGATGTAATTTTTTAACCAATTTAGCAATTTTCCGCCTATACCATAATTTGCTAGTTTAACATTCAGTCCCTTGTGCCACACACGATCGAATGCTTTCGAAATATCACAGAAAACTAAACATGTTGAGTGCATTTTTTCAATATTTTCACATAGGGAATGGTAGATTTCAATAAGTTGGTGAGATGAAGAATGTCCAGGTTGAAAACCTGACTGATATTTATATATGAGGGAATTATCAAGTAAGTAATTGTTTAGATATTTGACTACCAATCTTTCAAAAACTTTTCCTATTGTACTTAAGAGAGATATAGGTCTATAGTTAGTAGAATTATGCTTATCTCCCTTTTTAAAGAATGGCATGACTAGAGCTAATTTCCACTGTTTTGGGAAGATACCAGTATCCAAGGAAGATCTGAATATTAGAAATAAGGGTAATGCAATAGAAGATGCTGTGTGTTTTAGCATGTTATGGCTGATTCCGTCGTGTCCTACTGCTTTATTGATAGGTAAGGATTTAAGAATGTCTATAATGTCGGTCGGTTGAAATTGTATGTCGGTTATATTAGAGTCAGTCCTAATCTCTAACTCTGGAACGTCAATTTGTGAATCGTCAATAGTTGATATGGAAACAAAGTAATCATTTAATAAATTGGCTTTACCTACATCCGTCATTTCAGGTTGCCCTGTATCGTTTAATAGAGGAGGAATAGAGTTAGTAGTGTCCGAGGTTTTTAATAATCTTCGAATGATTTTCCAGTAGTTTCTAGGGTTTGAATTCGAGTGACGATCTAAAATGCCATTTATATCTGAATAAAAATTTTCTTTGGTGTGCTACATGTATCATGGGGCCTACAGTGTATGGTGTTTAACTTAACTTGATTATATCTTGGGAGAGCTCTGTCCATCACAGGAACCTGTTTGGGCCCAATTCCTTTTCTCATTATATACATAAACGACTTCAAGAATACATGCATGCTTCCAACGATTTATAAGTAATATATATACCCGGTACGTCCTTGCTGCACAGCACACCAAGATAATTGTACAGATGACAGCATCAATATATATTCCTTATACCCGATAATTCTTCTTAAAGACGTGATTCGTTAGCTGAGCAGCTAATTCTGGCGCGAAAACTACATGCAATTACTAATTATACAGTTGGGAACAAATTAAGCTAAACTTGGTAGTGAAGTGCACTGGAATGCAAAAGTAAAGTGAACTCCGGTTTACTAGCTAGTGCACTAGAGTTAACATCGTAGTTCACTATATAGAGTTAGCATCACATTGCACCAGAGTTACTATCGTAGTGCACTAGAGTTAACATTGTAGTGCACTAGAGTTAACACTGAAGTGCTATGGAGTTTACATCGTAGTGCACTACAGTGTTTAGTCTAATGCACTAAGTTGTTCACTACATGTGCACTACAAAGTGCACTAGATTGCAAGTTTAGTTTCCTCCCAACTGTATAAGCTTACATTACATCAGAGATTTAGATACATAGTAGATAATACTAAATTATCTATGTCTCTGATTACGTACACGTAGGGTAAAGCTACTTTACACCAATGATTATTCAAGCGATTTGAAAAAAAAAATAAGTGGGGGCTTCAACTACGGGATTTGGGAGGGAGTTCCACCACTCGCCGACTAAAGATTCCTTGTATTGCTGAGGTCCTACTTTACTCTGTGTCTTGTATCTAGTTTCATAGAGTGTCCTCTAGTTCTAGTCAGTGACTGTGTGACTTACATATATAACTTGTTCTATCTAATTTGAACAGGTCGTTTGATATTTGATATTTTACAATATTGTTTTTACAAAACAACTAACAACAAAAACGAAACTACAAAAAGATTTGGACGCAGCAGCACAATGGGAAACAGTCTGTCTAATGAAATTTCACCCAGATAAATGCAACATCGTCACTATTACTACAAAACGTAACAAAATACATCACAACGAGCAAGTATCAAGCAAATATCAAGACTAAAATATCTAGGACACTACACATAAATAATATCACCGTAAACAGATCACTAGGGCTTTTAAAGCGATACTTAATTAATTCACCACATATAAAATAACACGTATACAAAGCACATAGTTAGGCCCAAACTTATGGCAAGCCAAGTTACTTGTTATAAATGCATTCTATTAAATCCGATATCGGAATAAAAATTTCCGATATCGGAAATCCTAATTCCGTTATTCCGATATTGGAAATCCTGTTTGTTATATCAGGAAATAGAAAAAATTCCTTTATCAGACACTTTAGTTCTGAAATGTGAAATTATAACAGAACTGCATGGTGTCGTGATATTTGTTGTTTACGTATCTTGTTGTTCTGTGTTGCGGTTTTTTTTTCTATCTGTTGAATTTGGTTTGTGTTGTGGGAGTCCCATATGGAAGAGCAGTATTCCAGTTTTTTTGGCAAATCAATTTACTTTTTATTCCGAATTTCTGATATCCGAAATTCTAATTCCGATATGGGGAATTCTATTAGAATTTCGGACATCAGAAATTCGGAATAAAAAGTAAATTGCCGTCGAACACCAGACCTTACTCATAACAGCAGAACTAGACACTCTTATCCACATTCCTCCAGACAAATCTCTGCTACAAAGGACACATACAAATACAGAATTCATTTTTCCCGCAAACAATAACACAATGGCTGCACCACAAAAAAAACTACTCAAAAGCTTTCTATAAGGTGTCACACTTGTCTTATTCATTAACTCCATAACTATGGCATCAGGGGGAACTTTAACAGATGGATAACAAACTTTCTCGAGAACAGAACACTCTCAGTAGAGAGTCTGGTGTCCCCCAGGGGTCTGTTCTCGTCCCAAGCTTGTTTTTATATTATATCAATAACATGTCACGCCAGAATTAGCTGAGAGAGCAGACGTTTTCTGTTCATTATACCAAATTTGGTATAAACCCTTCGATAAATAATTAAAACCATCGTGCTCAGGAGACTCAACGGTATTATCCTGGAACCTACATTTGTATATATAGGTTCTGTGACACTCTAGGGGTTAAGAAAGACGACGACGCCAGGAAACATGAGTCGACCCGCGTTATGAAAATTAACATCCGATTTATTTGATTAGTTTGTTCAGAAGCTGATGATAAGTGTATTAAGCTACATAAAAATACCTTTTCGACTATATCAAGTTATCATTCTCCGATTTTACATTCCTATTTTTAAGAACAAAATAGTCGTTTCGGAAAGTAGTAGGCCTTTAAAACTTGGTCATTATCGGCCTATTTACAAAGGGACATCCTGTATGTATAAGGTTTTATAATACATGTAACTAGCTTATGTGCAAGTAACGTGACGCTACCAACCGGCTTGGTACACTTTTTGAAAATAATTGTCAAAATTTTCTAACGTGTGCTTGAATCCAGATTTTTCTTTTAACATTCCTCAAATAGATGCCTTTAGTTTTGATTTCATGATTTGTTTACTTATCAGCAGTGCATAGTTTTTTTTTTTTTTTTTTGTAAACAGAGAGCTTTGAAGCATGAAGGGTCCAGTCCTGTTTTTCAGCAGGTTTGAGTACCCAAAATGGTACACCTCCTACATTTGATTTGATTGATAAGTAATCTAGACATGATATCAATGTTTGAATTCATTTAAGGATAGTTCAAACATTTTTTAGTTCATTTAAGTCACATGTCTGTCAAAAATATCCCATTCAGAACATTTAGAACATTTTTTGAAGAAAAGAAACAACTTAATTTATAGGAAACTAACTTTGAAAGTAAATTTTAATATTACTACTAAAATGTATCGGCTATTCGCCATATCATTGTTGCGTTGATTCTTTGAGTGAACAGAGCTTGGTGCTTCACGGTTTGTTGCTTAGTATTTGTTGGAACGGGCCCGGCACAAGTGTACACACATAACCCGTACTATTATCCGGATATACTGATGAGCGCATGCGTGAATCACATGGAAACGGATTGTAATCCGATGTAGTGATAAAATATATATTTTCGTTGTTTTTAAAAACTCTCCACTTTTTTAAACATATGGCTACACAAAAATCACCAATTGTATTTTAATTATAAAATGATTAGCATCTGAATGCATGAAAATACGTAGTGTTTGTAAAATTTGCCCATTATATTATTTTGCGTTCCTCATTTTTTGTGCGTCCGATATATAGGTTAACTGTTATTCCGTTGTTGAGGAAGCTAGCTAGGATTCTGCACACGTCAAACAAACGCAATATTGAAGATGTCAAGATCAAAACCCAAAGCAAAAGTTGTGGAGGATTTAATGCGGAAAACGCAACGTAAGTTTGAAAGAATATGTTGTTAATTAGAAATGCCAATTGTCAGGATTTCATCTACAGGAGTCCCTCAAGGAACATGTTTGGGCCCCATTCTGTTTCTCATATCATATGATATAACTTACTGTACATAAATTGACTTCCATCAATACATGCAGCACAGAACACTAAGATTATTCACAGACGACAATATTATAAACAATAAAGACCCACACACTAAAACTACAGAAAGATTTGGACGCAGCAGCACAATGGGAAACAGACTGGGTAATGAAATTTCATCAAGATAAATGCAACATCATCAGTGTTACACCAAAACGCAACAAAATACATCACAACTGCACACTCCACAATCACATATTTTTAGAGTAAAAAATAAAAGTGTTCTAATTACCATTAAATGTAAAAATAAAGTGACAAAAGCGTATCATTTCAAATAGAAGTGCTTAATATTTTAATGATCACGAACCAGTAGTAAAGATTTACAGCTCGATACAGCTATTTACTAGAAACAGATTATTTAATCGAATATCAATCGGTTAATGACTTCCAATTACAAACCGATGATCGATTATGATTTCAAACCTATTGTCCTTCACTACCGGTGGCATTGACAGGATCCCGAGAAAATATCCTGAAGGAATTCCAGGTGGGATCCAGTTGGGATACCCGGTCATATTTTCTCTTAGGGATAAATTGAAAAATAAATTATACAAAAAAATCAGGTAATTTTTTTTTAAATATTTTCAGTGAGAAAAGATGCTGTTGAGTGTCTAATGATGATGTTCAGGGAGATGGCAACGAAGAGTAAAAATGCTGACAGGCTATATGTGGAGAAATCAAGATTCAAGGAAATGCTGTATAAGGAATTTGCTATGACAGACGATTCATTAAATGAAAGAGGTATGGCTTGGAACTATTTTAAAGCATACAATGAAAAAGTAGAAGACATCCTGTATATATAGGTACATTGTAGTCAACAATATCTATGTTCACGTATACACATGCATATATATACTGCATTTTCATGATGTCCATATTTTTCACATTCAGAAAAATCATATTATTAATTATTGTTAGGCCTTTAGTGCTAAAGTATACTACGTTACGTAAGTTAAAAAGTTCAATTTGGTAATTACCTCTGTTCCACGATATCTTCCATACTTATATAATTCTTGTATGAAATTAACTGTAGTTAAAAAAAGTCAGCTGAATCTTTGTGAATGTATTAAAATTAATGTTTATATTACTGTTTAGTATTCACAGCTTTTGATGCTGATCGTGATCAGTGTATTAGTGAAGAGGAATGGGTTATCGGATTCTCAATTTACCTGTCGAAAGAAAATGATGAGAAGAAACTGAGATGTAAGCATTAAATCTCAAAATTTCACAAAGAAGTTTATAAGTTATAGTAACGTTATCGACCCAATATGCACCCATGACCCTATAAGTGCCCTCTCCCCCTTTTGAGGCCTCAATATCATATGCCCAGGCATAAATAAAGACCAAAACTATCAAAACTGTATAGGTTTGCAGTTTACTTTTCAATAATTTCATCTTATTAAGAACCTTTTCATTTTTGCAAATTTTTGAACGCACTGGGCGCTTATTGGGTCGAATACGGTATTCAAACTTTGTATAGATGATATACAAAATATACAAAAATATGTAGAAATAAATGGATGTGATACTTATTTATTTTTACTAATTAATGCACATATATAAGGGATTTTTTTTGACATTATGATTATGTATCACTATTTATGATATGAGAAAGAAAGGATTCTATACTCAGTTGGAATATACATGTGTATATCATATAAGACCTGATGGGTCAAGATAACTTATTGTCGTTGTGCTTCATTCATTACCATAAGCCAGCCACCATGCATAAATTTTTCATCGAAACAACTTCTTCTCAATAAATGTAAGGCCAATGCAGGGTACTGTTATTTGGCCTACATTTTAATTGCTGGGATGACGGACTACCAAGTTCATTGAAATGAATTAGCTTGACCTTCCTTTAATTCACAGGCGTCAAATAGGCAAGAATCTTTCGACAACATGTAAATTATCTTATATATAATTAGAAGCCTGGATATTTGATGATGGGCCTGTAACATTAAGTGCTACCAAGTTAAATTAATGTCCAAATGAATGACCTTAAAAACCTTCAAGGTCACCAACCTTCAAGGTCACCAAGGTCAAATAGGTTGATTTTTTTTTCGAAAATGACTGACTAGACATAGTAGATACCCATAATCTGTATTGTTAATCAATCTATTAGTCTTCAGTTTTGACCTAGTCAATCAAATATAAGCAGATTTTTGTAATGTTTTTGATTTGGCTGATTATATAAGTCTGAACTAAGGTTGTTTTAAATTACTGAGGACTGTTTCGTAATCTCGGGACCTGATATTTGGCTTTCTGTATGCTGGAATGAGGGACTACCAAGTTTTAATGTTTTACTTATTTTATTAATATGTATATTTATACAACTACTTCTCAATAAATGAAAGGCCAATGTAAGCTACTGATATTTTTACTATAATTTAATTGCTGGGATTGATGAAGGACTACCAAGTTTACTGAAATGAATTACCTTGACCTTCTACATTGCTATTAAAAATGTTGATTCTTCATAATATACAGTTGAATGCATGGTTCTTGGTGTATAATGGATGTTTTTTGTCTATCAACAGTTATGTTTCGTGCTTATGACATCAAAGATGAGGGATATATCACCAGGGAATCTATGTTCTACTTTTTAAAGGGCTGTTTTGCAATGGTAAGATTTAACTCCTAATCCAGCTCCTTGAACCTAGTGTATATATATATAATTCATCATGTATAACCAGGTTATTGTGTAATTTATATAATGCATATACTGTATTTGTCGTAATTAGTGCCCAGGGGGCTTAAATGATTGCAACAAACAGGGTGCTTATTAATGAACCAAAATCTAAGTTGTGGACGAAATAAGTCAGCCATATTTTAAATCTTTCTATACTCATGCTACATTAATCTGTTACAGTAAACATACATATGTCTTTTATCCTTTGAGACACAACATCATATCGTGATTCACATGTAAAAGACTCACAAGTTCATGTAATATGGGTACAATGCTGATGTTAGAGGCATCATATGTTGTAAAACATTGTTAAATCCATGGAAAGGGGGCGTTTATACAACTTCAACTCTTCCCCAGAAATGGGGAGGGGCTCTTGTAAGGAGAGGGGTGCTTATTACAGCGAATATAACAGTACATGTATACTTACATGTATGTAGGGTTTGCTATTGGTTATTTGTGTTAGTAGATTTATACATGTTTGTTTATAGTTGTAAAACCTTGTTAATTTGACGTCAGTTGTGTTATGAATTAGAGGATCTTAAATGATCAAGTGTTTATTTCTTACAAGATTTTATTGATGTGATCAAGTATAAGTTTTTAGTACCCAAAGCTCACAAAAAGAAAAAAAATTGGGACTAGTTTAAGAACATTAGTGGATGATCCTTTAATTATAAATAAATGCAAGTGTGATAACTTTTATCAGTTATGGTTTGTCATTTAAAAAGGTAGGTAGAAAATCCAAGGTTAAATACAGGCAATTATTCTAAAAAAAGAAATTGTGTTTCCTTGCTGTAAAACCAATTTCAATTACATAAACTTTTTAATGATGTTTTGGACTGGAAATAACTGCAGTCTGTATGTGTCCCTTTACTTAGACTTCTTGTTTGAATATTTCTTGTCATTTATTATTTAGGCAGTGGTTTCAGAAGAAGATGCAGAAGAAGCACCAAAAGATCTTGTTGAAATTGCACTGAAAAAATTGGTAAGACAGAAATATTTTTTTTCCACTTAACTGATAACCCTACAGATCCTACATTTTCTACTATTAACGCTACAGATCCTATATTTTCTACTATTAACCCTACAGATCCTATATTTTCTACTAATAACCCTACAGATCCTATATATTATCTACTATTATAACCCTACAAATCCTATATTTTCTACTAATAATCCTATACAGATCCTATATTTTCTACTAATAACCATACAAATCCTATATGTTCTACTAATAACCTTACCGATCCTATATTTTTACTACTAATAACCTTACATATTCTATATTTTTCTACTAATAACCCTACCGATCCTATATTTTCTACTAATAACCCTACAGATCCTATATTTTCTACTAATAACCCTACAGATCCTATATTTTCTACTAATAACCCTAGCGATACTATATTTTCTACTAATAACCTTACATATTCTATATTTTCTACTAATAACCCTACAGATCCTATATTTTCTACTAATAACCTTACAGATCCTATATTTTCTACTAATAACCTACAGATCCTTATATTTTCTACTAATAACCCTACAGATCCTATATATTTTCTACTATTAACCCTACAAATCCTATATTTTCTACTAATAATCCTATACAGATCCTATTTTCTACTAATAACCATACAAATCCTATATTTTCTACTAATAACCCTACCGATCCTATATTTTCTACTAATATACCTTATATTCTATATTTTCTACTAATAACCTGACATATTCTATATTTTCTACTAATAACCCTACAGATCTTATATTTTCTACTAATAACCCTACAGATCCTATATTTTCTACTATTAACGCTACAGATCCTATATTTTCTACTAATAACCCTACAGATCCTACATATTATCTTCTAATAACCCTACAAATCCTATATTTTCTACTAATAATCCTATACAGATCCTATATTTTCTACTAATAACCATACAAATCCTATATTTTCTACTAATAACCTTACCGATCCCTATATTTTCTACTAATAACCTTACATATTCTATATTTTCTACTAATAACCCTACCGATCCTATATTTTCTACTAATAACCTTACATATTCTATATTTTCTACTAATAACCCTACATATCCTATATTTTCTACTAATAACCCTACAGATCCTATATTTTCTACTAATAACCCTACAGATCCTATATTTTCTACTAATAACCCTACAGATCCTATATTTTCCTATATCCATTTTTTGGTATTCCCCACAATTTCCTGGCATTTTAGGTAACCAATCACTGTAATGAAACCATCAATAAACATCTGAAAATCATATCTAAACATACAGAATAACTTATATTGGGTTCATGTCCCTTTAAGAAGATGGGATGAACAGAGACAGATATTTTAGATTTGAAAAAAAACCAAGGATCAGTTTCAGTATTACATACTTGGATATATATATACCCTTGAATATATCCCACAAAATGTTGACCCCATACTACATATTATATATTGCATTCCACTAATAGTATTTGATCTCAATATTCTAGGATTTCGACAAGGACAGTAAGGTGTCATACGGAGATTTCGCTCAGATTGTGAGTGAGGAACCATTGCTTATAGAGTGCCTTGGGACGTGTTTACCACAACCACATGTAAGTCTTTGTCATATACAAACACACCTGTGTAATGGGATACCCCAAGAGACAGAGCTAATTGTGTCTTATTAGACAGGTGTCCTAATGTACAGGTTACCTAATGTTCTCGAAAGAAACAACAATACATAATTGATATAGAGCTATTAATTACAATGCATAGTCTACTACACTGTACGTATATACTATGGGACATTGAACTTAAAGTAAACAGGTGAAATATATAGGAAATCTCACGGACGGACTTTGAATGTGATACATTAGATAGACTGACTTAAATACAATGTATATATACAGGGTGATGCAATAACTAGACAGGTTTGACTATATTTCCTTTTATGTCACCTGAGATCTTTCTTAAATTTCACATGTATGTTCCTCATGGTACCTGGAACAAAGATGAATATTGATTTTTTGAAGCTATTCGAAAACAAGCTAGCAGCAAGGTACTGACCACAGTTTGGTATTTGTTCTCCGGGTACTCTGGTTTAATTTCCTCCCCCTCCAAAACCTTGTACTTCAATAAATTATACTGGCTGTGGCTAGAACATTAAACCACACTTAAATAACAAATGTATAATTTTATGTAATATTTCAAAAGTTTTGATGGTAAATATTTATTTAATTATGTATATTATACATTTTTTATAGGTTATTAAAAAGTTTTCTACATTGATTGCTGGAGACAAGTCACCTTGGATGGATAAACCCACCAATTACAGCAAGCAGCAGATCAAATATTAGAGAACCTTATCTTTATTGACCAATAGGTAGCGACATTGTGTATTCACTGACAGGCGATATTTAATACTTCAGTTATTGGACTGACCAATAGAAAATGATCCTACAGATATACAATGTCATGCACATTTGCCGGTGTTTGTAAATCTATTATCTGTTTTTTTGTAGTGTATTTTTAGGTTTGGGGATGAGAAAAGAGATATGAGGATTTCAGAGGGGATTTTAAGAAGAATTTTACAAAAAGATATATATCTCTTTGCAATAGATAAACACCAGTTTTATATTGTACCATATTGATGCTTTGTAAAGTAGTAGAGAAAGAGAAAAAGACTGATATCAGTTAATTACAGTAGCCATTTTATTGGTGCATTTTTTAAGACAATTCCGTCTTGCACTTCAGAATTAGCTCCCTTGTGGGTAGGTATCGATTGTTACGTTGTGAGCGCAATTCATGTAGTTTTCTCCGAAAAGTATGACGCTACGCTCGCAAACACATGACGTCAAAATCAATACCTAGCCGCAAGGGCACATAAGTCTGTAATATGCAAAGACGGAATACCAACTGACCATTTGGTGAAAAGCATGCATGATTTAATGTTAATGATTAAAAAAAAAAAAAAATGTCATTATACCATATACTTTAATTTGGCTTTACATTATATAATTGACTACGGGTTTCTATGGGTTTCCCCACCAGACCCTCGATCCCCCTCAAGTCTCTCAATGATGAAATATAGCATGTAAAAAACATCACTATTTTGGAGAAGACACATTAAAATCCCAACAACAGGACAAGGTAGCAGTGTACAGTAAGACCGAATTGGCCCATGGGTGAGATTTTTATTAAGCAGAAAGCCCCCCTGTTTATCTTATATGCATAAAAAATTAAAAAAATGTTATATCGTCTAAAATTGGTGAATTCAATCTAGAGAAATTATATGGAAGCTTCACAATTTGCATAAAGAAAATTCCCCAAAATGGTTCGAGATTAATGGTTTAGGAGGATATTCCGAAATGTTGCGTCTAAGATGGAAAACTCGAATACTGTAGCAGCAGAAATCGATAGCCAGGGTACTAGGTAAAGATTGCTCAAAAGTTTAATGATATACCCTATGTCGAATAAAAATAGGCCTCGGGTTCCGCTATCACGGCTGTGCAGTGATGCTTGGTTTTAAACTGTGTTCAAGAAAAAAAGATTCTCCTAGGAGGGGGTGTAATTTTGGGTTGAAAATCCAAATTTTTTGCATTTTTTCAAAAAAAAAATTTGGTTACCATGGTTTTTACAGGCTCACAATACCACAAAAAAGCAGACTTGTCACAAAAATACTGAACTTTGCAATAACAATTGCAAATGTTGTGGACAAATATATATACTTTGATATAGATGTCATTTAAGGTTAAAAAGCTGTGTCATAATTAAAGGGAGTGATTTTTTCAAATCTACTGTGCACCTGGATGGCAGCAGGAGGTGTCAAGGGGAGGTAACTGTCCTAGCAAAGCTGGAGTAAACCACATGGTGACCATTATTTCTTAGAATTTTGCATTAGTTGTGGCATAATTGTTGGTATCAGGAAGTTGTTATCAGTCCAGTATCAGTTTTCTATACCAAATATTATGTTAGTTAATCTGTATATTCAAACACATTAAGAGGCCATGTGGTACATGTTTAGACATTGACTGTGTAGAACAATTTTACAAAAGTAAAACTTGGATTGGAATTTTTGAAGCTGTTATCAAATTTTCATCACTTTTTGGATATCATTTTTAATAATTATATTACTGTAAACTGCATTTTATTAAAAATAATGGAATTACACATGTTGAAATTAAAACTTTACTTTGGATTTTATACCTTAATTCATGGCAGATTTTCCTTGTCTGTTTTCCTAGATGTTCCCTTTTTTTTTCTTGCCTTTTTTTTGTCTTTATTTTATTTTTGGATATTTAAAGGATTTACTGAAATGCATAATTTTAGTAATCGTTGAACTTTTTGCTTAATTTTGCAAAGTTTGGACTTCCATGAAAATTTTCTTGCCATTTGAAAATACATTAGTAATTCAGAGTGAGTGCATTGTATGATGAATTAAATACATTGTATGTGCATTTATTCAATGAAATTTTCTTGTTTAACATGGCAAGTGCTATTTAAGATTCAAATTACAATTCAAATAAATCAATAATGATACATAATAAGAGTAATTTAATAGTATCACAGGATGATACTTGATTTATTCATTTGTCAGGAGACGATATCTCAAGGTTAATAAAACCGATCATTAACCTAATTCCATAGAATTAAGTCAATAGTTGTTTTTCACATGTACTTTGGCAAACTGTTTTTCAAATTGTAGGTGCTTCAATTGATCATTTCAGTTCTACACAAATCTGTATATATATGAATTGTCAATATACAATATGTAATCGTTTTAACCTTTGATTGTCTTAATAATATTAGTCTCACATTTTTTCACATTTGTCCATTTATGATAGTAAACAAACTAATTTTATTTACATTATTTAAGAATATTGTTTAAAATAACATTCCATTGATGCTGCTGAAATATCAAATGCCTCTATTTTTAATCATTTTTACATTGTGCACAAGCTTTAAGGTCTTCTTTTATTGTGCAACATGCAGAATTAAATGGAATAGTGTTAAAGATATAAAATCATAATTTGTTTTGTATTGAGAGAGATCTATCTCAAATATAATGTGCATACAATTTGTGAAAGCAACATCTAGTAATTGAGAAATCATAACAGAAAAGATGACCTTAAACTATTATCAGTAGATGCTGATGGTCTAAATAATATGACTTACACAACTCAATTGAAAGTCATTGTGTAAAATTAGGATGTATTGAAAGACAAATTTGTTATTTAGGTGAAAGAAAAATGTCACATTGTCTTTATTGGCATTATATAGGACCACTAGTTAATGTACATCATCTTTCCATCAAAATTGTGCAAAAGACGGACAGACCAAAGCACAGACTGATAGATGGATGGACAGACAGAGCACAACCTAATGTCTTACTTCAGGTAAACTTTAGTATATAGATTTATTTAAAGTTAAAATGTAAGTTCATGATTACCTGTGATAGAATAACTGGAATCTGTCTTGTTTATAACAGCATATTCTGCAAAATTCTTTTCATAATCTTTACTTCTTTCCTCGGGCACTGAGTCAAGACTGAAATATACAAAGAAGAGATCATTCACAGTCACTAGAATCACCAAATTAGTGAACATTATTCTTTTTTAATTATTGGCACTTTTACAGCTATTAACATTCAGTCAATATCTAAGTGCAATGTAATAACTATAACGTTCTAGCTAATTACTATAGTCACAGGTTGCATTCTGCCATCAATTTATTATATTAATTTGATTAAAGTGTTGTGTATAAAGATTAATGTATAAACTGAATTAGAAGTGTGGGTTTTTTTATTGATGGACTTAATAACACTTCCTGAAAACTTTACCCAATAAAAGACCCATATCATGGACCTAAATGGGCCAAAAATTAGATACATATTGTAGAGGGGAAAAATTCTTAATAATAAGAACTCTTAAGTAGAAGTTGTTAGTATCTGATATTCATGTATTTGACCTTTGTGAATCTGAAAGTAGGTCAAGGTCATTTAAAGGAACAAACTTAATTATTAGCTCGTTATCTTAGCATGCTATATATGCAGGCTCAATAGCAGCTAGTCTCTAGGCCTCTTAGTTATTGACAAGAAGGTGTTTAAAATGTTAGCCTTATATTTTATTCTAACTAGCAGTCGTTTATAGGCAAATGACACAACAGTTAATCTAAACCAAAACATGTTTTTCAAGAATCTCGAAACTTCAATGGTCTGTTTAAAAAGAAGACCCTATGGATTCTGAAAGAAATTGGATCATCACTTTTCTTTTAAAATAAACAAATGCCATGTGTTTATTAGTTATCTGAAATAGAGATTAGTTTACAGGAGAATTCAGGACAATTTTAGTGTAGCGATTAAACCCCTTTAATCTAAATTCAGTTTTTGATGCGTATAAAGTGATTACTAATGCTAGGTTTACACTATGTTCCCGGCGACCACGTCAGCCCCGTTTGCCCGAAACGTGGTGTGCCATGAAATTTTGGCTATTTTTGTCTCTGTATTCAAGTTGAGCAAGGTCTTGTGAAGTTTTGCCACAGTCTTTTACGGATTACGTGGTATATAGGGGAAAGTACTTTTCCCAGAGGTTAAAGGTACACTACGGCTTTAGCACGGTCTATCAAGGATACCACTACGTTCTCTCTAGGCCTGTTACGATCTGATGATGAGGTCTGCTACGTTTTACACGTTTTGATCAAGCTCCGATACGTTTTTTCACGGTCCGCAACGGCTTACTAGGGATGAAAGTCTGATGCCGGGCTTTTTTGGAGCAAATGAAACAATATTTATTGCCGAAAATCTCTTTTCAAACAGGTTTTAATTAAAAGATATGTTAAAAGAAAAGAAAATCTTAACTATATTTGGTATAAATATATAATTATTAGAGCCAAGTGTTTCTACGCAATATTTTTTTCTCTAATGGTTTTCACTTAATCTGCCTTTTAAAATGATAGCTTTGGTGTGATTTGAGGGTTTAAATGTGGTTGATAATGAATATTTCTATTTATTACTACAAATAATTCCATGAAGTATCAAATATGTACCAGGCCAGACAATGATACTCCACCATATATTGCTAGCAACGTAAGACCGTAATAAGACGTAACACGCCGTATCACGTCGGGATTTCAATCGCTCCAAGCCGTGATATGCCTTGACAGAAAGCATAAAAACGGTTATCATCCACCTTGGCCTGCCGTCAAAACCTTGACAAACCTGGACAAAACGGCACAAAACGTGCAGTCAATCTGCATTAACCGTAATAAAACGTGAAAAAAACGCAACAGACCCTCATAAAACTTGAAATCACCGTGGGATTCCTGGTAACGTGCTTGCTGCCCGTTCCACCACGGACCGTCTGGAAGTTTTGTTACGGCCTCGAACGCACTGTTAAGTTTTGTTAAGTCACTCCCGTTTTATTACGTACTGTGGCGTTTACCATCTGTACCGTGACAAATTTTTTGACAGTTTAAAAATCTGGCACAGTATCCATGGAAATCACGACCACTCACGTTTGTCTATCACGTCCTTCTGCGTTAATTATCTCACGTTGTCTCGCGGTCACCATTTTTTGTCCACAGTGGCCTGAAACGGGGGCTGCCGTGGCCGCCGGGAACATAGTGTGAACCTAGCATTAAGGACCCCAGTATATCTGTATTGTTAAATATACATAATGGTCCCTAATAAAGATTCCATAAAAAATATCACCTTGGTACTATCGGCAAACTGCAATACTGGCCGTTCCATTGTACAACTTTACTTGGTAAATTTTCTGCAATGTATTTAAAAATTAAGGTACAAAATGTATATGAGATCTCTATAAAATAAGTACCAACTAACTAGTTAATATAAATTCTAGAAAAGTATACTAGTTGTTGAATGATTGTATCATAAAACAGCTTTAGGGCAAAGCAGTAAATAAAAGGGAAATGCACTGAACTAATTATCTGTCAATTATAAACTACCATATTAGACCTAATCAGCGCCCACATCCCTATATAAGCGCTGCGCCTTTTTGAGTCTTCCAACTTCACTAATACGAATTAAATGAGGACTGTAAATATGAAAACTGTGTAGGTTTCTTTACTGATTTATTTTGCATATTGATTTATTGTTTACTTTGGGCATTATAATTAATTTATGAAAGACTTGTCCAAGTTCGGTTCAATAAAGTGCTCCTTTATTTGTTTCACTTTATAAACACCCTGGGGGCTTATTGGATTGCGTATGGTATGTGGAAACTTAATCAGTCACTACTTACCCTTTACCCTATACATGTAGCTATCCCTATACCTTGCCTCAGCTGCTTTGAATGCCTGTAATCCAGTAAACAGACATGGAAATTAGATTAATAAATATTTAGTTACAGAACTTTGGGCTGCGATATTTTAACATATATACCAATTTTTCAATCACGTTACCAATGGAGCGAGTCAGAAAAAAAAATAATGTCAATTTTTTTTTTTTTTTTTTTTTTTTTTTTTTTTTTTTAAGATGGCAGCTATATGCTTTTTTTGTGTGACCATTTTGGATTTCAAAAAATGTTTGAAAAATCAGCACGCTGGTTTAACAGAAAGCTAATGGATTATAGATAATACCCCCACATGTCAACTGAAAAAGGCTATTATATCAATAAATCAGGTGTCCTTAAAATCAACAGGTATTAATTGAAAAATCATGCAGAGTGCATTTGATGTGGTATTTTATCATAACTTACATGCAGTGAAGTTCTGTCCATAGGGTGAGCAACAAGAGCTACATCTGTAAGAGAATCTCTGTTTGGAAAGTCTTCCATAACCTCAAAGAGTATTCTAACCACGTCATTTTTTTCATAAGCCAACCCTCCAGTACCAAGTAAAGGGAATGCAATAGATTTGGCTCCATGGTCATTAGCCAGCTGCAGACAACCATGGATGAATTTGCGCATTGCCTAGAATATGATTATAACAAATATTAAATTACGTACAGTACAACCTCTTAGGACCATCAAAATAACTCTGTTTTAAACATAGTTTGTTATAAACATATTGCAGATATCATACAGGAACCTTGATGCAGAATTAAGATTGCTACTTTATAACAATGAATTTGTTGTAAACATGTTCGTTATATACGTGCTTTACTGTAATATGTTTGTTGGTTTAAATAAAAGACAACAGGTGAATGCTAAAACAAATTGTTGAAAAGTCCCAACCAAAACGCGTTGAAAAAATGTAAAAACACTTTTGTGTAATAAATCAAACTTCACTCCAAACATGAAATTTCAGTCACAACTAGAACAATAGTCTGTAAATTGACTCCGCATCAAGTTAAATCCTTCTGTTTACAACATGACCTTCAATGAAAGCCAAAAACATTTTAACTGAGCAAAATATTAAGAAGAGGCCCATGGGCCTTGATGATCACTTGAGTTCTGATAATGAATAAACAAAGACATGTAAACACAACGTTTGCCCATACGTATGCACCAATCAGGCTCTTGAATTAGTCCGTCAGGATTTTTGTGAGCATATAATTTCAAATGGTGTAAAAATAACCCATATGTGAGTAAAGATCTAATCATTTGCTAAAATAAAAAGAAAACTTTTGAACCTTTTACACAAATAATGCTCGAAAATATGTTTTTCTTTAGTACCAGGTATATAAATTACAGTGAATTTGGAAATCTGAGACCCCAGGGCCACAAAATTCACATGTTTTTGTAAAGGCCCTTCAGACCTTTCTATCTATAAATGTAGAGTATATGATTCTACCACATCTGTGAGTTAAGAAGGTTTATTAAAATTTTAGTCAATTTTACCCCATTTTGGTCCCTTCAAGAGCCCCCTTGGGTGGGACCATATAATTCACAATTTGATTGATCATTCACCTTTGAAGCTTGTAAAAGACTTCATTGAATTTGCTTCAGTAGTTTTGGAGATGTTGTCGAAAATAAAAATTGTATTCGGACACAGGAATTCTTAGGACAACGGACAACAATGGACTTAAAAGCAATTAGAATAAGTCACTTGAGTCATTGTCTCAAGTAACCTCAATTGCCCAAGATAACATAAAAACAATTAAAAATGTCTGTAAGATATCAATTAGAGAGTCTGCAGCCAACATATAAGGGTAAAACCATGTGACTCAAGTTTCATGTTGATGGTATACAGGACATAAATAGCAAATTAAAGTTGATGAAGCAAGTTTATTAATGACAGACTGATTCATGCAACAAAGTTTTTAGTAAACTTACCTTTAAACTACTCTCATCTTCAAACTCAGGAATTGTACCAGCCACCACATGAGAACATTTCAGTTCACCTTCAGCAGGTAAAGCAACAATCTGGCCGTTTTTTATCCCATTATCATACATCCTATCACCTGCCATCTGTAGTAGTTCTCTACCCCCAGCCAGACAAATACATGAAGACACAAGGCCATCAGTTAGCCCTGACATTTCATCCATAAGACAGACAATCATGTCACTCTGAAACAGAAGGAGAAGATCTGTCACAACATTTACACTCCAGTATCAAAACTGAGTACCATTCTTTCTAAAACAATACATCTTGAGTATCATTTTCTCTAAAACAATAGATATTGAGTACCATTCCATTCTCTCTAAAGCAGTAGATCTTGAGTACCATTCTCTCTAAAGGAATAAATATTAAGTGCCATTCTCTCTAAAAACTAGATATTGAGTGCCATTCTCTCTAAAAAATAGATATTGAGTATCATTCTCTCTAAAACAATGGACCTTGACTGCCATTCTCTCTAAAACAATGGACCTTGACTGCCATTCTCTCTAAAACAATGGACCTTGACTGCCATTCTCTCTAACACAATAGATCTTGACTGCCATTCTCTCTAAAACAATAGATCTTGACTGCCATTCTCTCTAAAACAATAGAGCTTGACTGCCATTCTCTCTAAAACAATAGATCTTGACTGCCATTCTCTCTAACACAATAGATCTTGACTGCCATTCTCTCTAACACAATAGATCTTGACTGCCATTCTCTCTAACACAATAGATCTTGACTGCCATTCTCTCTAAAACAATAGATCTTGACTGCCATTCTCTCTAAAACAATAGACCTTGACTGCCATTCTCTCTAAAACAATAGATCTTGACAGCCATGTTCTATAAAGATCTTATTCGGTACCATCATTGGATTATCTGCATTTGCTTTTTAAATCAAGATATTTTAATGTCAATGGACTATGTATAGTTTCAGCCTGAAATTTGTTGAATTTTCAACCTGTTATTCAGTAATTAAATTGTTCAGCCCAATTATTTGTACAATAGTGAATCCCCACCCCAAAGAAATGCTACTAATTTAAATGCAATAAGAGTGTTATTCAATGCTTAGTTTCAGAGAAGAAGTCATCTATAATGAAATAGCTAAATTGACTTTGGTTAAAAAGAAAACAAGTCCATTGTTGAAGGACGGACAATGGACAGACAACAGACACTGCGATAAAGTGATATAGTCTTTTTGACCAGGTGAGCTAAAACATAATACATGTAGCTAGTTTATGATGATGCTTGGATAATCTAATACAAGGGCCCAATGGGACCATATTACTCAACTGCAATCTGGTAATCATGCATGGTTCATACTTAACAAATATAGTAAATAAGAATTTATATCATCCCTAAGCCCATAAGAGGCCCCTTTGCCTCCAATGGGACCATATTACTCAACTGCAATCTGGTAATCATGCATGGTTCGTACTTAACAAATATAGTAAATAAGAATTTATATCATCCCTAAGCCCATAAGAGGCCCCTTTGCCTCTTTGTTATTAAAAAGAGGTCGTTAATAGATTTTAGTCTATTTGACCCCTGTGACATTGAATGATGGTCAAGGTCATTCTTTTCAACAAACTTGGAAGCCCGTTATCCCAGCATGTCACATGCCAAATATCTAGTCTCTAGGCCTCTTGGTTATATAGAAGAAGTCTGTTAAAGATTTTCACCTATTTGACCCCTGTGACCTTGAATGAAGGTCAAGGTCATTTATTTGAACAAACTTGGTAGTCGTTTATTCCAGCATGCCATATGCCTAATATCAGGTCTCTAGCCCTCTTGGTTATTAAGAAGAAGTCGTTTAAAGATTTAAGCCTTTTTGACCCCCGTGACCTCAAATAAAGGTCAAGGTCATTCATTTGAACAAGCTTTGTATCCCTTCATTCCATCATGTTACAGGCCCAATATCAGGTCTCTAAGCCTCTTGATTATCAAGAAGAAGTCGTATAAAGATTTAAGCCTTTTTGACCCCTGTGACCTTGAATGAAGGTCAAGGTCATTCATTTGAACAAACTTGGTAGCCCTCTATCCCAGTATGTCACAGGCCTAATATCAGGTTCCTATGCCTCTTGGTTATGAAGCAGAAATCTTTTTTTTTTAAGTTTTTTTAAAGGATTTCAGCCTATTTGACCCCTGTGACCTCGAATGAAGGTCAAGGTCATTCATTTGAACAAACTTGGTAGCCCTTCATCCCAGCATGTCAAAGGCCCAATTTCAGGTCTCTAGGCCTCTTGGTTATATAGAAGAAGTCTGTTAAAGATTTTCACATATTTGACCCCTGTGACCTTGAAAGGAGGCCAAGGTCATCAATTTGAACAAACTTGGTAGCCCTTCATCCCAGCATGCTATAAGTCAAATTTCAGGACTCTAGGTCTCCAAGTTTTGGAGAAGAAGTTGTTTAAATGGAAAACTTGACGCCGGACGGCCGGACGGCCGGACGACGGACGCTGCACCATAACATAAGCTCACTTGCCCTTCGGGTAAACTTTCATTAATACATGTATCTGCAAGAATAATAATTACAGTATTATTAAAAAATAGCGGTTTCTCAAAAATTTACCTCCTCTTTTTCAATGTTTCCTTTCTTAATTGTAACTCTCAGACCACTCTTCTTTAGAACTGAAAAAGAAACCATAAAGATCTAGATAGCCTTACACAACAGGGGACACTAGAGAGGCCACAAAAATGTTGCCCTTTTAATATACCCAAATAGAACTTCTGAACTTGATGATACAGCTAAACACATTTGACAACCATTTACAATCACTGTACCTAATGACAACACTTTCACCATAACCTTGACCTTTTTTTTAAACATTTTTGGGTATACAGGTTTCAGCCCATATAACAAATTTTAGTACATCACATGACAGAATGCTGGATTCTGATTGGCTACACAGATGGGTACTATTGCAATAGTGCCCGGGCAAGCGGGCACTATTGAAGTGGCGCGAAATTGAACGTGAATGTATTGTGCATCACCATTACATGACGTAATTATAACGTTGCGCTTCGACCAAGACGTCAAAATGGCGGACAGGCTGTTGTGTGCAGGGATGGAAGCAAATGTTGCTTTTCTACAAAATACAGTTCACTTATGTTCAATATTAATCTTCTTTTAATCTTCATGAAGCTGAATCCCGTTTTAAAGAAACACATATTTCTACAACAATTCATATGTTGTACTTTTAATTTAACAGCGTGGTGTGGAAATGGAGACAGCATTGCGAGGTGTCGCTTGACATGCTTCTGTTACGATTACATGAAAACGGGTCTCATGTGAGGGTGATGTACTAAACCCGTTATAGCCTGTTTGAGAGGGCACTATTGCCTCATAGTATTGTCTCGTGATAGGATAGTGCCCGAGCCGACTCTCAACCAGGCCATAATAGATAAATAATTTTCAGTGGTAGGGAATGATTTTTTTTCTCCAAAATTCCAAAGGAAAATATGAGATAATTCATAAGAACCTTGAAACAGGCATTTTCACGGCGACATGAACATGGCTTCCTTGTCTGCATGTCAATTTTGACGACATCATTGACAATGAATGCCACAGTTACACTGCATGATGTCATGATGTCACATTATTGTTATTTCAGGTTTACTTTAGTAGGCTGCAATATGTCATACCCTCAGGGTTGACAAAAAACTCTCTCGCAGCTAAAACCGTTGATAAATCGGTGAAAGGTTGGAGAAATAATTACCAATAAAACCTGGTCCTTTCCGTCGCTCCTTTAGAGTATCTATCATAGCCATTGCCAGACAAAATTCATCAATGGAAAGACAGCCATCCTCATCTGTATCCGCAAAGTTCCTGTCCAACAGACATGGGACAAGGAAGTAATTCCAACCGTGTGGACAAAACAAAATTGTCAAATTTTCGAGGCGAACTGCCCCTTTATCAAGACATACAAAACGAACACGATTACATAATAGTATACGAACAGTAATGCAGGACAAAGCAGACAAATATTAAACTATATAGCACAATGGAGCACAATTTACCCTTCGGCAAGTGGCAGCCGAAGGCCGGATCTACAAAAATGTATCCATGCTGTTCGGCAGAACGCTAAAATATGAGCGATGACTTGAAAGCGTGCCACGTGTGACGTCAAATGTGTGGCGAAATTGAACAGACAGAAAGTTCTATATAGTAGGCTAATATTCATTTTACAATCAGAATTAAGATCTATAAAGATGTATTCTGTGTGAAAAATAAAAAAATATTCAAAAGATAAATCAATGTAAATTTACCCCCTGTTGGGAGCTTAGATATTACAATCTAAATGTGAGAAATTCAAACATTTCAAGATCTTATATTTTCCAAGAATTTCAAAACATAAACAGTTTAAAAATCAAAATAATTAAGATGCCATAATTAAAGCATGGCAATATCCCAATGCTTCGCAGTAGTATTCCGAATTTGCATATTACAGAGTTATCTGCAGTAGGTATTGATTGTGACGTCATATGTTTGCTAGCGTAACGTCATACGTTTCGGAGATAACGACGTGAATTGTGCTCACAAAATAATGACGTAACAATTGATACCTACCCGCAAGGGAGCTAACTCTGTAATATGCAAAGACGGAATATATTTTCATCTACAATTAATATGCATATATTTCATGGTTGCTTATCTAAATTGGTGACTTGCATTGTACATTGTACTTGATCAGATTTGAATATGTTTCTATTAAAAGTAACAGAGAAACTACATATATAATGTATTGAAAATGGGGGTTCCCAATAATAAAAGACATAATTAAAACACAAGCCTGATATATACAGAAAGTTTTAAGGAGTGGAACCGTTTTGGAGTTACATGTATAGCCCTGAAACTAAAAGAAACTGTTCCTGTAATTTGGTATTTTTAACTTTAAAGTTTTTCATGGTAACAGAAAAGATATCAAACAAGAGCTGTTGGAGAACAGCAAAGCTCACCTATTCAGAAGAAGTTGATGTTCAAGTATTTACTATTTAAACATGGAAATATGACAAATTAACAGACTCAAAAACCCCCTAAAGGGCCCCAAATTGGTTGTATTATCACGTTCAGCATCCATACACATTAGGAAAATAAAATCATAAACATTTATGATGACTTATGCTTAAACAATTGACAAAATAGAAACTTGCTCAAAAACTTTAACATGGAAATATGACAAATTAACAGACTAAAAAAAACCTAAAGGGCCCCAAATTGGTTGTATTATCACGTTCAGCATCCATACACATTAGCAAAATAAAATCATAAACATATATGATGACTTAAGCTTAAACAATTGACGAAACAGAAACTTGCTCAAAAACTTTAACGTGAAATGGGACGCCAACGCTGACGCCGACGCCAACGCCGGGGTGACAACATTAGCTCCCCCTATTCTTCGAATAGGCGAGCTAAAAAGGAAGGTAGTCCCAACAGCAAAAATTTTGAAAATGCACTTAATGGCACAATATTAAAACTGTTCATAGGATACTAAGCCTGATATGTATAATAGAAAGTTTTTAATGGAAATAAAATAAACAGTTATGGAGTTGAAGTCTGGAAACAAAAGGAAACATGAATAATTTGGTTTCCATGTTAACAGAAAAATATCAAAAATGAAAGATACCCAATAGCAAAAGGCACTGTAATAGGTTACTAGCTTGATACATACAAAAGTTTCAAGGAGTTAAATATTTTTGGATTTGTTGTCCAAAAAAGCATCACAGACTGCAGACATGCAGACACACACACACACAGTTGGACGAATGAAGCCTAATTTAATATTGAATTGTGACATTACCAATGTCACTGCAATGTTACAGACAGATACCAGAAACATATATACATAGAGATTGGAAACTCCTTCTTTGTCTTTGTTGACAGGCAGAGAGACCTCTGGTTCATAGACATTTTCCCTTAGCTAACTACTTTTAAGTGTATTCTTTTAAACATGATATTTTTGCATCAACACAAAGTTTAAACATTATATCATGGTTTGATGTGATCAGTTTTCCCGATTGATGTTATTTAATATGATTTTTGAAAACACGAAAATAAGCAATTTTACCTGGTTTTTTGAAAATCAGGCATTAAAACCAGAAGTGCGTTTTGTTTTTTTAATAAGTTAATAAGTTAAAATATTATTTTTTCCATCCAAAATCGTTCTCAAACCATCTGAAAATTACTGAACTTTTACAACATATCAAAGTTATTCTTTTATATTCAATTTTTTAAAAGTTTATAAAAAAAAACCTAAGCACATACAGAGCCGATCGTACAAATGGAGGAGTTGCCAATCTCTATGTATATATGTTTCTGCAGATACTTACCACACCTGAAATAAGTCTTTCATGGACAGTCCTTTATCTTTAACTAAAGCAGCCACCTCTACGCCTGAAAATGAACAAACATGGACGTTATTCATGTCGAGATGACATTGTTACTTTCAGTCATAATATAACTCGAAAACAAAAAGTTCTATGGTCGGTTCCAAGTCCCTGCAACCAGGATCTACCGGTAAACAAAATATTGAAGTGCACTTTACTTGAGTAATACGTCATAGATTATTTAAACCACAACCTCACAAGATCATATATTTTATGCTACGGTTTTGAAAATGCTCTCTATATAGATCTTGAGTGCCCAGTAGTCTACATGGTAGTCTACATGCAGTCACATACAAGTGCGGGTTCGTATCATACATCTGATAAGGCCGAAAAAAATAATATGTCTGATTAGGGTTACCCGACAGACCTTATTTTTTTACCCCCGATCCTAATTTTTTTCCCCAATTTTCTACGAATTTTTTTTTTAAAAGATTACGGTTCTGGCAATTATTTTTGAGTGAAAGACAATTAAAAAACAATTCCTACCGACCTACATACCCTGTTTTTTTGCCAATGTAACCCTAAACAGACATTTTTTTTTTTTGCCTTACTACCCACCTCCTTGGAAGCCTAACTCGTCCAGTGTTGATGTTCTCACAACAATACTAGACCACAATACTCATTCCAGATGCATATGATGGCACCTGATCTTTTTTTTTTTTTTTTTATTTCCCCCCCCCCCCCTAATACTCTGAATTGGCTTACATGGCATGATAAGATCATACTGTAGCATGTATACGAAAATTTATTTTTAAAAATATTACTTATAGACATATACAATAAAAGTACACACCAGCTGCTAGGTATTACCTTCATGTTACAAACCCTTTATTAGATCTGTAGGTTTTAATATATCAAATTTTCTATGTATTAATAGATAACCAGTCATAACTTACCTGTCAGAAAGTGGTCATTTTTCATCTTAGTTGACTTGAAGTACTTGCAATACTTCTCTTTCATTTTTGATGATAACCAGAAGGTGCCATCATATCTGTTTAAAAAAAAAAATTCAGCACGGTAATCATTGTAAGTAGATCAAGCAATAAATAAATCTTGCTAATGGTGTACCTGGTACATGTCTATGATTTAGTGGCAGATCCAGTGGGACCTTTTGGGCTTCAAGAACACCCCCACCCTATATCCCACCTCTTATCTTAAGAATGTTCTTCAAAAGTCATATAAAATGTCATTCAAACTGAAAAGTTTAAGCTAGCTTCTAATTTGCCTTCAATATAAAAATAATTGTGTCCCGATAAAACTCCACGGCACTTATAATGCCCTGGTAATCATATTGCATAAAAGAGTCAATAAGAATTTCTAAGAATGACCCAGGTAATATCAGGCCTCTTGGCCTCTTGGTTATTAAGAAAAAGTTGTTTAAAGATTTTAGCCTATTTGACCCCTGTCATCTTGAATAAAGGTCATAGGTCATTCCTTTGAACAACATTGGTAGCCCTTCATCCCAGCATGCCACAGGCCCAATATCAGGTCTCTATGCCTCTTGGTTATTAAAGGTAGGTTTCGCCCAACCAAATAAATATTTTTTTGTGAAATGCGATAAGCGGAAGAAAAGATGAAAAATACATAATAAAATATCTCAATTTAATTTCTTTATGTGTTTGAGATTGAACAAATGTGTCTTGAATACAAAATTGAAGGAAATCCTTGATTTATTACGGTGTCCGTCAGACAAAATAATATGCAAATGAAGCTGTGATGGATTGTGTTGTCGAAGTTTGGCGGATGCGCATTGTCACGCACTAAAAGTAAACAAAATGGCTGAACGAAACAAAAGTGTGTGCGATGAAAAAAATATATCTGAATCGGCAACAAAGTGGAGGAAATTATAATGGATTAGGTAGCACCCTAGGATATCTATAGGGATGGCATGTAGCAATAGAAGAAACAGAAGCCACATCTCAAGCGGAACTTGCCGGGATCTGTTGGGACTCGTGTAACGGCATTGCACATGGTGAGTTAAATTTCAACACATATGCCAGCGCACAAACAGCCGCAGACTAACTAAGTGTATATTTGGTGTACAAAGTTTGCTAGCGTATGATATGATATGTATAAACAGTCCCTCGCACTTCGATTTGTTGTTGTTGTTTTTTAACTAAACATGCCGTGGCAAGACTGTCACTTCTATCTGACATTTTGTTGCACGCTTCCGTTTGTTGCTGCGGCCTCGTTTTGGAAAAAATACGTCATGTTCTATGTAAAGCTTGACTTCGCTCTATTTTTAGAGGAGTATTTTCCTGGTCAAGCTAGGCAACTGACCACCCATATTGTTCGCTGTATGCATTGAAAATGATCTGAAGATTATATCTATGTATAGGATAAATTTCAATTTCGTAGTCTTTATATTTCATTGGGTGAAACCTACCTTTAAGAGGAAGTCGTTTAAATATTTCAGCCTTCAGGCAGGTGAGCCAAAAAAGAGCTAGGGCGCTTTATTAATAGTGAACCAAAATTTGTGAACAAAATAATCAGCAAAAATTTAACTCTTTTTGTACTGATGACACATTAACCTGTTACAGTAAACATGCATACCCATGTCAAAGTGGAAGGCAGTTCTTTAGCAGTTTTTAAGCCTTCACAGTTTACTGTATAAGCCAACAGTGTCAAACAGCTGAGCTGGCGCTCACCAGGACCGGGGCTGACTGGGCCCGGTGCTGGCTAGGACCGTGGTGCTTTATTCCGCTTAACAATTTTCCTCAACATTATATCTTAACCTTGTAGCTATATTTGCCATAATATATGCCATGCTAGGTGGTTTACCTTAATATAAACCAAAATAACTGAGAATTTTGATATATTTTTATTACAATTTTTATTTTTTATTTATTCTTGATTTGTTGACAGCATTTGCCTCCCTTTAATCGTTCATATATATCTCAGACACACATGTACCTGTGTACGCTTGTTACATGTTTACCTCAGTTCTGTAGTATTCACTCTTATGCATTAAAGTAATTGAAACCATATGCATAATTTATACATTATTCCCAATGCTTCAATGCTTATATTTTAAACTATATTTTAAATGTCGCAGTCATCGTAATCACGCAATCAGCCATCTACATTAATAATTGTGTACTTGTAGGTATATATATATAGAAACTAGCTGTGGCTTCCAAGGGTGAAAAATACACAGTATACCAACAGAAACGTAAATATATAATTATATATATGTTTCTGATACCAAGACTAAATGCTTTTGAAAGGTTCGCAATTATTCTTAAACGGCCGTGTACTGAGACTGTCCCAGTTAGTGATAATTTGAATCAGGGAAAATGAAAATCTATACTATTGTTAATTTTTGCATTAACTAATACTGACATACTTATAAAAAAACAAATGTATAAAAGACCCGCTATCTTTTCCAAATAAAAAATGTGAATTGATTAAAAACAATAATAACATAATAACACAAGAAAATGTATCTTGATATGCCTAATATAAGATTTCAACACATAACAAATGCAAGATTCCCGTCATAATCCATACTTTCTTTATTTTTACAAATGATATAGCTAATGAACTTGAATCAAAAACACGTTCATTTGCTGATGACACTTCTCTTCAGAAGTAATCATCCTCATGTCATGAAATAGAAGTAGTTTAAACATAGCTGCAATATTGTAGCTCAAACTACTTTTAGACAGAAAATGTTGTCGTTTTTAGAGCTACAATTGGTGCCTATTACTGCTAATGGAGCAAAGTAATGGTTATGCAAACCATTATTTAAATGCATTTTATCGTACTTGTTTTATATCGGTTACCTACTAGGCAATAAAACTGAACCATATAAAATATCAAATTCTCAGCGAGACATTTTGTTTTACATATACACATATGAATACCTTTCCGCAGTGAATTTATACAGCAAGTCTACAAAGTATGAATTTGACGTTTTGTGAGCGGTACGGTAGATATCAAGAATGGTAGTTATGTTCGTTTTCGACAAAAATAATATGGAAATGCTTGTATACGCACAAAATACTTGGAAACCTACCAAAAAGTATAGAAAATTGTGCCCGAGTGATTTTCGGAGGCACTGCTCCACTAGGACACATAGGGGCCAATTCGTATCCGGCCGAAAGGTATAGTAGGCCGGGTACGAATATTCGTTCTAGTTTCAACAGAGATTTAGAAATATTAACGGTAAATCGATTGGCAAACACTTAATTGGCTTCAGATTTTTTTAATACTAATAAAACTGAGGTAGTTTTTATATCATTCTGATTTAGAGATTTTTTTCTTGAAACCATTGTTTCAATTGGTCTTTGGTTGAGCTAAGAAAGAAGAGCTTGGCGTATTTTCATTTTAAAGTAGCGTTAAATATGTCTTTGTAAAGCGTGTTAGTCGCGATCTATTCAAGTCACGGGCATATGTTTAAGTTTTGTAAGATTGTGCACATGTCATATTGGGGCCAGTTTATAAATACCGGATTTCAGATTTTATTTTACTCCCAGATATGTAAGTTTGTATCAGGAGGTCACTATACATTTATTACAGTCATATATGCATAAAGGGCACATAACGTAACAGTACATTACAATATGTGATAGTAAATAGGCCTTTCATTTTGATAACAGTATGTTTTTTTTATAATAGTAGGTATATATACATTTCTCGTAATCGTTTCAGCATTTCATTACTGCATTAAAACAAATAATGGCATTCGTTTCCAATATCAGTAAAACATAGATTACAAGTTATATTTACTTCAGATGTCCCAGTCTATCTTCCAGTTTCTATAAGTAAGTGCAAGGATTTGTCTATTTAATGACTTTAATTAAGCTATGTTTTTTATTTCAAAATTACTTTTAAAATAGAATAAGTATGACCTCTTGATGATTTCTCGGTACCACTGAACCATTTTTATACAAATTGATCTTGTTGTCTTTGTTTTACAATAAATTTTAAATATTCTTTAATATTTAAACATGACAGTCACTAGTTATTTTAATTTTATCTGAAAATGAAAACAAAAATGGTTGAAAACTGTGTAAATCTCACAAAACTTTGCAAACAATTTTTTCATAACCTGATAAAATTAAAACATAGTGACATCAATGCTTATAATTAATTTCGCGCCATTCTCGGATTTTTTTCATAGTGGTATGCAAATAAATTATTTGCGCCCGTGAAATGTTGATCGGTCAACATCGAAATGTTATATTATAACATATAAAGTTTTTGATGTATCCCGTATAGGTGGCCAAGAAGTTTGCTTAATATAGACCGAAATCGGGTATATATTGGGTATATAAACGTTAGATTAAATTTGTAATATATCTGAGTTTTTTTTAAAAGATTTAGCTTCCCCTTCTTTTATATTAATACATTTACCGGTAAATCTACTGGAGAAAGCTGATGGATTCATTATTTTTTAAAGAAACGGAGTCTAAGCGACGCCGATAACATCTATATCTATACATGATTAAATAAACATAAAGCATAAGAATTTTGCTCGATGTATTGCATGGTTGTCGTTTATTTCGAAATACTATTCTCAGCTATAAACTGCAAACATAATCAATTGTAATGAAAAATCTGCAATGAGGTTTTACAACATTATCTCAGTTTATTCATATAATGAGGCAAACATCTGTTACAAACATCTATCATTTGTTACGTATTAGTTAGAGTATTGGTTAACACATTAAAGGGGATTTTTAAAACAAAGTTTTAATACAAAATTTACATCTTAAAACAAATAACATTGAAAATGAAAGCATGTAGATAACATATTGGTAATATACAAAAGTCAATTGTCAAAATGATATCACAAACATGAACAAATTTAACTGCTTGTTATTTAGGATACAGTGTATACTAAATAATAATCTAACTAGACAAATTACTTGGTAAATCACACATTTTAAAAAAGATCTGTGATCTGATCGAATGCGATTTTCTGAATGTGCAGTTACACTTTTTTAAAGTTTAAATATTATTAATGTTCTAAACACTTTTCAAAAACGATCCGCTTACTTCTCAATGCGAACGGGTCTGTTTTAATTTTTCACAATAACGTTCTTCCTTATTTTAGAGATATTCACATGATGATAGGGACATCAAATTGAAAAGTATGCTTTCCTAAGAGCTTCTTTGATGTTTAGTTCAACAAAAGCAAATAAAAAAAATAGTAGCATTTTGCTTAGATTAAAGAAACATATTTTATATGACTATAGTACATTTGTAGATCAACTTGATTCAATTAATTCAGAAATCCATACGCTAAGCATTAAATTGAACTAAATCTTTGACTATCACTACGCCGGACGGCAAAACAGCGAAATAAATCTAGACAGTTTTTATATATTATGCATGAATTCTTGCATTTGTTTAATAACATTACCTCATCTTAGGCCATCGATATGTATTTTCTTATGTTATAAATGTTTTCAAGTAACCTTTAAATTTTCCTCCGGAAAGGTAGTAGGCCTTGAAGACACCGAACTATGTTTATTTGTGGATGTATTATGTTTTGCCAATAATTGGTTTGAATTATGAGCATAAGAATAGACCATATTTTATCTATGCTTTAAAGTTTAAATTAGACAAAACGTAACCAAAAGATGAGTTTTTGTTAATTAAAGTCGATTTCGGTCTATCAAGCGTTTTTGTATCTGCTATTGACACTAGTTAATATAACGGCATGCTTATTTGGTGACAGAATTACGTGCTGAACTCTGTGAGCTTGTTTATTTATAAAATGTACATGTTTTCATAATTTCTCATACAAGCAACACAACAACTTACGAGACAACAATGTTATTTCGTGAGAGTCCCAATGCAACTTATAAAGTGATATATAGTTAAGCATACAGCATATCTCATCTGTTGGCAGCTGGTATTACGGGAGAATCGCCGGCTCCTTAATCCGTAATGTAATTAAGTATCCATGCCTATGGTACTAATCGTTCAGTTTTATGCCCCCCCCCCTATCTGAGAGGAATTCATCGTATCCTCTCATCCCCATTATCTATAACAAATGGCTACATCAGTCTGTGAGATATGCCAGTGTCCACATCTATATTACACACGGTCAACATTTACTTGTTGCTTATAGTTTTCCTACGTGTATGTGTATTGTAATTGTACATTTAAGTAACCGGAACCAACTGTTATGGTTTTGTTGACAACAAGAGTCCATTAACTTATGATAACTGATCAGGTTTTAATTTTATTTTGCTCTTTCTATTGAACAAAAGATTATCTACATTTGCAGATGTCCCGAAGTTACATTCCACTAAATGCGTCCACAATATCGTCTTTTACATTTGTTCTAAAGTCCATTTAATGTATCATTAATATTTTGTAGATTCCAGGATTCATTATGAACAAATTTCATCACAACACCTGCTAATTACCATTAGTAAAGCTATAAAGGGACATGTAACGCTAAACAGAGACATTCATTTTGGATTATTACTGTAAACCAACTTTCTTTCACGGCTACTACGTTTTGCGATTTCCATTTCAAAACAAGTTCGCGAAGATAACTATTCGCGAATTTAAAATTAGAATGGAAATTCGTATCAATATAAATTATGAAGATGCTAATTCGCGGAGAAAACAATTCGCGAATGTGCATGGATCGCGTAATTTATGAAGGTAAATTGCACGCAAAAGAAAGTTGTTTTACAGTATTATATATGTAGTAAGTCATTGGCACATATTTTGATCAATTGATTACGTTTTGAACATCTTTCTCGCCAGTTTACTTGACCACCTTAATTTTTGTACTTGATATATATATGTAATTAAATTACGTTTTATTTCACTGACATCTTTTATCAACCTTAATCAACTATTTTTTTGTTATTTTGAAAACAATAACTAACTCTATTTTTTGGCAAACTTCCATATGAAGAAGGCTTAAGAAAGTAAGACATATAGTTTAAATGACCCATTTAAAAGACTGGGTTGATTGTGTATAAAACACGGGTTTTCTCTATTATGCAAACAGTGATACTTATCAGACTTTCTTGTATAATAAACAGTGTGAAAAATGGCTACCTTTGATTCACAATATTTCAAAATTTAGCACACCACTATATGATTTTCATAACGTGGTTATTTATTATCATCCACCACCGACAAAACATAAACGATACCCATTATTTGAAGAACAACTGACTTTCAATCGGGTATATGCGTGTTTAATTTACACAAAATACATAATTCATTTTGCTTTTGGTACATGCTCAATCAGTACTCTTTCGTTACGCAATTAATTATTTTTAACATCTTTATCTTAAAGTAAAATAAGAAACTCAAACATTTCAATGATGGTAATGGTATAAAGGAAGTAACTTTTGTAACTGATAAAAACATACTAATTCGTCTGCTCCTATATTACATAGAGAAAAAAACATTCGCCAGTGGTGGAGCATCTTTAACAGTATTTAGTGTAGAGTAGAGTGATCATGAAACAGATGTAAATGTCATTGTGACTTCCTATTAATTATTTTGTAATAGTACTTCATACTTTGACCGAAGAATTGACGAGAGCTAAGTTCATATATCCCGCTATCTGTAAATGTGGTACATTGTTTGAGATATCAATCAAACTCTAATCAAGAGGCCAATGGTCTCATACCTCATTGGACAGGTCAACAAGTAGCTTATATAGAAGTTCTATATCTAGAACAATAATGAGTGACAGCAATTATCATTACTTGACATGCTTGATTATATTTATGTATATCTAATTTCTAAAGTTACAGGACAAAGCTTGAAATTGACGACGTATTTATCATTGTGTAGAGAACAATATATCGATCATCCTCAAATTGTTCTTATTATGTTGACAATTCGAATTCATTTACTATATATGAAAGTAGGCCGGGACAGTGCCCTATCAGAGAGACTGAGAGACACAACAGTGTAATATGTTAAGTCCTTAATCAAAACACTCTGACTAGGTCTCTAAAACCTAAAGCAGTCAAGTAGATTAGTGTCGTCAAATGGGAAACGTAACAATTAATACGCCAAAGAAAACCCAGGACTCTACCTGTAACATGACAATCGAGGGTCATGATGACCTATAGTCGTCATGTTTCGCCCGTCGTCGTCCACCGTGCGCCGTGCGACGTCCGCCGTCCGCCGTCCGCCGATTTGCGCCGTGCGTGAAAATCCTGACATGGTCCCGACAAAGTGTTTTATTTTTTTCGGGTCGATCCGAAATTCAAGAATGGGCCGCCAAGCCGCCATCTTGTTTCAGACTTCTTCGTTCTACCTGTGCGATTTGACTGAAACTTGCATGAAATGATCCTGACATGGTCCCGACAAAGTGTTGTTATTTTTCGGGTCGATCCGAAATCCAAGATGGCCGCCACAGCCGCCATCTTGAAAACACATTTTGAACTTCTTCTCAAGTTCTACATGTGCGATTTGGCTGACACTTGCATGAAATGATCCTGACATGGTCCCGACAAAGTGTTGTTATTTTTCGGGTCGATCCGAAATCCAAGATGGCCGCCACAGCCGCCATCTTGAAAACACATTTTGAACATCTTCTCAAGTTCTAGCAATGTAATTTGACTGAAACTTGCATGAAATGATCCTGACATGGTCCGGAAAAAGTTTTGTTATTTTTCGAGTCGATCCGAAATCCAAGATTGCCACCACAGCCGCCATCTTGAAAACACATTTTGAACTTCTTCTCAAGTTCTACCAGTGCGATTTGGCTGAAACTTGCATGAAATGATCATGACATGGTCCCGACAAAGTGTTGTTATTTTTCGGGTCGATCCGAAATCCAAGATGGCCGCCACAGCCGCCATCTTGAAAACACATTTTGAACTTCTTCTCAAGTTCTACCACTGCGATTTGGCTGAAACTTGCATGTAATGATCATGACATGGTCCCGACAAAGTGTTGTTATTTTTCGGGTCGATCCGAAATCCAAGATGGCCGCCACAGCCGCCATCTTGAAAATACACTTTGAACTACTTCTCAAGTTCTACCGGTGGGATTTGGCTGAAACTTGCATGAAATGATCCTGACGTGGTCCCGACAAAGTATTGTTACATATCTGGTTGATCCCAAATCAAAGATGGCTACCATGCATGACACTATATCTAATTAATTTCCTATATGTTAAGGCCCTTGGGCCTCTTGTTTGAAATAAAATTTGTTGAAAGAAATTGAAAATTATCCTGACATGGTCCTAACAAAGTGACACCATATGTAATTAATTTTACTATTGCGAAGGTAGTCAGATGACCGTTGAGGCCCTTTGGGCTTCTTGTTTCCTCGCAACAATGCCTGGGTAAATGCTCTTTTTAAAATTTCCGATATTCTACAATTAAATCATAATATTATTTATATATATTATTATATTAATTAAATTCATTTTAATTATATCTTAGATTCAATATATTATTTCAGGAAACAATATAAGGAAATATGTGTTTCACTTTTTATCATTATAATCATAAATATCATAATTTATCTGATACAGCTACCGTAGTGTCATATTGGACATACAATGCACGCACGACTTATGCAAGTTTTTGATACTTACGTAATTAAAGTAGAAAAACCTTATTAAAAAAGCACTCTATCATTACTTTACACTTTACAAACTATGAGAACATATGAAATAAATTTTTCGCTGAATCATTGTTGTGAGAGGGAAATGTCTTCATAGTCCTGGTACGAGGATTGGGTCTAGTGCGGTGCACACGAATTAATTGGGAACCCCATCATAGCTAACACCTGTACATGTACCGCTTAATATTACGATAGACTATAAATTACGATGACCGATAGCGGAATGTACACAAAATGCAATAAATATTTTTTTGTACTTATATTCAGCGTTGTTTCAATTCGGCAATTCTCGCTTTTAGGTACTATTCTTTGCATGAAAGAAAACGAAATAACATTGTTGTCTCGTAAGTTGTTGTTCTCGCTTTTAACCTTCCCCTCTCGAAAATTGAAAATTTCTTTTATTTAAGTGATTGTATATGAACTATATTGACTAGGTTACTTGATAGTTTTATTTCGTGGGAACGGGCTGTGATTTTATTACCAACTAGATATTTTTGATAAAACAAATATATAATTTTCCTTCCATTTTCAAACACTTCTTTAGAGAAAAAATTAGTCATATTAATGTTTTGGTTTCTCAGCAGTGAAGATCATTAAAGTTATATGAAGAAGAACTTTGAATATGCTATTCACGACTAAATGTAAACAGCATTTTGAGAATTACAATGCAACAATACAAAGCTTTTATTTTTTTTGTACAAATAAGAGCACAAAATGTATTTTGGAAGTACACTGTATTGCCAAAATCATCATATATACGTCTAGAGTGCAGTGAAATGTATACTAACGGTCAAACTATAAAGTCCGTTTTTAATTTACAAATTATTTTACATTTCTAGTGTTATTTGTAATTGTAAGGTGACTTCTGCAAGTAAGTTTTCATCTAAACGGCACAAAGCATGCAAACAAGAAACGGTGCATAAATGTTTATAATTAAAGTTTACAAATAATCATACACGTTTGTCAGACCATTTAATTGGTTTTTACAGATTAATTCATTAAACCCTATGGTTTTCCATAGATAACCGAAGAAAAAACAGCATCTCAATTTTTTACGCAGAGTAATGGTAGATATAACTTTAGGTGCAAGTTTAAATTAATATTGTTATCAACATTGTATCGCATCACATTTCCTGACTGAAGTTGCATCCCCCTCCCACCCACCTCACCCCCTGTCTTGCTTCAACTTGTCTCCCCAACTGAGTCCGTCTAAGTATAAAGGTCGGGTTTTTTTTTGAAAAATCGCGGCATTTATAAGTATTGTCATGTGTTTAATATGAATTCTTCACTCTAAAATATTTGTTATTAAGTATATATGCATCAATAATGCAGAAGTAATCAATATTGCATCGCATCACATTTCCTGACTGAAGGTGTCCCCCACCGGGTCTGTCTTAGTATACGGTTCGTTTTTTGGGTAACTTGCGATATCTTAATATATTCTTGTCCGTTTTTATTCAACTCTTAACTCTAACACACATGTTGTATATGTATGTGTGTGTGTATAATGTAGATAATATAATAATGCATCACATCACTTTCCTGATTCAAGTTGTCCCCCCACTGGGTCCGTCTTAGTATAGGGGTCGTTTTTGGGATAATTGCGATATTCTAATATATTGTCATCCGTTTTATATTAATTCTTTACTCTAACACACATGTTGTATATGTATATGTGTGTGTATATTGTAGATATTATAATAATGCAGCACATCACATTTCCTGATTCAAGTTGTCCCCCACTGGTTCCGTCTTAGTATAGAGGTCGTTTATGGGATAATTGTGGTATTATAATATATTGTTATCCGTTTTATATGAATTCTTTACTCTAACACACATGTTGTATATGTATATGTGTGTGTATATTGTAGATATTATAATAATGCAGCACATCACATTTCCTGATTCAAGTTGTCCCCCACTGGTTCCGTCTTAGTATAGAGGTCGTTTATGGGATAATTGTGGTATTATAATATATTGTTATCCGTTTTATATGAATTCTTTACTCTAACACACATGTTGTATATGTATATGTGTGTGTATATTGTAGATATTATAATAATGCAGCACATCACATTTCCTGATTCAAGTTGTCCCCCACTGGTTCCGTCTTAGTATAGAGGTCGTTTATGGGATAATTGTGGTATTATAATATATTGTTATCCGTTTTATATGAATTCTTTACTCTAACACACATGTTGTATATGTATATGTGTGTGTATATTGTAGATATTATAATAATGCAGCACATCACATTTCCTGATTCAAGTTGTCCCCCACTGGGTCCGTCTTAGTATAGAGGTCGTTTATGGGATAATTGCGGTATTATAATATATTGTTGTCCGTTTTATATGAATTCTTTACTCTAACACACATGTTGTATATTTATATTTGTGTGTATATTGTAGATATTATGATAAAGCATCGCATCACATTTCCTGATTTAAGTTGTCCCTCACTAGGTCCGTTTAATTATGTGAGGCGGGATCTTTTTTTGGAAAGAAAATTACGGTATTTGAAAATATTCTCCGTTTAATAAAAATTCTTTACTATCAAATATTTCTTATTAAGTATATATGCATTCATAATGCAGATGGAATCACTATTGCATCGCATTACATGTCTTGCTTCAACTTGTCCCCCACTGGGTCCATCTAAGTATAAAGGTTGGGTTTTTTTTTTTTTTTTTTTTTGAAAAAATCGCGGCATTTATTAATATTGTCATGTGTTTAATATGAATTCTTCACTCTAAAATATTTGTTATTAAGTTTATATGCATCAATAATGCAGAAGTAATCAATATTGCATCGCATCACATTTCCTGACTGAAGGTGTCCCCCACCGGGTCCGTCTTAGTATACGGGTCGTTTTTTGGGAAAATTGCGATATCTTAATATAATCGTATCCGTTTTATTCAACTCTTTACTCTAACACACATGTTGTATATGTATATGTGTGTATAATGTAGATAATATAATAATGCAGCACATCACATTTCCTGATTCAAGTTGTCCCCCACTGGGTCCGTCTTAGTATAGGTGTCGTTTATGGGATAACTGCGGTATTATAATATATTGTTATCCGTTTTATATGAATTCTTTACTCTAACACACATGTTGTATATTTATATTTGTGTGTATATTGTAGATATTATGATAAAGCAGCACATCACATTTCCTGATTTAAGTTGTCCCTCACAAGGTCCGTTTAATTATGTGAGGCGGGATTTTTTTCGGAAAAAAATTACGGTATTTGAAAATATTCTCCGTTTAATAAAAATTCTTTACTATAAAATATTTCTTATTAAGTATATATGCATTCATAATACAGATGGAATCAATATTGCAACGCATTACATGTCTTGCTTCAACTTGTCCCCCACTGGGTCCATCTAAGTATAAAGGTTGTTTTTTTTTTTGGAAAAATCGCGGCATTTATAAATATTGTCATGTGTTTAATATGAATTCTTCACTCTAAAATATTTGTTATTAAGTATATATGCATCAATAATGCAGAGGTAATCAATATTGCATCGCATCACATTTCCTGACTGAAGGTGTCCCCCACCGGGCCCTCTTAGTATACGGGTCGTTTATGGGATAATTGCGGTATTATAATATATTGTTATCCGTTTTATATGAATTCTTTACTCTAACACACATGTTGTATATGTATGTGTGTGTGTATATTGTAGATATTATAATAATGCAGCACATCACATTTCCTAATTCAAGTTGTCCCCCACTGGGTCCGTCTTAATATAGGGGTCGTTTATGGGATAATTGCGGTATTATAATATATTGTCATCCGTTTTATATGAATTCTTTACTCTAACACACATGTTGTATATGTATATGTGTGTGTATATTGTAGATATTATAATAATGCAGCACATCACATTTCCTAATTCAAGTTGTCCCCCACTGGGTCCGTCTTAATATAGGGGTCGTTTATGGGATAATTGCGGTATTATAATATATTGTCATCCGTTTTATATGAATTCTTTACTCTAACACACATGTTGTATATGTATATGTGTGTGTATAATGTAGATAATATAATAATGCATCGCATCACATTTCCTGATTTAAGTTGTCCCTCACTGGGTCCGTTTAATTAAGTGGGCGGATTTTTTTTTTTTGGAAAAATTGCGGCATTTGAAAATATTGTCCGTTTTATATGAATTCTTTACTCTAACACACATGTTGTATATGTATATGTGTGTGTATAATGTAGATATAATAATAATGCATCGTATTTAGAAAAAATGTCATGCGTTTAATATGAGTTGGGTCTATCTTTGTATACGATTTTTATTTTGAAGGATTTTCTGGTATTTATGACATATTTTCATTAGTTTAGTACTTTTGTTTAATAATTTGAACACATGCATGCTATTTAAAGATGCTCCACCGCCAACAGAGCAAAAATGATACTCATCATTGGAACGATAATTGTTGTTTAATCGTGTTTATATATGTCTAAATCACACAAAAAAAATCTTACAATATAATATGTTTTGCTTTTGGTGCATGCGCAATCAGTACTTCATTCCATATAGGATAGAGTACCACGGATGTTTTTTCGGGATGCAATTAATTATTTTTCGATATTTTTGTCTTGAAGTAAAATGAGAAACTCAAACTTTTCAATGGTGGTAATGGTGTAAAGTAATAACTTTTGTAACTGAAGAAGAATACTAATTCGTCTGTTCCTGTTTTTGAAAGAGAAAGGAGAAAAAATACTTTTTGTCAGCGGTGAAGCATCTTTAAAAGAAAATGCGCCATGAAATATAGTTGAAAGACAATCGGAATCAAGAGACGTTGGAGAGTCGCCGTACACGTAGATGTACAGATTTTTGATTGTAATAATCAGCTTCTATATGGAATTCACAGTAATGGGGTAAATATATAAGAAGATGTTTACATTTATTATTTATAATAAACATTCCTCTTTATTCCTCCAAATAGAAGAGTCCCATAGAATGAACAAAATTTAACATGACAAAGAAGAAAACAAATAAAAGTGGAAAATCAACGTACAAGAAACGTAAACAAAAAAAAAGTATATATATATATATATATATTTCTTCAAGAAAAACACCTTCATGACAAAGGCAAAATACCTTGGTCAAGAAGGTTTTTTTTCTTTACGAAATATATGATATATGTACAAAGAACATTTTTTTAACTTTCTATATATATGTATATACATCTATAAGCAATTTTACATTTTTTACATTTACAAAAAGAGAAGTGGATATATACTTGTAAACGTAGCAATAAAACGATGAACCAAATATCAATTTTAAGTGATACAATATTATGTGAACCTTACAGTGAATTGACACAAGCTTTGAAAAAAGAAATATTATTTTAGAGTACACCACATGTACTTGAACATTACAAATGCTATATACAATATCAGAATTAAATAAAAAAATACTTATTGAAATGTTAGAGTTGAGACTTTGTCAGCATGTATTCAAAAGTATTTAAAATATTTTCATAAGTTTAAACGATTTCTATATTTTAAAACAATTTTGCCACAGTTTAAAAGAAAAATCTTTTTCTCTTTATTGGTTAAAACAACAAGAACTCATTTGAAAACATACAGTGGTATATCAGTCAGCGGGAACGTGGATGAAAATGCAAGAAAATAGAAACAACTATCTGTAACATTTAGATAAAGCTACATAATATAAAATACATATATATCAATATACACTAAATAATTTATTTTAAAAATCATGTTAACCTCGTTACAGCACTCGTATACAGTAGACATATCTAGACATATACTTTGCTATAAGTATAGACGAGTTATCTATCTTTACGGGCCCCGCCAGCGCCGGTCCCAGTCAGCGCCGGTCCCAGTGAGGGACAGCTCAGCTGTTTGATGCCACTCGTATAAGCAGTTCTTTTAGCAGTTCTTTAGCCTTCATAATGCAACTGGCTGGGACTGTTAACCCTTAGCAATCCATTGGAAAAATTGGCAGTCCCTTAACCTTCACAGTCCACTAGCAGTCGGTTAGCAGTTCCTTAGCAGTTTTTAGGCAGTTATTAGGCAGTTTTTAGGCAGTCCGTTTTAAAATGAACTGCCTAAAATGTCCATATATGGCGCATGCGACTGCTTACTTTAGGCAGTTCTTAGGCAGTCTATTTCAAAATGAACTGCCTAAAATGTCCAAATATGGCGCAAGCGACTGCTTAATGTACGAATCAAAACTGCCTAATATCTATAAATAGCTCACAAAACTGCTAAAAACAATCCAAATATGGAGCATGCGACTGCTTATATTTATGAATCACAATTGCTTAATACTTATAAATATAAGTTCAAGAAACTGTTAACACATTTCCAATTATATGGGAAAAAAATGAAAATACTATATGGTGGAAAATACACATACCAGTAGACAAGTTATATATAATTACACTAACTCTAAGATAAAGTTTGCAGTTTTTAAAAAATAACTTGCCTTGCATTATATGCATGCATTTACCGGTATTCATTTTTCAGAAATTTATAGAAAATAAAAGATTGAATAATATAAACCAATCCAAGATATATACACATAAATCATAATGTTTATTTTGTGTCATACAAATTGTTTTAAAAAGAAAATGCATCATCTATATTATACTGGGGGTGTATAAGAGTGAAATGGAAAATGAATTTGAATTTTATCAATAAAAAAAAAAAAAAAATAGAAATAGTTAACTTCTAAGTTTCCAAATTTAAATGCATGGTTCCCATGCAGCTATATATACATGCACATAGATTGCAAGCTCATGCATCTTACCTTCTACTTTGGGGGTTTACAACAAAATTATAGGGTTATAATCCAGTACACACCAGAATGCATACATCCAAAACTGAAACGTTTTACCATTTCTATTCCTGGCTATACACAATTCCCTTTATACTTACACTTATTACTATGTAAAACTGCATGTTGAAAACTAGTACACCTCACTTATTTAGATGTCCAAAATATTCACCAAATGGTCCAAATTATGTAGAGGATTATCTGTGCACATGCTTCCTCACACCAAACTGTTCAAACTGACCGCTGGAATTTGGAGGGAGACTACAGGTTCAAAGGTCACCACATGTGTACACACAGCAACACTACATGTGGGGGTCACCATCACTGTGTATGATGACCCATGGCTGTAGCTGCCTCCCCAGGGTGTTAGAGATAAGGGACTGTATATGCATCTATGTTTATATGTACACAATAGTATTATTTGCAGATATTTATCAATAGTATGAGAAATTATAATAGGACTTTGATATTTTATAAATACATGTATAGAATATTTAGTTTTGAATTGCATTTAAATGGTTTATGGTGTGTAAAATTAAAAAAAAGTTTTGAAGTAGGAATTAATCACACATTTAAAATTTACAATTTAATGATGTATCTTTATTCATGTTCCTTTGCATTTAATAATAAGTTGCAAGACAACTTCACTATATAAGTTTTATTTTGCCATGCAATTTCTTGCCTTTGTCCATTTGGTATGTGAACTGCTCTGTTAGACTGCTAAGGTCTATAAGCAGTCAATGACAAGCAGTTTCAGTCTATGATAAGCAGTCACTGACTGCTTACAAATATAGTTAGCAGTTCAACAAGCAGTTTTAAATCTTGTATGGTGAAATATTAGCAGTTTTCAGTGACTGCTTAAAACTGGACTGCTGATAACTGCCTAATAACTGCCTAAAATTTGTGGGACTGCTACAAAACTGCCTAATAACTGCTTATATTAGCAGTTCAGTTTGACATGGGTATACATTTTACCTTTTAGATGCATTATCATATACTGATACAAATGTTTAAGACTCGCAAGTTGATATGGGATACAATATGCTGATATTAGAGGCATCACATGTAAAACATTGTAAAATCCATGGGACGGGGGTGTTTATACAACTTCAACTCCTTCTCCAAATAAGGGGAGCAGTGTTAATTGCGCATTAATATTATTACTGTAACTACTATGTGATTTAAAAAATGACAGAGCTGCCACTCTAGTCTGTGACGTTGATTGTTTTGCAGCAGGTCATTTGGACGAGTAAACCCCCAAGTTTTACTAGTCCGACTATTTAATTATCAGTCCAAATTAAATATACAGCCGTTTTGCTTCAGCACTTCAGTCATGATAAATAAGTTTACAATTTTTATCAAAAATATAGTCTGGATGCATTCCAGAACACAACTTCTCATAAATTGATGCATCCGGACTCAAATAATCTCATACATATATAATGTACTCAAAATGTGTTGAAAAACGCGATTGACCACCGCTCTTGTAAATATAATATTTACCGATATTAAATTAATTGGGTTGGGAGCCACTAGTCCAATTGGACTAGCTAGTTCATTATAATTAGCACTAGTACAGCTGTAAAATTACTAGTCATGGGCATCGGTCAAGTGCTTAAAGTCGCAGACGGAGAGCTAATTTTAATCCATGCTCTCTTTTGGTTGTATATGCATATATACATGTAATGTAATTAAAAGGATACTTACATGATATCAGACACTGTTACTTGTTTATTTGCCATCATGTACTAGTCGTTGTAATCAACATTCCTGTGAGTCCGTGACATGCACATTGCGCATTCTGAAAATAGACGATTTAAATTCGACATATATTGCACTTTAAGTGAAAATGGATAAAATATATGGTTAAATCTGCATAATATATATTCTTTGGCAACGTTTAAGGTTGATATAACACTTGTGTGCAAGTCTTGTAATGTTTTGCATGGCAATTAAATCACACATTACACGTTATGAATGTATATATTTAACGAACAGATTTTTTTTTTTACAATTTAACATCTTATAAAAAAATATAGGTATACATGTAGAGATAATGATAACAGGTGCATTTTGTTATATTAGTAAGTGTTAGGAATTGGTTTTAAAATCATAATCGATGATCGGTTTTGGAAAACCTACTAATTAATTATTTCATAATCGGATACCATTTGCAGAAAACTCCTATATTTATAATACCTTTTAGTTTTTTTGAAGAATTTCAGGTAAGATATCGGATGAACCAACAGTATAAAGAAGTATTTTTTTTCGTAATTCAAATTATTTTGTATCTAAATTATTATCAGGTCTAAATCATTTTGAAATGTGGTTTTGCACATATAAATAACATATTAAAGGCTCAGAACAGTATAAAATAAGCACGGAGTTATCTCCCATTTAATAATTTATTATTTCATAATCGATCGATCGTCTTTGAAAAAATCATAATTGATCGATCATCGATTAAAATCGAGAATCGCTCCAACACTAATATAAGTAATACATTTATAGTGAAATTATTATTTTTTCTTTCCAAAATGGTACTTTTAATGGAAAATTAGTGAACTTTTGTAACATGTTTATCAAAGTTTTCTCCTGTAACGGATATAGGCTTGGCAGTGAGGGAAATGAAATAATGAAACAGTGTATCTAACAATCCTTAAGCATATGGAAAGGAATTTTTTGTCTCTTCCATATACGGCAAAGCAGTCGAGTCGACCTGGTGTACATTGTATGTAGCCTTTGTCAGTCTGTTTGTACATGTAGAAGTGTAACTTACTGTATGGGAGCATCAGCTTCAGCGGTTTTGGAGAAGAAGCCGAAAATGTGAATTGTTTACGGACACACGACGGACGACGCACGACGCTGGACAAAAGGCGATTTGAATTAAGGTCACCTGAGACTTCAAATCCTACTTTTGTCTGTGTTAAGAACTGTTTGAAATTCATCATAATAATGCATACTTGTAAATAAAAACCCTTCCATACATGTTCAGTGTTATTGTGGTTACATGTATTTACCGAGTTTTGTTTTCTAGCTTTTTTCGCCTAGTTTGACTTTTGGATGCATTTGCTGTAACGTTGCACACCAGCAATTTGGGACAGAACAAGTTGCTGGAAGTAAAAACCTAATACAACAGAAAACATGCCAATCTCGAACAAATCCTTTGTCGTATCAAATGACGACATTTTCCCGATAATAAATAACGTAAATACCTTGCAATCAACACATGCCGGGACATGACACCTATATAAGCACATACTGCTGATTCTCTGCTCATTTTCACAACATTATCAATCTTTATTTGGAAAGCATAAACAGACAATGGGGGGATACTTTTTTGATAGGGGGGATACTTTTTTGATGGGCAGAAAAAGTATCTGGATACTTTTTTGATGGGGGATACTTTTTGATGGGGATACTTTTTTGATGGGGGATACTTTTTTGATGGGGATACTTTTTGATGGGGATACTTTTTTTTTTATATGAAATATAGCATCCAGTGCATAAAGGAAAATTATGTAAATATTATGAGCTGACAGTGTGGATAATTTTCTACAATCATAATGAGGAAAAACAGTATAAAGCTAGTATATTAATAATCCGAAATAAAAGGCCAAAATAAATTCAAAGTAAAATTAAAATCATTTCTATGGAATATATATTCAGCCACTATAGGGCCTTCTTCAGTCCGAAATAACACTAACACAACGAGTTCGTCTACATGTTTGTTTACATCTATTGTGTGCAGGTACGAAATGTCTCGGCCCGTTTGATGTATACGGCGGGTTATTTCGACCCAACATGCTATGTGCACTAAATCAACCCCAGTGTTTAAACAATGGTTATAACCACAAGATACTTTATCAGATAGACTCGTGTAGCCATAAACATAGCACTGACGTATCAAAAGGGGATATTATATGCAATCACATGCACGGTCGAAATGTCAGACATACCAGCTTTTCGAGGTGGCAATCGAAAGAAAAGTTTGACAATCGACTAAGGGTATGTTATTGTTTTGAGACAACTCGTACCTCACACTATTCTGTAGACATAGTGCCTATTACATCAAATCTAATAAAATAAAACACAGAATCCTATTATCATTACGTTTGAAAAAAGGATCAGAGAAAATCCCACTAGGGGCCACGTCCACGTGATCCTTGATAAAGACCAGTCAAATTGCTGCCCCAAAAACTTTCACACCTAATGTCATCTCGCCCCAAGAGCACAACATAGCTTACCGTATATGTATACTGGGACGAAATGTCGTATACACTTGATGCAGCAAGGTGCAGAACCTACACGTGGTCGTGAGTACACGTGGTATAAAGATCACCTGAACATGACATGACCCCCCATGGGACGCTGTCAGATCCTCTAATCACCGGAGTGGTCATAAGGATCTGTATTTTAATCAGATTTCCTATCACATATTGCTGTTCACAGTCGTGGTTCCCTAGTGACCACCAATCTCTCTACGGCAGGTTGCTCCCATTCTGACTTAGAATTGAGGAGCTTGTCAGCAACTGATCCGTGTATAGCGACCGCCCCTGAAACTTGTCGTTCGAGTGGCTTAGAGAAGGTCTTGAGGACTTCACACTTGAAGTTTCTAATGTCACCTTCGTCTCCTGGGTGTTCTTCGAGCAAGTGCTTAGCCAGAGCATTAGAGAGATTACCACTCTCTACTTGGCGCCTGTGTTCCTGGAACCGGGTATATGCATTTCGGCCGGTTTCACCAATGTACTCAGCCACTGTGTTGTGCTTGGCACAGATTTTGCATGTGGCTTTGTACAGCGCACCGGACCGGAAATGTAATGACCCACCACCAGAACCAGGGTTGCTCTGACACAGCACACACTCTCCTCGTTGACACTCATCACCAGATTTAGTGTCGGTACGAACAAGTTGCTGCTTGATCGTCTGCCCACCAGTTTCAACCACCCTGATATTCACGTCAAGTCTGGGCCCCTGTACCGCTGTCACCCCTCGCACACGTCTGGCAAGTTCTGCACCAGGAGTTGATGGTACGAAAATAGATCACATGTCATCGGTAAAGTTACGGATGGTAAAGCCCAAATTATATGTCGTCTACGTAATTGGAAAGTTAAAAACGAGATCTACCAAGCAAAAAAAAAGTTGAAGACTCGAGATAAAACGGACAAAATTTTCATATCTGAAGACCTCACACCAACTCGCCAAACAATTGTCCGACGTCTTGGTAAGGCCAGAAAGTCTAATGAAATTCACTCTTACTGGACCAATGACGGACGTATTTTCTACAAAGTCGGGCAGGATTCTAGAAAAATCATTGTTAAATCAATAACAGATATCGCGCATCTTGCCACTGACATTGATCAAGCAGATGGCTGAACAGGTCACTTTCAAAGTATAAATACCCAAATGACATTAATTTTCATTTTTGTTTGTATTCAAATTTATGCATATGTAAATTGTACAATTGGTGTTTACACTTATCTTATGAGATAACCTGCTTATGTATTCTTATGAATAAGTGACATTTAATTGATATATGGAACATCTACACTGGTATCCAAATGGTAAAAAATATTTCTACATTGGTATCTGGATGGTATAGGATATTTTTACATTAATATCTGAATGGTATTGACAACTTTTTACATTTGTATCTGAATGGTATAAGATATATCTGCATTACTATCTAAATAGTGTAGGGATTTTCTACATTGACATCTAAATGGTATAAGAGATATCTACATGAGTATCTGAATGATATAGGTGATATCTACATTGATTTTTGAGTGGTATATATGTCTACATTAATATTTGATTGACATAGGAGATTTTGATATTGGTATCTGAATGGTATAAGGAATTTCTATATTGGTATGTATCTGAATGGTATAGGAGTCTTCTACATTGGTATCTGAATGGTGTATGATACATCTACAATGGTATTTGATTTGTATAAGATATATATGCATTGATATCTGAATGGTATAAGAAATATATACATGGGTATCTAAATGGTATAGGATATTTCTACATTGGTATCTGAATGGTATAAGATATATCTGTAAATGTATTTGAATGGTATAGGGTATTTCTATGTTGCAATCCGAATGATATAAGAGATATCTACAACGGTATATAAATAGTAAAAGAGATCTCTACATTGGTATCTGAATAGTACATGATTTAAATACGTTGGTATCTGAATGGTATAAGAGATATTTACATGGGTATCTGAATGGCATAGATGTCTACATTGATATCTGAATGATACAAGATACATCTACATCGGTATCTGAATTTGGTGGGTTTTGTTTTCTTTTTATTGTGATGTATAATATCACTTTGGGCCTGATAAAGTTATTTTTTGGTAAATCACATCATCAATCCGATAGTTATTTGTATTAATATGCAAAATTGAATACTGCATTGTGTCCCCTAGAGATTGAATAGCATTAAATTGTATACTATAGTATATATAGGAACAATTATAATAATACCACATTAGATCTTTCTTGTGTGTTTTTTGGTGTCGGTTTTTGTGTTTCTATTTTGTTATTTTCAAATGCTTCAATGCGCTCAATTGTTAAAAACATTAATTAAAGTTGAATTTATCCTCATTTTTGTTACAAATATCCCATGTGAAAATGTACATACAAAATGTTTATGTTTTTTTCTCTGTTTCTCTATTTATGTATTTTTTCTCTAAATACGAAGTGTTGTTACCTTGACCTAGAACAATTAACCACGTGCCTTTCTGTAGTGTACCTTATCCGGTTTTTCCAGCGTTTATGTGTGAGTGCGTCCGTGCGAGACCTTGTGCTATATTTATGCTATGACAATGGTTAACAGGCGATATATCTGCGATTTGGCATAGGGTTTCAATCGGTTGCTTCTATTGCAAAGCGTATGGAGGACCAAATTTTAAAAAGAGTCGATATATTATAAACGTTAATTTCGATTTCTTTGCCCATGAACATGTTATTTATCGTGACCTCTTTGTTTCTAGTATAAAAGCCAGTTTGGCATCTGTAATACTTATGTGCTTACAATCACATTTTAAGAATATTAATTTTTGTCATATTTTATTACTATTACTATTTTTAGACATGGATGTAGAAAAAAATCCAGGTCCAACTGAAAATGAATTGTCTATATTCCACCTGAATACACGAAGCATAAGGAACAAATTAGAATACATAGAAAATATTTGTGATGAGTTTAACATTGTTTGCTTTACAGAAACACACTTAGATGATCGGGTGCCTTCATCTGATTTAACCCTATCGGGATTCATGGAGCCATTTAGGAAAGATAGAAATTTTGCTGGGGGTGGAATTTTAGTCTACTACTCTGATTTCTTAAAATGCATACGGAGAGATGATTTAGAATTTCAAGGCGGAGAAGTAATCTGGATTCAGGTGGAAATAGCACGTCAATTTTTTTTAATCTGTACTGTTTATAGACCCGAAAACTCACGTCATCCTTTTTGGGAGAATTTTAAATATTCAGTTGAAAAAGCTTTAGAAAGTACACCAAATGTTATTATTGTTGGTGACATTAATATTGATATGTTAACTCTATCAAATAATCACATTTTAAAGCAAATTATGTTGGAGCTTGACTTAAGCAATGTTATAAATGAACCGACCAGGTATGGGGCCACAAGACACAGTTTACTCGATCCTATTTTGTTAAGTGATATTTCGAAATGTATAGATTCACATGTAATTTCAGTTGATCGTGATATCAGCGACCATGACGCATGTGTCGTATTTTTATCTACGCCTATTAGCCTTTCACGAACCTATATTCGTGAAGTTTGGTCATACAAACATGCAAATTTTGAAAAATTAAATATATTAATAAATTCTTTTGACTGGGAAACATATTTTTCTAATTACACGTCAATTGATATTGCGAGCGTTAAATTTACCGAACAGTTTTTGTTATTTGCTAAAGAATGTATACCAAGGAAAAAAGTATATATACGACCACATGATAAATTATGGATGAATTCTGATCTGCGGAAAGCCATCCGATTGCGAGATAGGCTACACAATGCAGTTAAACGAGTTAAGTCCGCATCAAACATCGATAAGTTTAAAAGACAACGTAATAAAGTCAATAACATGAAAAAATATGCTAGAGAAGTTTTTTATGAAAATGTGGGCGATGTTATTGATAATCTTAATACTAGTGATCCTAAAGCATATTGGAGATTGGTAAGGAAAATTTTTAAACAGTCGAACAACAAAGAAGCTATACCACCTTTATTAAACGATGATACGGGAAATGTAGAAATAGGTGATTCTGAAAAGGCAAACATTCTCAATAAATACTTTTGTTCTATTTCCACGATAGATGACAGAAATAAACCTCTGCCTATTTTTGAATCTCGTACAGAATCTGTGCTTGAATCTGTTGTGGTAACCAGTAATGAAATTTGTGATATTTTAAAAATTCTTAAATTAGGTAAAGCATCTGGTCATGATAATATTAGTCACCATATGTTAAAATATACTGCAAATACTGTGTGTAAGCCATTGGCTCTTCTATTCAATATGTCATTAAATCTTAATATTTTTCCAGAAACTTGGAAAAAAGGTTATTGTTCTACCCCTATTCAAAAAAGGGGATAGGCATTTGGTATCCAATTATAGACCTATAACGTTGCTATCTTGTCTAGGTAAAGTTTTTGAAAGAGTTATGTTCAAACATATTTACAATTTCTTTTTTGAAAATTCATTGTTTTATGAAAAACAGTCTGGTTTTATGATGAACCATTCAACGGTTCATCAATTAATAGAAATGTATAATACTATATGTTGTTCACTTGAACAAAAGAAACATGCCTGTCTTATATTTTGTGATATCTCCAAGGCATTTGATCGAGTATGGCATAAGGGTCTGTTATTTAAATTGAATGCGTATGGCATAAAAGGTAATTTGCTTAATTGGATGAAAAGTTATATATCCGGTAGACAACAGCAGGTAATTGTTAAAAACGAATATTCCAGCACAGGTTGCACCAATGCTGGAGTCCCACAAGGAAGTGTGCTAGGGCCTCTTTTGTTTTTAATATATATTAATGATATAGTTGACAATTTAGATAGTGTATCACGTCTATTTGCTGATGACACTTCTTTGATGTATTCTTCATCCTCTGTTCACGATATTGAATTAAATCTTAATAGAGATTTAGATAGATTAAACAGATGGTCTCTAGATTGGCTCACTAAATTTAATCCTCAAAAAACGGACGTTTTACTAGTATCCAACTCTGAAAACCTGCATCCCTTGCAACTTTCTTTTGGTGATGAAATTTTAAGATGCGTTGACAGTCATAGGCACTTAGGTGTGACATTTAGTGCAAATGCTAAGTGGTCGTTACACATTTCAGAAATTCAAAAATCGTGTATGAAAAAACTTTCGGCATTACGTAAGTTAAAATTTTTACTCAATAGGAAAACTTTATTAAGGATATATAAAGCATTTGTGTTGCCTGTGTTGGAATATGCGTGCGAAGTATGGGATGGTTGCTCTCTGGGAGATGTTAACAAACTCGAACAAGTGCAGCTTGAGGCGGCAAGAATCATAACGGGTATGCCATCCTTCTCAAGTAAAGACTCACTCTATTTCGAAACTAATCTTGTACCTCTAGTAAAAAGAAGAAAAAATAAAAAACTTATTCTAATGTATAAACTCCATAATAACCTAACCCCATCTTATCTGACCAATATCCTTCCTCCTAAAGTTGGAGAGCGATCCGCCTACAACATGAGAAATAGAGAAAACTATGTTATTCCGATAGTTCGTTTGTCATGTTCACTTGAATCTTTCTTGCCATCTTCTATTAGATTATGGAATGATTTGCCTAGCAATGTCAGAGAGCAGCCATCCGTTCGTACCTTCAAAACATTGATACAATCTGATGTAAATTCTTTACCCGTTTATTATTTTACTGGGAAAAGGAAGTTTAATATTTTACATACAAGATTGCGACATTCGTGTAGCAGTCTGAACTATGATTTGTACAGAGTAAATATAATTAACGACCCATCATGCGCATGTGGTAATCAATGTGAAAATGCAACTCATTATTTTTTTGAATGTAGTCTTTATACTAGGCAAAGAGATGTTTTATTCCGTAATGTTTCACAATATGGTAATATTTCAATTAATATTTTGCTTTATGGTGCTCCACACTTGTCCAACATGGAAAACCAAATGATATTTCAATGGGTACAAACCTTTATTAAAGATAGTGCTAGATTTTAGGTCAAGTCTGTAACAACAAACTCATTTTGATTTTTTTTTTCTATTTCTTCTTCAATATTTTCTGTATATATACATAATTATATGATTGTATGCTGTCAAAGTATTGTATATACATGTATTATGGAGAAGGCATTATTAAGTTGTGATAACTTGTGCCTAATCCATTATTGTATTTTTGACAATAAAAAATATGTTTGAATCGAAAAAAAATAATAAAACCAAAATTCAAAGCCGATGGATAGTCAACCTCCATTCTTGTATAGGGGCATACTGAGTTGGCAACCTCTTTAATTATCTGCGCCGTCCTCTCATCTGCTGGTCTTATTCTATCACTCTCCACCAATTCATCCACAATCACGATCTTGCTCTCAACAAACCTACTACCTGGTGGTAACGCCTCCACAACAAGGTTCTGGTCATCCACATAAACTTTGTGTACGTATACCTGGTGGTTAAGGAAGGTTGACACCGTGGCTGCTGCCATTTTCTGCCTGAACTGTCGGCACCAGAAAATCATATGGATCTTGGCTAACGCTCCAGATAATTTAAAAGTTAAACTGGAATTTTCTACAAATATGCCAAAATTGATTAAAATCCGCCAATAGATGAGATCAGGAAAAATTGAAGAAAAAATGTAAAAATACATAGAATATATAAGGAAAAATAAAAATTACGAAGACTTTTGGCACCTTACTGTACATTTCTTGAATTTGATTTTAATTAAAAGTTAAACTGGAATTAATTTTTTGATTACACCATTGTGTTCTTTACTTGATTTTGGCATATGGTGTACGTGCTAATAATTGGAATTCTTAAGTTAAAAGTCTCATTTCAGGTATTCTGCATATACCCATATACAACTAACATAAAGTCCAATAAGCCCATTCATACAGTAATTAGTGACGTCACGATGGCCAGTTAATTAAGTTCACTGGTGGTCCAACTTTGGTGGTTTGGCTTTGCATTACTGTACAGCAGTGTAAATTTTTAAATAACGATTTCTTCCTTATTTTCCGACCAATCTTAAATGTAAATACAATATGTAATGTACCAAAATGGAGATGGGATTATTCCCTTGCTAATGATATTTTCCATTTTTTTTGCTGACATTTCTGTGTCGAAAGTTAAATCTTTCTCACTAATTAGCTTATAAAATGCCTTAGCTACTGTTGTAGGGCAAAAGATATCACCTTTTGACTCAGAAGGTGATATCTTTTCCGCTACAACAGTAAAAAAATGTCTTAGACAACAAGTGGCCTTGGGCGTGGCCTAATCTATTGTTCTGACCAGTGTGACGTCAGCCTGAATGGCCCTAGGCATATAGCCTTTAATCACAGGCGTCTGCTTCTGGTTTGATATAGTAGGGTAAGATATTTTATATTTTCAAAACCAGATGCAGACGTGTATTTTTTCCAGAAACAGACGCATGTGACAAAAAAGCGATTTCTTTCAGGAATTTTTGGTGAAGTGAACCCAGAGCCTGCATGACGTAAAAACAGACAACATGACGCGGAAGGTTATCTATCAAAATGACGTTCATTACCTGTCTTCACTGGCAACTTTGGCTAGGATACGATGTGTAAACTTTATAACTGGTCCACTTCCGCGTGTGGCAACTTCCGATTCAAAGCCCAATCTATATATAGATCGGAAATTCCCCCGAAACTGAAAGTCACGTTTAATGACGCGCTCACACTAAATATTCCCTCTAAAGCTTTTCTCTCTAGCTACATTTTGATTTAAACATATTTTATTGTGTAATTTTTATATAAAATGGGATTGGGCACAAGTTTTCCAACTTATATGAAGCCCTCTCCCTACAGAATTATAATCAATTTTATAACAAAGAATACAAAAATGGCAAAATATACATATTTACATATTTACAAGATTTTAGAGAGAGAGAGAGAGGGGGGGGGGGAGAGAGAGAGAGAGAGAGAGAGGGAGAGAGAGAGAGAGAGAGAGAGAGAGGAAGAGAGAGTTTATTTAAATAAATGTATATAATTACTTAATTTATTGAAGTGTATGTATTTGTGATCACTCCCGATGCTGACGACTGAAGTTGTACTGATCGCTGTTCTTGTCTCGCTGCTTTACTTAAAGTTCATCACATCCCGTGCCTTGGTATCTTTCTCCTGTCAATCTGTTGCTTTCTTAATTACGTTTCTCTTCGATCGTCAGCATCGGAAGGATATTAAGAAACATTTTTTTATTACATATAGTTCATATTATAAATAGGAAACGTAAAGGAGGAGGGAGGGGGGTTAAAACCTATTACATTCAGTTATATATATATACTCTTGAGTGCTCTGACATATTGTAATGTTATCTTCAATAGTTAAATCTGGACTTCCATGTAGTAGTAGCTGCAGATCTAAAGGAATGAAGTTGTTTAATGTTCGAAATAATTGAATTCTCTGGTCAGCGTAATTATTACATGTAAAGAAGAAGTGATGGGCATCCTCAATGGGATGCCCACATTGGCATTGCTGGTAATCTATTAAATTAGAGCGGAATAAATCATTGTTAAGGGTACTACATCTATTTCTTAATCTGGCATGCAATATATTTGCTTTTCTATTTCCAATAGAATAATAAATAGGTACTTTTGTAAGATTATTATTATTGTTATATGAAACACTATTTCTAATATTTATATCTAGCTGGTTCCAAAGTCGAATAGTGGAAGGAAAATATGATGCATTTGAGAGCGGGAGACGGAAATTAGGTAAAGTAAAGTTGTTAGCATTTCGAAGATTATAGGAAGAATTTTCTGAGACTAGTGGGGGTAATAATGAATAGAGGTAGTTGGGTGTAATTTTGTTATTTATTTTGTAAAATAGTTGTAGTTTTCTACGGGAACGACGGGAAGTAAGTGGTTCTAGACCGCTTTCCAAATACAGTGAATATCTGCTAGCGTAAGACGGTAGTCCAGTAATTATTCTAGCAGATTCAAGCTGAAGTTTTTCTAATTTTTCTGCGTCACTAAGAGAGCACCCATCCCAAACCTCACAACAGTATTCAAACAGTGGCCGAATGTATGACTTGTAAATTTTTATTAAAGTTTGTTTATTAAGAGTATCTTTAAGTTTTCGAAGAACACTTACATGTTTTGATACCTGTTTACATATATTATCAATGTGGATATTCCATTTACAATTAGCTTCCAAAGTTACTCCTAAGTGCTTATGATTATCTACAAAATCGACATTTACGTTATTGAATTTGATATCGATTCGGTGATCATGTTCCGTATTAGAAATAAGTAAAGCTTCCGTCTTTTGTGGGTTAAAATTTACCAAACATTTATTTGCCCCAATTTTGAATTTTTTCTAAGGTCTTCGTTAATTTTAGTTTCTATTTCTAAAATTGATGGCCCAGAGCATAGCAAGGAAGTATCATCAGCAAATAATTTAGAAAGACTTTCGAGGTTGTCAGAAATATCATTAATATACAATATAAAAAGGAACGGACCTAATACTGAACCTTGGGGGACACCAGAATTTGTAGATTTGACGGAAGATTTACTATCTCCTACAAAAACATGCTGTTTCCGATTACTGATGTAATTTTTTAACCAATTTAGCAATTTTCCGCCTATACCATAATTTGCTAGTTTAACATTCAGTCCCTTGTGCCACACACGATCGAATGCTTTCGAAATATCACAGAAAACTAAACATGTTGAGTGCATTTTTTCAATATTTTCACATAGGGAATGGTAGATTTCAATAAGTTGGTGAGATGAAGAATGTCCAGGTTGAAAACCTGACTGATATTTATATATGAGGGAATTATCAAGTAAGTAATTGTTTAGATATTTGACTACCAATCTTTCAAAAACTTTTCCTATTGTACTTAAGAGAGATATAGGTCTATAGTTAGTAGAATTATGCTTATCTCCCTTTTTAAAGAATGGCATGACTAGAGCTAATTTCCACTGTTTTGGGAAGATACCAGTATCCAAGGAAGATCTGAATATTAGAAATAAGGGTAATGCAATAGAAGATGCTGTGTGTTTTAGCATGTTATGGCTGATTCCGTCGTGTCCTACTGCTTTATTGATAGGTAAGGATTTAAGAATGTCTATAATGTCGGTCGGTTGAAATTGTATGTCGGTTATATTAGCGTCAGTCCTAATCTCTAACTCTGGAACGTCAATTTGTGAATCGTCAATAGTTGATATGGAAACAAAGTAATCATTTAATAAATTGGCTTTACCTACATCCGTCATTTCAGGTTGCCCTGTATCGTTTAATAGAGGAGGAATAGAGTTAGTAGTGTCCGAGGTTTTTAATAATCTTCGAATGATTTTCCAGTAGTTTCTAGGGTTTGAATTCGAGTGACGATCTAAAATGCCATTTATATCTGAATAAAAATTTTCTTTGGTGTGCTACATGTATCATGGGGCCTACAGTGTATGGTGTTTAACTTAACTTGATTATATCTTGGGAGAGCTCTGTCCATCACAGGAACCTGTTTGGGCCCAATTCCTTTTCTCATTATATACATAAACGACTTCAAGAATACATGCATGCTTCCAACGATTTATAAGTAATATATATACCCGGTACGTCCTTGCTGCACAGCACACCAAGATAATTGTACAGATGACAGCATCAATATATATTCCTTATACCCGATAATTCTTCTTAAAGACGTGATTCGTTAGCTGAGCAGCTAATTCTGGCGCGAAAACTACATGCAATTACTAATTATACAGTTGGGAACAAATTAAGCTAAACTTGGTAGTGAAGTGCACTGGAATGCAAAAGTAAAGTGAACTCCGGTTTACTAGCTAGTGCACTAGAGTTAACATCGTAGTTCACTATATAGAGTTAGCATCACATTGCACCAGAGTTACTATCGTAGTGCACTAGAGTTAACATTGTAGTGCACTAGAGTTAACACTGAAGTGCTATGGAGTTTACATCGTAGTGCACTACAGTGTTTAGTCTAATGCACTAAGTTGTTCACTACATGTGCACTACAAAGTGCACTAGATTGCAAGTTTAGTTTCCTCCCAACTGTATAAGCTTACATTACATCAGAGATTTAGATACATAGTAGATAATACTAAATTATCTATGTCTCTGATTACGTACACGTAGGATAAAGCTACTTTACACCAATGATTATTCAAGCGTTAAAAAAAAACATTTTAAGTGGGGGCTTCAACTACGGGATTTGGGAGTGAGTTCCACCACTCGCCGACTAAAGATTCCTTGTATTGCTGAGGTCCTACTTTACTCTGTGTCTTGTATCTAGTTTCATAGAGTGTCCTCTAGTTCTAGTCAGTGACTGTGTGACTTACATATATAACTTGTTCTATCTAATTTGAACAGGTCGTTTGATATTTGATATTTTACAATATTGTTTTTACAAAACAACTAACAACAAAAACGAAACTACAAAAAGATTTGGACGCAGCAGCACAATGGGAAACAGTCTGTCTAATGAAATTTCACCCAGATAAATGCAACATCGTCACTATTACTACAAAACGTAACAAAATACATCACAACGAGCAAGTAAAATCAAGCAAATATCTTGGACTAACACTACAAAAAAACTAAAATGGGACATACACATAAATAAAATCACCTTAAACAGATCACTAGGGCTTTTAAAGCGCTACTTAAAAATTAATTCACCACATATATAAAATAGCACATATACAAAGCACTAGTTATTAGGCCCAAACTTATGGCGAGCCAAGTTACTTGTTACAAATGCATTCTATTAAATCCGATATCGGAATTAAAATTTCCGATATCGGAAATCCTAATTCCGTTATTCCGATATTGGAAATCCTGTTTGTTATATCAGGAAATAGAAAAAATTCCTTTATCAGACACTTTAGTTCTGAAATGTGAAATTATAACAGAACTGCATGGTGTCGTGATATTTGTTGTTTACGTATCTTGTTGTTCTGTGTTGCGGTTTTTTTTTCTATCTGTTGAATTTGGTTTGTGTTGTGGGAGTCCCATATGGAAGAGCAGTATTCCAGTTTTTTTGGCAAATCAATTTACTTTTTATTCCGAATTTCTGATATCCGAAATTCTAATTCCGATATGGGGAATTCTATTAGAATTTCGGACATCAGAAATTCGGAATAAAAAGTAAATTGCCGTCGAACACCAGACCTTACTCATAACAGCAGAACTAGACACTCTTATCCACATTCCTCCAGACAAATCTCTGCTACAAAGGACACATACAAATACAGAATTCATTTTTCCCGCAAACAATAACACAATGGCTGCACCACAAAAAAAACTACTCAAAAGCTTTCTATAAGGTGTCACACTTGTCTTATTCATTAACTCCATAACTATGGCATCAGGGGGAACTTTAACAGATGGATAACAAACTTTCTCGAGAACAGAACACTCTCAGTAGAGAGTCTGGTGTCCCCCAGGGGTCTGTTCTCGTCCCAAGCTTGTTTTTATATTATATCAATAACATGTCACGCCAGAATTAGCTGAGAGAGCAGACGTTTTCTGTTCATTATACCAAATTTGGTATAAACCCTTCGATAAATAATTAAAACCATCGTGCTCAGGAGACTCAACGGTATTATCCTGGAACCTACATTTGTATATATAGGTTCTGTGACACTCTAGGGGTTAAGAAAGACGACGACGCCAGGAAACATGAGTCGACCCGCGTTATGAAAATTAACATCCGATTTATTTGATTAGTTTGTTCAGAAGCTGATGATAAGTGTATTAAGCTACATAAAAATACCTTTTCGACTATATCAAGTTATCATTCTCCGATTTTACATTCCTATTTTTAAGAACAAAATAGTCGTTTCGGAAAGTAGTAGGCCTTCAAACTTGGTCATTATCGGCCTATTTACCAAGGGACATCCGGTATGTAAGGCTTTATGATAACTAGCTTATGTGCAAGTAACGTGACGCTACCAACCGGCTTGGTACACTTTTTGAAAATAATTGTCAAAATTTTCTAACGTGTGCTTGAATCCAGATTTTTCTTTTAACATTCCTCAAATAGATGCCTTTAGTTTTGATTTCATGATTTGTTTACTTATCAGCAGTGCATAGTTTTTTTTTTTTTTTTTTGTAAACAGAGAGCTTTGAAGCATGAAGGGTCCAGTCCTGTTTTTCAGCAGGTTTGAGTACCCAAAATGGTACACCTCCTACATTTGATTTGATTGATAAGTAATCTAGACATGATATCAATGTTTGAATTCATTTAAGGATAGTTCAAACATTTTTTAGTTCATTTAAGTCACATGTCTGTCAAAAATATCCCATTCAGAACATTTAGAACATTTTTTGAAGAAAAGAAACAACTTAATTTATAGGAAACTAACTTTGAAAGTAAATTTTAATATTACTACTAAAATGTATCGGCTATTCGCCATATCATTGTTGCGTTGATTCTTTGAGTGAACAGAGCTTGGTGCTTCACGGTTTGTTGCTTAGTATTTGTTGGAACGGGCCCGGCACAAGTGTACACACATAACCCGTACTATTATCCGGATATACTGATGAGCGCATGCGTGAATCACATGGAAACGGATTGTAATCCGATGTAGTGATAAAATATATATTTTCGTTGTTTTTAAAAACTCTCACTTTTTTAAACATATGGCTACACAAAAATCACCAATTGTATTTTAATTATAAAATGATTAGCATCTGAATGCATGAAAATACGTAGTGTTTGTAAAATTTGCCCATTATATTATTTTGCGTTCCTCATTTTTTGTGCGTCCGATATATAGGTTAACTGTTATTCCGTTGTTGAGGAAGCTAGCTAGGATTCTGCACACGTCAAACAAACGCAATATTGAAGATGTCAAGATCAAAACCCAAAGCAAAAGTTGTGGAGGATTTAATGCGGAAAACGCAACGTAAGTTTGAAAGAATATGTTGTTAATTAGAAATGCCAATTGTCAGGATTTCATCTACAGGAGTCCCTCAAGGAACATGTTTGGGCCCCATTCTGTTTATAACTTACTGTACATAAATGACTTCCATCAATACATGCAGCACAGAACACTAAGATTATTAAAATCTTGAACACTAAGATTATTCACAGACGACAATATTATAAACAATAAAGACCCACACACTAAAACTACAGAAAGATTTGGACGCAGCAGCACAATGGGAAACAGACTGGGTAATGAAATTTCATCAAGATAAATGCAACATCATCAGTGTTACACCAAAACGCAACAAAATACATCACAACTGCACACTCCACAATCACATATTTTTAGAGTAAAAAATAAAAGTGTTCTAATTACCATTAAATGTAAAAATAAAGTGACAAAAGCGTATCATTTCAAATAGAAGTGCTTAATATTTTAATGATCACGAACCAGTAGTAAAGATTTACAGCTCGATACAGCTATTTACTAGAAACAGATTATTTAATCGAATATCAATCGGTTAATGACTTCCAATTACAAACCGATGATCGATTATGATTTCAAACCTATTGTCCTTCACTACCGGTGGCATTGACAGGATCCCGAGAAAATATCCTGAAGGAATTCCAGGTGGGATCCAGTTGGGATACCCGGTCATATTTTCTCTTAGGGATAAATTGAAAAATAAATTATACAAAAAAATCAGGTAATTTTTTTTTAAATATTTTCAGTGAGAAAAGATGCTGTTGAGTGTCTAATGATGATGTTCAGGGAGATGGCAACGAAGAGTAAAAATGCTGACAGGCTATATGTGGAGAAATCAAGATTCAAGGAAATGCTGTATAAGGAATTTGCTATGACAGACGATTCATTAAATGAAAGAGGTATGGCTTGGAACTATTTTAAAGCATACAATGAAAAAGTAGAAGACATCCTGTATATATACAGTTGGTAGTAGACTAAAGGTTACACATTGTGCACACGGTGTGAACTACGAGTGGACACGGAGTGCACGAGGTTTAGACTACAGGTAGACACGGAGTGCACGAGGTTTAGACTACAGGTAGACACGGAGTGCACGAGGTTTAGACTACAGGTAGACACGGAGTGCACAAGATTTAGACTACAGGTAGACACGGAGTGCACTACGTGTGAACACGGTGTCCACTACAGGTGGACATCGTGTCCAGGTAAAATGTCCACTACATCAAGACCACAGACAGACTAGATGATGTGCCACAGAGATATGAGAAAATATGTATTTATTCTGCAGTCTATATGGACTTTGACAGATAGAAATATTTATTGCGATCAGAAACATAATATTTATTGCAACATAAAATTGCCGTTAATTACTGGAAATCATTCGTACTGTAATGTTTATTTGAATAGATACATATAAAGTAAAATGTATCAATATAAATTATCATACAATTTAATTTATAAATAAGGACGTTTATTAGAAGTTATAAAAGCAAATTAACTGCGTACGGTAAACCACGGTAAACCACGTACTGGTTATGTCTCATCAATGGATAGTTCAAGTCCGCATTTTCCCAGTAAAAACTATTTTTCTTAGCTAGTGATATGTAGTTTAAAGATGAAATTCTTTTTGGAACGCATAAATTGATGAACCTTGCAGGGAGTAAGATTTTCAGTGTTAGCAAATCGTCGCCCAAGAGATATTTTGATCGGCAAAATATTTTGATTAAAAAGGATATATTGATGGGCATAATTAAAGCAAGGACATCATGATAAACATAAACAAATTAAATTCTTCATAAGATGTTTAACTATGTATGCATTGAATATAGTTTTCTAAACGGCAAGGTGCGCGAAATAGTTTTAATCCTGTCAAATGTATAATACGTATACATTTGCTACATAGAACCTGGCGCGTTGCAAAGCATTGAAAATATGTGAAATCGTCCATAGACGTTAAAAATCGGCATTCGTCCATAGACGTTAAAAATCGGCAATCGTCCATAGACGTTAAAAATCGGCATTAGAAATTACATTTTATTGTGTCAACCGATTGAGGAACCTGTAAGCACTGGCTTATAGAAAGCAAAAATTTAGTATCAACACTGTTCAAAGTACCGATCGGAAAAATGTAGGTCACATGCCTGATAATAAATTAAACAGACAATCAAAATAAATCCAACTTCTACCCATTTAAACTGTAGATTCATAGTTGTTGATTAGATTCTGAATTTGTCACAATTATTTTAATTCTAGAAACTCTGATAATTTGACAATATCCTATTCTGACCTTCTTTACAATGTGTGATCCATACATGTATACATAGTATATTGTACAAATATGCCTGCTCGAAAGGTAGACCCCTAGGCTAGGACTGCAGTTGCCATGGTCACTTGGACTTCATACTGTTCCATCAACCACACGGATATGATAATCTAAATTACCTAACATTGGTCAGAGTGGGGCCAGGGGCCTGGGGCCTTCTTTGGGCACCCTTCAATATGTTCAGTCAAGTGTATCACAGACTAACAACACCTGTATACATGAAGTACCTTATCCCAACCCCAGGAGGTCCATTTATAGCATGCTGTACTTAGGCGGCAGCCTCTCTACATATACATTGTACTCATCACACAAATACGAACAGTTATACAACAATGGTAGTCAATAGGGATATGTATTTTAACTGGTAGTGCATTTTAATTTATTTGATAATGAAGCTTTATATATTAAAATAAAAAATAATCAAAATACCAAGTGTATAATTAACTAAAACATTTATTTCAAAATTATTGGAAAATCATATTTCATCCAATATCTTTTCATTAATTTTTTTTTTTTTTTTTACACTGGCTTTTTACATATATCAGAAACCTGATTATCATGACTATGTATATAAAATACCATATTACAATGTTGAATAAGTACATAATCTAAATTAATTTTGATTATAATATATACATGTATTATTGGTAAATTCAAGGTTGTGACAGACATGCTTGATTTACGCATTGTACAGCTCCCGTCAGCTCCACTTCAAGGCTGTCTGTCATGACAATAATTGAGGTGTATTCAGCATCACTTACTATATGTTTTGCCAGCTAGTTTTTACCTCATCCCAATCTACCCCCCCCCCTCCCCCGGGAAATGGTGTACATGTTTACCCAGGCTCTACAACAAACATGTACATGTATCTAATAAGAATGGTACTTTTGTGTTTCAAACTCACAAACCTATATGATTTTTAAAAGGTAAAGTGTATTTGTTTGTCTTAACAAACTTCCATTGAAACAATTCTAAAATCACATATTATATAAAGATACTGCCTCCATTCTCATAAAGCCGTGCAAACACAGAAGACAACGATTCTGCCCTCTGGCCATCTATCGATGGTCACCTTGAGGTACCTGTATAGCTGGATACTGTGGCTTACCTGTATGTTTGACAAGTTATAATTATTGGACCATGACGCAATATACGGTCAAGATAACTTGCGGGGTTGGGATCATAAACATATTGTGTTTACCGGTAATTAAGAATCAAAACAAACTGAATTGGGTACTATATGTACTTGTAGGTAGACTATGGCTACTTCATAAAGTTTGAAGTGGATTTATTCTGCATGATCTTTTAAAGACGTTCAGTTTTTAATAAAGAATATGTAATTAAGCTATTTTTACGTACAATACTTTTAGAACTTGATATAGCAAAGAAAAATATTATAAAAGTGTATATTTTATGAAAGATAGGGACCAAATCTTTTTATTTAAAAGCTATGTATTACCCGGTATATGATTGTATTACTAATAGCTTAAATTATAAAAGAACAAGTGTCTCAAAAGCACAATAGGACTGGTTTTTGCCGTAGCTGCAAGATTGTAGCTCAAAAGACTTTTAGACAGAAAATGGTGTCGTCTTAGTAGGCCGGGTACGAATATTCGTTCTAGTTTTTGCCGCAATTCAAAGTTGTTTTTGACTTATATTTACTATTTCATGTAAAATTTAATGCAATTTACCCATAAAACATTGACTTTTGAAAACGTAATATAGAAAATTTAAGATATGAAATGGAAACTACTGATATAACATTAAATAGACATATACTTAATGAATACAAATTAATCTTTATTACTTTTGCAGTGAAAAGGTTTTATTCATGTATACTGAAAAAATATCGTATTATATAGTTATATATACTGTACATTAAATTGTAGATGTTGTAATTTAAAAAAAGAAACACTAAAAAATTATAACTATGTATTATTTTAAATTGAAGAACGTATTCTTCCCCGATCCCTAACTATAACACATCACCTTGTCTGTCTAAGTCTGAATGTACCTGGACACCATGTCCAACTGTAGTGGACACCGTGTTCACACGTAGTGCACTCCGTGTCTACCTGTAGTCTAAATCTTGTGCACTCCGTGTCTACCTGTAGTCTAAATCTTGTGCACTCCGTGTCTACCTGTAGTCTAAACGTAGTGCACTCCGTGTCTACCTGTAGTCTAAACCTCGTGCACTCCGTGTCTACCTGTAGTCTAAACCTCGTGCACTCCGTGTTAACAAGGGTGTAACCTTTAGTCTACTACCAACTGTAGGTACATTGTAGTCAACAATATCTATGTTCATGTATACACATGCATATATATACTGCATTTTCATGATGTTCATATTTTTCACATTCAGAAAAATCATATTATTAATTATTGTTAGGCCTTTAGTGCTAAAGTATACTACGTTACGTAAGTTAAAAAGTTCAATTTGGTAATTACCTCTGTTCCACGATATCTTCCATACTTATATAATTCTTGTATGAAATTAACTGTAGTTAAAAAAAGTCAGCTGAATCTTTGTGAATGTATTAAAATTAATGTTTATATTACTGTTTAGTATTCACAGCTTTTGATGCTGATCGTGATCAGTGTATTAGTGAAGAGGAATGGGTTATCGGATTCTCAATTTACCTGTCGAAAGAAAATGATGAGAAGAAACTGAGATGTAAGCATTAAATCTCAAAATTTCACAAAGAAGTTTATAAGTTATAGTAACGTAATCGATCCAATATGCACCCATGACCCTATAAGTGCCCCTCCCCCTTTTGAGGCCTCAATTTCAATTACCCATGCATAAATAAGGACCAAAACTATCAAAACTGTATAGGATTGCAGTTTACTTTTCAATATAATTTCGTCTTATTAAGAACCTTTTCATTTTTGCAAATTTTTGAACGCACTGGGCGCTTATTGGGTCGAATACGGTATTCAAACTTTGTATAGATGATATACAAAATATACAAAAATATGTAGAAATAAATGGATGTGATACTTATTTATTTTTACTAATTAATGCACATATATAAGGGATTTTTTTTGACATTATGATTATGTATCACTATTCATGATATGAGAAAGAAAGGATTCTATACTCAGTTGGAATATACATGTGTATATCATATAAGACCTGATGGGTCAAGATAACTTATTGTCGTTGTGCTTCATTCATTACCATAAGCCAGCCACCATGCATAAATTTTTCATCGAAACAACTTCTTCTCAATAAATGTAAGGCCAATGCAGGGTACTGTTATTTGGCCTACATTTTAATTGCTGGGATGACGGACTACCAAGTTCATTGAAATGAATTAGCTTGACCTTCCTTTAATTCACAGGCGTCAAATAGGCAAGAATCTTTCGACAACATGTAAATTATCTTATATATAATTAGAAGCCTGGATATTTGATGATGGGCCTGTAACATTAAGTGCTACCAAGTTAAATTAATGTCCAAATGAATGACCTTAAAAACCTTCAAGGTCACCAACCTTCAAGGTCACCAAGGTCAAATAGGTTGATTTTTTTTTCGAAAATGACTGACTAGACATAGTAGATACCCATAATCTGTATTGTTAATCAATCTATTAGTCTTCAGTTTTGACCTAGTCAATCAAATATTAGCAGATTTTTGTAATGTTTTTTATTTGGCTGATTAAGTCTGAAATAAGGTTGTTTTAAATTACTGAGGACCGTTTCGTAATCTTGGGACCTGATATTTGGCTTTCTGTATGCTGGAATGAGGGACTACCAAGTTTTAATGTTTTACTTATTTTATTAATATGTATATTTATACAACTACTTCTCAATAAATGAAAGGCCAATGTAAGCTACTGATATTTTTACTATAATTTAATTGCTGGGATTGATGAAGGACTACCAAGTTTACTGAAATGAATTACCTTGACCTTCTACATTGCTATTAAAAATGTTGATTCTTCATAATATACAGTTGAATGCATGGTTCTTGGTGTATAATGGATGTTTTTTGTCTATCAACAGTTATGTTTCGTGCTTATGACATCAAAGATGAGGGATATATCACCAGGGAATCTATGTTCTACTTTTTAAAGGGCTGTTTTGCAATGGTAAGATTTAATTCCTTATCCGGCTCCTTGAACCTAGTGTTTATAATTCATCATTTATAACTAGGTTATTGTGTAATTTATATAATGTATATGCTGTATTTGTCGTAATTAGTGCCCAGGGGGCTTAAATGATTGTAACAAAGAGGGTGCTTATTAATGAACCAAAAACTAAGTTGTGGAGGAAATAAGTCAGCCATGTTTTAAATCTTTCTGTACTCAGGCTACATTAATCTGTTACAGTAAACATATTTATGTCTTTTATCCTTTGAGACACAATATCATGTCTTGATTCACATGTAAAAGACTCGCAAGTTCAATTAATAATGGGATACAATGCTGATGTTTGAGGCATCACATGTTATCGCTAAATCCATGGCATGGGATGGCGGCGTTTATACAACTTAAATTGATATAATTCTTTTCAAGAAAACTGGAAGGGCTCTTATGGGGGTAGGGGCGCTAATTATGACAGTATTTCAATGTAGGGTTTGCTATTGGTTATCTGTGTTGGGTTAGTATTTAGATTTATACATGTGTACAGTTTGTATATAATTGTAAAACCTTGGCGTCATTTGTGTTAAATGAATGTTTATTTCGTAATGATGTTTTTGGCTGAAACTAACTACAGTCTATATATGGCCACTTACTTAGACTTCCTGTTTGTATATTTCTTGTCATTTATTATTAAGGCAGTGGTTTCAGAAGAAGATGCGGAAGAAGCACCAAAAGATCTTGTTGAAATTGCACTGAAAAAATTGGTAAGACTGAAATATATTTTCTACTAATTAATAACCCCACCAATTAATAACCCTACCGTTCCTATATTTTCTACTATTAACCCTACATATCCTATATGTTACTAATAACCCTACTGATCCTATATGTTCTTCTAATAACCCTACATATTCTATATTTTCTACTAAGAACCCTACAGATCTTATATTTTCCACAAATAACCCTACAGATCTTATATGTTCTACTAATAACCCTACAGATCCTATATTTTTCTTCTAATGAAATTAACCCTACAGATCCTATATTTTCTGCTAAAAACCCTACAGATCTTATATGTTCCTCTAATAACCCTACAGATCCTATATTTTCTACTAATAACCCTACAGATCATATATTTTCTACTAATAACCCTACAGATCCTATATTTTCTACTAATAACCCTACAGATCTTATATGTTCTACTAATAACCCTACAGATCCTATATTTTCTACTAATAACCATACTGATCCTATATGTTCCTCTAATAACCCTACAGATCCTATATTTTCTTCTAATAACCCTACAGATCATATATTTTCTACTAATAACCCTACAGATCCTATATTTTCTACTAATAACCCTACAGATCTTATATTTTCTACTTATAACCCTACCGATCCTAAATTTGCTACTAATAACCCTACAAATCCTATATTTTCTACTAATAACCCTACAGATCGCATATGTTCTACTAATAACCCTACAGATTCTATATTTTCTACTAATACCCCTACCGATCCTATATTTTCTACTATTAACCCTACAGATCCTGTATGTTCTACTAATAACCCTACAAATTCTGTATTTTCTACAAATAACCCTACAAATCCTATATTTTCTACTAATAACCCTACAGATCTGATATTTTCTACAAATAACCCTACAGATCTTATATTTTCTACAAATAACCCTACAGATCCCATATTTTCTTCTAATAATCCTACCGATCTTATATTTTCCTATTTCCATTTTTTTGGTATTCCCCACGTTTTCCTGGCATTTTAGGTAACCAATCACTGTAATGAAACCATCATTAAACATCTGAAAATCATATCTAAACATACAGAACAACTTATATTGGGTTCATGTCCCTTTAAGAAGATGGGTTGAACAGAGACAGATATTTTAGATTTGAAAAAAACAAGGATCAGTTTTAGTATTACATACTTGGATACCCTTTAATATGTACTGCAAAATATTGACCCCATACTGCGTATTGTACAGTGCATTGCACTAATAGTATTTGATTTCAATATTCTAGGATTTCGACAAGGACAGTAAGGTGTCATACGGAGATTTCGCTCAGATTGTGAGTGAGGAACCATTGCTTATAGAGTGCCTTGGCACATGCCTACCACAACCACATGTAAGTCTTTGTCATATACATGTACAATCACACCTGTGTAATGGGATACCCCATGTGACTGAGACAATTTTGTCTATAGACATGAGTCCTAATGTACAGGTTACCTAATGTTCTCGAAAGAAACAACAATACATAATTGATATAGAGCTATTAATTACAATGCATAGTCTACTACACTGTACGTATATACTATGGGACATTGAACTTAAAGTAAACAGGTGAAATATATAGGCAATCTCGTGGACGGACTTTGAATGTGATACATTAGATAGACTGACTTAAATACAATGTATAAAATAATGTATATACAGGGTGATGCAATAACTAGACAGGTTTGACTATATTTCCTTTTATGTCACCTGAGATCTTTCTTAAATTTCACATGTATGTTCCTCATGGTACCTGGAACAAAGATGAATATTGATTTTTTGAAGCTATTCGAAAACAAGCTAGCAGCAAGGTACTGACCACAGTTTGGTATTTGTTCTCCGGGTACTCTGGTTTAATTTCCTCCCCCTCCAAAACCTTGTACTTCAATAAATTATACTGGCTGTGGCTAGAACATTAAACCACACTTAAATAACAAATGTATAATTTTATGTAATATTTCAAAAGTTTTGATGGTAAATATTTATTTAATTATGTATATTATACATTTTTTATAGGTTATTAAAAAGTTTTCTACATTGATTGCTGGAGACAAGTCACCTTGGATGGATAAACCCACCAATTACAGCAAGCAGCAGATCAAATATTAGAGAACCTTATCTTTATTGACCAATAGGTAGCGACATTGTGTATTCACTGACAGGCGATATTTAATACTTCAGTTATTGGACTGACCAATAGAAAATGATCCTACAGATATACAATGTCATGCACATTTGCCGGTGTTTGTAAATCTATTATCTGTTTTTTTGTAGTGTATTTTTAGGTTTGGGGATGAGAAAAGAGATATGAGGATTTCAGAGGGGATTTTAAGAAGAATTTTACAAAAAGATATATATCTCTTTGCAATAGATAAACACCAGTTTTATATTGTACCATATTGATGCTTTGTAAAGTAGTAGAGAAAGAGAAAAAGACTGATATCAGTTAATTACAGTAGCCATTTTATTGGTGCATTTTTTAAGACAATTCCGTCTTGCAATACAGAATTAGCTCCCTTGTGGGTAGGTGTCGATTGATACGTCACTATTTTGTGAGCGCAATTTATGTAGTTTTCTCCGAAAAGTATGACGTTACGCTCGCAAACACATGACGTCACAATCAATACCTAGCCGCAAGGGCACATAAGTCTGTAATATGCAAAGACGGAATACCAACTGACCATTTGGTGAAATGCATGCATGATTTAATGTTAATAATTTTAAAAAAATTAACATCATTATACAATATAAACATTAAATTGGCTTTACATTATATAATTGACTACGGGTTTCTATGGGTTTCCCCAACCCGACCCTCGATCCCCTCAAAGTCTCTCAATAATGAAATATAGCATGTAAAAAACATCACTATTTTGGAGAAGACACATTAAAATCCCAACAACAGAATGGATGGACAGCAGGAGGTGTCAAGGGGAGGTAACTGTCCTAGCAAAGCAGGAGTAAACCACATGGTTTCCATTATTTCTTAGAATTTTGTATTAGTTGTGCCATAATTGTTGGTATCAGGAAGTTGTTATTAGTCCAGTATCAGTTTTCTATACCAAATATTATGTAAGTTAATCTGTATATTCAACACATTAAGAGGCCATGTGGTACATGTTTAGACATTGACTGTGTAGAACAATTTTACAAAAGTAAAACTTGGATTGGAATTTTTGAAGCTGTTATCAAATTTTCATCACTTTTTGGATATCATTTTTAATAATTATATTACTGTAAACTGCATTTTATTAAAAATAATGGAATTACACATGTTGAAATTAAAACTTTACTTTGGATTTTATACCTTAATTCATGGCAGATTTTCCTTGTCTGTTTTCCTAGATGTTCCCTTTTTTTCTTGCCTTTTTTTTGTCTTTATTTTATTTTTGGATATTTAAAGGATTTACTGAAATGCATAATTTTAGTAATCGTTGAACTTTTTGCTTAATTTTGCAAAGTTTGGACTTCCATGAAAATTTTCTTGCCATTTGAAAATACATTAGTAATTCAGAGTGAGTGCATTGTATGATGAATTAAATACATTGTATGTGCATTTATTCAATGAAATTTTCTTGTTTAACATGGCAAGTGCTATTTAAGATTCAAATTACAATTCAAATAAATCAATAATGATACATAATAAGAGTAATTTAATAGTATCACAGGATGATACTTGATTTATTCATTTGTCAGGAGACGATATCTCAAGGTTAATAAAACCGATCATTAACCTAATTCCATAGAATTAAGTCAATAGTTGTTTTTCACATGTACTTTGGCAAACTGTTTTTCAAATTGTAGGTGCTTCAATTGATCATTTCAGTTCTACACAAATCTGTATATATATGAATTGTCAATATACAATATGTAATCGTTTTAACCTTTGATTGTCTTAATAATATTAGTCTCACATTTTTTCACATTTGTCCATTTATGATAGTAAACAAACTAATTTTATTTACATTATTTAAGAATATTGTTTAAAATAACATTCCATTGATGCTGCTGAAATATCAAATGCCTCTATTTTTAATCATTTTTACATTGTGCACAAGCTTTAAGGTCTTCTTTTATTGTGCAACATGCAGAATTAAATGGAATAGTGTTAAAGATATAAAATCATAATTTGTTTTGTATTGAGAGAGATCTATCTCAAATATAATGTGCATACAATTTGTGAAAGCAACATCTAGTAATTGAGAAATCATAACAGAAAAGATGACCTTAAACTATTATCAGTAGATGCTGATGGTCTAAATAATATGACTTACACAACTCAATTGAAAGTCATTGTGTAAAATTAGGATGTATTGAAAGACAAATTTGTTATTTAGGTGAAAGAAAAATGTCACATTGTCTTTATTGGCATTATATAGGACTCTGAGTATAGCTAGTACATATACGTACCCGGCCGAAAGATACAGTAGGCCGGGTACGTATATTCATTCACATACATACCGTAATCATAGAGATTTACAAGAGCTTGTTTAATCTAATTACACAAAGGTCTTTTACACACAAAAAATAATTGTCCATGTGCATAATATTTTTTGTATTTATAGGAAACTTTGCTGCTTGAGATCTGAATTAAAAGATCAATTAAACAATATTGATGCAAAATGTTTCCACAACTTGCAAATCATGTAATTAAATACTTTCGAAAAACTCATTCCTAATAAAGTCCATTAATCAACATGAACAAGATGTAACTTAAATGAAACTTAAAGATATGGCTAGATGTGGAAGAAGGAACTCTGATTAATATATGTATAAGAATCACTTCATAGTAGTGCTATACTCAGTTAAATGAAGGGAAGTAACTCTCGTATATCAGAATTGTCACAATTTGGGGGACCATAATCCATTGATGAGAAAATGTTACAGATAGCAGTATGCAACTTTGCTAGCCAAGGGAATTCAGTTTGATACTCTACATGTTTGGCTAGCGATGTTTTGAGTGATATGATGATGAAAAAATAACGATTTAAACCGCTTTCAGAGCTTTAATTTTACTGTGAAATGTAGTTATTATTGATGTCAAGATTCTGAATAATACATTATAACTAAGCATTTTTAATGTCTGATAGCAGCATATAATTTAATTTATTGATGGGATTTTATGTTTGTGGTACATTACCAAGCCCAGAACACTTATATACATGTAGCCATATATATATATATATATATAGATAAATGTTTTCACTAATTCATAATAATTAATTACAACAAATGTATTTTTTGTGTACTGAAGGTTTGAAATCTGTACCAAAGATATGTACCTGGTATAGATTAGTCATTGGGGAGGTGAAAAAATTTTACCTTTTTTTTTTTAAAGATTTTTTGCTTTTCTGCTTCTTGTGTGTGTACAAAAGACAGTACCTTAATTAATATTCACTAGGCGTTTGACTTAATCCATATTTGTAAAAGTTCAGCCAATTTTGTTCATTTTTATATGATATTTAATTATATGATATATTGTATGCAGCTTTTGCATTTCATATGCACCGTCCATATTTTACTTTTATTGTATTCTTTATGATTCCCAGTATATACATGAATAAAAATGAGATATATTTTACTGCAGATCTTGTTGTTTTATGAATAATTAGATGGTAATTTATTCCTAATATACATCCGTTTTTAGGTTACCGAAACAAAATTTCTGCAAAAAACCAACACTTATTAATCAAGATTCACTTTATGGCGAACTTCGAATTCATGTATAAACCAAGATAAACCAAGCCATCTCAATAACCAACAGGAAGGTTTAATGATGCTCCACCGCTGACAGAGCATAAATGATATTCAATCGTATATATATTTGTCTTATTAACACAAAAAATATACAAAATAATTTATTTTGCCTTTGGTACATGAGCAATCAGTACTTCATTCCATATAGGATATAGTGCCAAGGAATTTTTTCGGGATGCAATTAATTATTTTTCATATTTTTACCTTGAAGAAAAAATTTTTCAAGCTTTTCCGTGGTGGTAATGGTGTAAAGTAAGTAACTTTTGTAACTGAAGAAAAATACTAAATCGTCTGTTCTTGGTTTTGATATTGAAAAAAAAGCATTTGTCGGCGTTGGAGCATCTTTAAGTTTGTTCTGCTTGTTGGCCTTAGCCTGCTTATACATGTAATTCTAATGCCACTCGCCTCATGAGCCCAAACTTATCTGTGCCATTAATGTGTTGGTAATTTTGAAGGTGTACCGATTGAAGACATTTTGACATTACAATTGCTATTCATAACTTTAAGATGCTCTACCGCTGACAAATAGTTTTTTTTTCTTCAGTTTCAAAAGTTACTAAATTTACACCATTACCACTATTGAAAAATTTGAGCTTCTGATTTTACTTCAAGCTAAAAATATTAAAAATGATTGATTGCATCCGTGACATTATGTTCTATATGGAATGAAGTACTGATTACGCACTCACCAAAGGCAAAATAAATCATACTATTTTTTTTTTTTTTTTTTTTTTTTTTTTGTGTTAATTAGACATACATATGTATATATACATGATTAAACACCATAAATGATAAGTATCATGTATGTTCTGTCAGCGGTGGAGCATCTTTAAACAACATAATTTTTGTTCCGGAAACGTATAGTTATAATATACTATACGATTCTTTTACATATACACGTAAATACAAAAATAAGTATAACCAGAAATCTAAATAGTGCATGATTTCCGTTTAATAATTTCCTATACAACGCGTACTTTATCATTAGGATACGTACATTATTGAATACACTATATACATATGTAGCTAAGCTCTCTTTTTTGACAAATCAGAGCCTGCAAAAACAAAACCAAAAGTTTACCAGGAATTCATCATGATCTATCATAGAGGCTCAGGAAATAACAAAACCAAATAATAAAAAAAAAAAGTAAAAAAAAAAAAAAAAATACAAACAACAAAAAAACTTTCAGCTTTATAGTTCGAGTATATGATAGAGCTCGTATGTAAAAGTGACATACACAAATTAATCGTAGTTTTATTAAATTGTGGGATGATACGTCTCGGCAGGCCAAACAAACGATGATGCTTCATACAGCTGTCAGAATATGGCCCGGTGAACAATCTAATAGGTTTCATGTAAGGTTTCAGAAATACATGGTACATATATATACATATACGTCAACCATATAGTTGTAAATGAACTTTAAATGTATAACAATATATAGTCCGTTTGTAGAACTTTATTTAGTGTTTGTCTATTGTAACACAACTACATGTATAACTAAATCTTTGTAGCGTATTATTTGATCAAAACTGCACTACAAGTTTAAATGTAGTGCACTCCTAGTGCACTAGGGTGTATAGGGTTGCCAGCGGCGTAGCTAGGACTGGATAGGCCTGCATGCCTGGGGGTGCAGGGGGCAACAGCCCCCTGCTCAGGGTCCAGGGGCGAAGCCCCGGTAGGGGGTATGGTGGGCGAAGCCCCCCAGAAGCTGACGGGAAATTGTTATAACTATTTTACTTCTTTGGTAACTTTTAACATATATACCAATGGTTAAATGGAGGTCACGATATTTCGGTGATAACCATGCAAAACTATACACAAAATAGAACGGTGGTGATTTTATATACATGTAATCGTACTATACTAGACTCCCCTGACAAGTGCTCGAACCAAAAAAAAAAAAAAAAAAACGGATTTTGGTTGTAAAAATTAAAATTGTAAGGAATGGGAGAATTTTGTGTTATTTTAACTGATGACAAACCACAGGGACCTGGCACGATTTTTTTTTGAAACTAACAGTATACATATATATATATTATAGTATCAAGGGTATGAACTCGGCGGTCTAGAAAAACTGACCTATTTATTTAAAACCGTGATTATTTTAATAAATGGGTTCTATACAACATTGACGGATATCTTACCTTAAAGAGAAATAATTTATGTTTCCATTGAGTGCTTGATGAATAAAATTGGCCAAGTATTGACGAAGTTATAGCTTGATGAATCGGTAAATTTACGAAAAAAATGCTAGGTAGACATTTCCCTGTCCGGTCGAAATGTCGTCTCGGCTCTAATGGGTACCTCAAAAACCAAGTCAAAATCACAAAATCTACGCTTGTGGTGGTAAACAGTACCCATAACTGTATTCATCCACAATCTCCTTTGGAGGTGTCATGACCCGTACTTTGTTGAAACCCCATTTAAACATCGTGTAGCTCACTTACTTTAACCGTGACCGCCATGTTCATTTGTTTTTCGGAACGCTTCTCGAGTTTACCCACAAGCACAACACTACATAATTTGCATAATGTAGTCACGATATGTAAAGTCGAGGAGCGTTCCGAGAGAAAAATGAACATGGCGGTGACGGTTAAAGTAAGTGAGCTACACGATGTTTAAATGGAGTTTCTACAAAGTACGGGTCACGACACCTCCAAAGGAGATTGTGGATGAACACAGTTATGGGTACTGTTTACCACCACAAGCGTAGATTTTGTGATTTTGGCTTGGTTTTTGAGGTACCCATTAGAGCCGAGACGACATTTCGACCGGACAGGGAAATGTCTACCTAGCATATTTGACGTAAATTTCCTGATTCATCAAGCCATAACTTCGTCAATACTTGGCCAATTTTGTTCATCAAGCACTCAATGGAAAGATAAATTATTTCTCTTTAAGGTAAGATATCCGTCAATGTTGTATAGAACCAATTTATTAAAATAATCACGGTTTTAAAAAAATAGGTCCGTTTTTTTCGACCGCCGAGTTCATCCCCTTGATACTATAATATATATATATGTATACTATTGGTTAAAAAATTTCGTGCCAGGTCCCTGTGTGACAAACTTATGGCGAATATTCTAAACAGAATTAAAATTAAGTTTACGTGTTGGTTTGTTTACGACAGCGAGTCAAAGACCACTGTCAAAATGGCGTAAGAAGGGACCAGTTCTCGACCACCTCAATAAAAAAATTAAACATTGTATTTATGACCTATTTTTCTACCTATTATGTTCTATTTCTAACAATTACAACAACAAAAATTATTTTCTAAATGAACAATCTGTTCATATTCGACAAAAATTAAAGTCAACTGTTTCGTGAGTAGACACCATAAATCATGGATTAATACGCGTTTTAACGGGGCAGAAAGTCAGAACCAAAATTGAAAAATTCACTTTTTCGTTACTAAGGCCAAGAACATGTTGCAATTGCTATTTTAGTTGTTTTGCTATCATTTCAATATAACTATATGATTTTAGAATATTTCTAACTTTTCATGCGATGTTGTTTATTTTCGTAAGTGTTTCCTGATTCAAAATCCACATTTGCTTGAGGGATTTTGGTGAAGAAGTCTAACATTGTCTTTGACAGGATTCAAACATAATCAAATTTAACAACCTGGTAACCGGAAATATATAGACTATTCTAATAAATTTACAGAATGGCCAATGTTCAAATCTTTCAAATGTGCACAAAGTTATGTTAGGCATACAGTTGGACATATCATATGTATTTATACGTAATTTATATTCTGCAGCGTTACGTGTATTCAAATGTTGTGTTTTTTTCTGACTGTGCAAAAATGTAAGTCAGATTATTTTTTGCATGCTTGAGCATGCAAGCATGCACGGGCGCTACGCCACTGGTTGCTTACACTCAACTGTATAGCATTTATCAACCCCTAAATTGACCACATGTTAAGATGTGAAGAAAGTCGGATACAAAAGTCAACAGCATCTGTATTTGTTCTTTGTTTTTAAAAAAACACATTTATTCTTTTTGGATGCAACTTCGATGAAACCAATCGATGGAGTCTACAGTAGTCATTTATGACGTCATAATTGGTTTTGCATTATTATGACGTCATAATAGAAACTGAAGCGTGTTGTGGTAGCTATGACAAGAAAATGTCAAGCGGTCGGCATGTTAGACTCCCCGCCTTGAGAATTCCATCGGAACCTCCGAAATTTAAGTTTCATAAGAAGATAATATCGAAACCAAAACGGAACAAAGGACCCCACCCTTCGGCAGCAAGTTGCGATAAAATCTTGAACAAACCACAAAAGCCAGACGAACCGGAGGTCAAGGTAACTATTGAAGATGAAATTCGCAAGCAAGAACGAAATCTGCCGCCAATACACAAAGAGCCTATGGATTCTAAAATACCAGGATTGTATGGCGCTTACTACTCCCAGTGTGTCTGTGATAATGGCGCCAACGTCGACCCGCTAAATGCTGTGCCTCCAAATCAAAAAGGCGCGGTTGGCAAGGTTTCGGCAACTGAACTTCTTTGTGGTCAAACGGAACAACCAGTCAAATACAAGCATTTTGCGTACGGGAGTAATGATTGGCTACACATGCTGGTAACGGGTCAGCTTCCGCCGGAAGTATTACAAGCATTTATGAATAAATTTTCCAGAGCGGGGACCACATTGAAAGCGCACGGACCGCAAGTTGACAAGTATTTTTATTACCAAGGTTGGCGGAAACGTTCCAAAGAGCTATGGGAGCCTAAACAGATGAAGCAACAACAGGTTTATAGCCAATTTCACAAAGAGCAGCTTGAGGCAAGCTGTCGTCAAAGAAAGAATATGATAAAATTATCAAAGAAAGCTGAACTTATGGCCAAGCGAAATGAAGCTGTACTGCTGAAGAAAGTGGATAAGGTTGACAATCGTATCAAGTCTTATCTGGACAAATTGGAGAAGAACTGTCCTAAAAATAGTACCGATCACAACACTAACGGAAGTATAATAGATTCTATCGGCAAAAATAAATCGATTTCAAACGATGGCGATAAACACGCGAGTGATTTCCAAAAGAATCCAACAAAATTTGCGCAGGAGATACTTCCGGTAATTGCATGGGCGAAAACGGCGCTCACAAATATGCTTTCTGAAAATTGTCTTCCATCCGGCGACTGTTCTGTAGCAAGGAATGGGGCGGATAAGCTGGAGGAAACACCGTGATTTGTTGTAGCTTTATAAGTCTGATATACACATTATGTAAATACCAAATACTAAGGAAATGTGTTGATTTCATTAATGTGATAAATGGTTTATAATATATAACATAAACATTTTTCTGTTTATATCATTTTCCTCATAGTTTAGATATAGTTCGTATGTTTCGTTTCCTCGTGTATTGCTCTTTTCACTCATTCATACATATTGGACGCGATCGTCACTGATTTAGGTACACTTTATATGTACTTGACCATATCCCCTATTCAGTGTCCATGCATCATTTTCACACGATTCAGGGGCTTTATCATATACAGAGCAGTTTAGAAGTTAAGCCTTTGGCGATTTAATTCAATTAGGGCTCCTAGAACGTCTGAAAATGGAGAATGGCCACTAGGGTACGTCCAAATGTCTCTAAACGGTAACTAATTTAAATATACTTGCAAGCTGTAGGAATTAAAATGGTTTATATCGAACTGCACGAAATTCTAAATGCGAATGTGTTGTGTCGAGGTGCGAATTCTGAGTGCTGGATCTTGAATGACAAGCTGAATACATTCAAATGAGAATGTCGTATGTCAAGCTGCACAACATTCGAAAGTCCGCAGGCTCGCAATTGACATTGTTAGAATGTAGAATGTCGTATGTCAAGCTGCACGACATTCAAATATAATTGTTAAATGTTTAGTTGAACAACATTCGAAATTCCGCTCGTGAACCAGTAAAACCCCATCATATCGACCATGTTTAACGTTAAATGTCGAGTACCATTTGTCATGACTTTTTCTTTACAAGCATTTGTTTCACAAACCCAAACCCATTTGTTTGTGAGAAAATGGAATCTCAACCTGGAAAGGTAAGCAAGTACACTTTGTAGCTGTAGGCCTATTAAATCTGTTCTAAGTGTATTTATTTTGGATTTATTTGCAATTTTGCTGTATTTGCTTGCTGTTTGATTCGTATGTATTTTGGTGATCACTTTTACTTTGCCGTGTTTGTTACATTCATATATGTACACATCCTCGATATTCCAGGGGTTACTAGCACTGTCGTTATATCCACCATCTTGACTATGTCAAAGTAATTAATTTCATAAGAAAACCCCTGACTAATTACAGGCCTACAGAATCTTCTTTTGAAAAGTATGTAGAAAGCAACGCCCAACATCAAAGCCATACGGTCAACCAGAGTGTGCAGTTTTGCCATTCGTTTTATGCATATCAAAGACCAAATGACCTCATCTATTGTCGCACACTGACCCTTCAGTTGTGTTATGACATTGTTCAAGTAACGAGAATGATCCGTAGCCCGAGGAATATCGATGATAATCTGTAAAATGCTACGCTAATTTGTTTAAAAGCTTAAAGAAGTTTTATTACAATGTTTTTGTCAATGATAATGTAACTGAAAACATTTGTTGAGTGTGCTGTGCTAAAAGAGTGAATAGGCCACCATTCTCTAGAATATTGAAATAATCACTAAAAGTTTGCTCGATATTTGTTTTCGTCTTGGCGATATGTTTGTTCCAAAGTTTCAAACTAATGGGAGATAATCTAGAATGAGAAAATCATACCCACGTAGGGTCTAGTGACAAGTGGTGGAAAACAATCAAGAAGGCACATGTAGAATCGTTTATTTACACAGTAGATAAAATAGCGATGGACGGATTTCCATGGCGGTTCTAAACCACAATGCTGAGTCTCATACTTATATATATACATATATCACAGGTCCTGCTTAGAATAAATAAAACATATCCCTAAATAAATTCACAGAATATTTGAACATGCTATAAAATGCACAGTAAAACGACAGTAACATGCTTTTATTTTCGACTTAAGCTTTGTTTTATTTCTATCTTGTTATAATTAAACTATCGTTAGATTATTGATTTCTTCCTGCATTTATTATAACAAGGTATTGATTCGAACAGAAACAATGTATGGTTTATTTGTGACTGAACCATTGCTATCCATTTCCCAGCTAACTACAAAAGAGAAAACATTCTTTCTAAGGTTTTGCGAGGCATATAAATAAATATTCAGATCAACCAAGTCTTTTTTTTTTAATTTTCAGACATAAAAGATGCGGTTTTTTTATAGCGTGCTCAAATTTTCCATTTTAAGTAACTGTATTAACAAATACAAACAATTACACAGACTGGTTTCTTAACAGTTGTTATTCCCTGGCTTATAGAACACGAACACCAAAGAAGCTCCACTTGGTTAAGTTGTTCCCATTCTTATTAACTATCGCACCAGTATTGAAGTAGAGCAGGCTTCCTGGAGTAAAACCGCTCAACACAGGGTTTGGAATATCGGGATACCTTCCCGAACAATCAAAACAGTTTATCGATTGTGATCATTATCATGCCATATGGCACGTCAACAATAGTCGGGAAACATAATACTATATTTTCGTCATTAACCACTAAGTTGTGCGGTAACACTAGTGCATGTAACATATCAATTCCAACAGCTACCGACGCTTCATAAGCTTATAGAAGCAGCATTAAAATATCACAATGCATTTCATACTTGCTGAACCATACTAGAAACCCCGAATTTGTTTTCTAGAATTGACGGGTTTGCTTTACCTCACTTTGATTTTTTCATAGTTCTTGCATCGCATTTTTGTCATGCATGGAATGAAGCTGATTGGCCGCTTAAGATACTATAACATTAAACGACTTGGTGGAAAATCATGGTAATGGACATTTTACAGATGAAAAGCCTACACAATCCAGGAACACATTGTTTTGGCGCCGTATCATCATCATAAGCAAATAAATAATAGTTGGATGTCAGAACAAGTATCCATGACAACCAGTCCGTCTTTTATTGGTTTTGTAATAAATAGCATAGAATAGTGAACTTTTCTCCGGCATTTCCTGGTAAGAAGAGATTGTGGAGGTTTTCCGTATCATACACTACTCATTTCCTAGCTGGGCTCCCCTGAAAGACGATAGATACAGCAAAATAATAGGATGTAAATGTGCATTATAAACAATAACAAATTGATTGAGTAAAACCTATGCTTCGACGTTGGTAAATTATTACATAATGTAGCTCTACCTAAAATATTTAAGGATTAACTTGAATAATTTTATTAGAAAATGTTTCAAAGAAAAATAAAACAAAATCATATACATACTCTAAAGTAATGGAATCATGCGACTCCATCATCAAGGCGAACTTTGTCTCCTGTGATGGACCATCAAGATGGGTAAGGATGACGTACTGGCCGGGGTCAAGGACGTAATCAGCGGACACGTTCTTGCCCACGACGAATTTTCCATCATCATTGTCGGTCATGCGCGCTAGCTTATTATCATCACTGTAGTTGTCCCATATCCAGTTAGTGCTCAGAGGGAATGTACCATCATCCACCTTGAAGTAAATTATTTCAGCTTTATATAGATTTGATGGAAAATAATATAATGAAAATAATACATTATATCTTGACATTCACCTTAATTTCTATAGTAAGACATTACATTAACAAAACTAAAAAATACTGTGTATATGCAATGCATGTAAAAAACACAAAATAATGAAAGATCTTCAAAGAGAAAAACATTAAAACATATCATTTTTAATTTGTTTTATTTAACTACTTCTGTCTTGTCCATATGTCACCGTTTCCTGAACAGATTTTTGAGTATTATCACTTGAGAGAGGTGTCATTTTGGATGTTGTTCACGTTAAACAAATGTTCTGACGATGGTACGATGATTTAACAATTTCTGCCGATGTTTTGAATTAATAAGTATATGTATAAAGCGTAAATGTCCTTAGGACTATTTTAATCGTTGTGGTTTTCATAGGGGAATGGGTTGAGTGTTACAATATTTTTTTCTTTCACACAAAAGTAGATCCATGTAGGATAGCTCACGTACAAAATTGCTAAAAACACGACTTAACAGAACAACAAGAGGCCCAAGAGGCCTTGACGGTCACCTAAGTATTGATACAGAAAGAGCATTGCAAATTTGGTTCAAATCCGTAAAAAGTAATTTTGAATTAGAATAAACTTTAAAGATGCTCCACCGCTGACAACGCATAAATGATATTCATCATTTGAACAATAATTGGTGTTTAATTATGTATATATATGTCTAATTAACACAAAAAAAAAATAATATAAAATAATTTTTTTTGCCTTTGGTGCATGTGCAATCAGTACTTCATTCCATATAGGATTATAGTGCCCCAGATTTTTTTGGGATGCAATTAATTATTTTTCATACTTTTAATTTGAATTAAGATTAGAAGCTCAAACTTTTCAATGGTGGTAATGGTGTAAAGTAAGTAACTTTTGTAACTGCAGAAAAATACAAAATCATCTGCTCCTGTTTTAGATAGTGTAACCATTTGTCAGCGGTGGATCATCTTTATAGTTGAACCTTCGTATTTGAATTTTCATTTTTTGTTTTTCATTTTGATTGTTAGTGTATTATGTTACCAAACCTTATGCTTAAAATTCCAATTTGCTTTGCCAACGTAAAACAGCAAAACCAAACTAGAAGTCAGTCAGTGTCATTAATTTTATAAATTTCATTTTTTAATCTATGAAGATTATTCGGTTCCATCAAACCTGTGAATTCAGAAGAAGATTTTTGAAATTTTAACCATGTTGACCCCGCCCCTCTGGTCCCTGGGGGTTAGCCAGGACCAATATGGATATGATGTTAAAATGCTTTCTCAGGCTAATAATTCTAACCCAGTTTGACTAATTTCCTATGAAAACAAAGCAAATAATGTTCATCAATTTGTTTATCCTATATAAACTATAGTAAACTTGACCCCCTCCCCAGGGGGAAACCTGCCACCCCAGGGTCATATAATTCACAATTTTTGTAGAGGACCTTAAGCCCTTTCTATCCATGAAGAATATTCGATTTTACCAGTTCCAGAATTTCAGAAAAAGATTTTTGAAGTTTAAGCCTATTTTACCCCTTTTGGACCCGCCCCTAAGGCCCCAGGATGTCAGTCTTGGAAAAGTTGTTAATATGATTTAATGGCCATCTCATAGGGATAATTCTGACAACATTTGACTATTTTTCTATTATAAATGACCAAACAATGCTCCAAAATGTGTTTTCACTATATATAAACTATAGTAAACTTAACCCCCTCCCCAGGGGGAAACCTGAGACTCCAGGGTCATTTAATTCACAATTTTTGTAGGTCTTAAGCCTTTTCAATCTATGAAGAATTTGATTCCACCACATCTGTGAGTGAAGAAGAAGATTTTTGAAATTTTAGTCAATTTTACCCCTTTTCAGGGGCGTAGGAAAGCGGGGGGGGGGGGGGGGGGGGGGGCAGGGGGAGGCAACTGCCCCCCGTTTCCCAGGACGGGGGGGCAAACATGTCTTTTCCCCCCCCCCCCCCCCCCCCATTTTCGCTGACTAAAATTTTCTAAAAATGCTTATTTGAAAGAAAAAAGGGTCCTCCGGCACATTTTTCGTACCTCATTCTAGAAAATTTTCCGCTGCGCGACGCATTTCCTAAAACGTTCAAGCACATAATGTCAAACCTTAAATAGTAAAAATTCAATACACACAAACTAGACTAAAAATCTACATCAAGAAATTCTATGTACTATTTTAAAAAATGTCTCTTAAAAGATCAATTTGTTTATATGTCTTAGCGAGACAATTAATTCATTTTTTTATGTTACACAACAATGTGCCGATGGTGTGAAGCCGGTATATTCAGATCGAGTAGGGTTGCATAATATTATTACGACACAATTATCATTTCTAAATGCAGGTAGCTTTAAATCGAAAAATTACCATGTTAAGAACGCTTTATAATCATTAAACTTTATCGTAAAACTCATCTCAGCCATTCTAAATCGTAATTTTTTTCCCGGGGGAGACCCCCGGACCCCCCTAACACCAAATTCTCGCGCCTTTGGGCGCTCGCAAATTCATCAAAATGCATCGTAAAACTCATCTAAGCCATTCTAAATCGTAATTTTTTCCCGGGGGAGACCCCCGGACCCCCCAAACACCAAAATCTCGCGCTTTCGGGCGATCGCAAAATCATCAAAATACATAAAACTGATCCCGGGGGTCACCCTCAGACCCCTAATAAAACACAAAAATCTCGCGCCTTCGACGCTCACACGCTAATTTGGCCAATTTGCGTATTCGTTAATTTCCTTTTAGCGACCCCACTGTCTATAAATGTGTACAAGGATTAAATTTAGTGATACATGAAAAATGTACATAAAGCATATATTATATGGTTGGGAGTTGAATTAATCTCCTCCTGTAGGTGTGGCGGGGGGGGGGGGGGGTACAAAATATTGAGGACCTTTGCCCCCCCCCCCCCCCCCCATGACGTTTCATCTTCCTACGCCACATGCTTTTGGTTGCCTCCGTGGGTGGGAGTCATATAATTCACAAATTTGCTTGGCCTCATGCCTTAGAAGGTTTGTGCAAAATTTCGTTGAAACTGCTTCAGCGTTTTTTGAGAAGAAGTCGATAATGTAAATTGTTTACGAACACATGACGGACGACGCACGACGACGGACAAAAGGCGATTAGAATAGGTCACTTGCGACTTTGTTTCAGGTGACCTAAAATAAAGATGGTAGATATGTCCAAATAGCAGTTGTAGAATAAATTTAGAGTATCCTGATGAGTGTAAGTCGAGGGAAATCACACACTTGCGCACGAGTCAAGAATGGCTATATCATATATAACTAGGTCGAGTATTGCTGTATTGACATATAAAGACATACCTTCCACATTCGGAATCCCAGTGGCATCAGCTCATCCTTTACTTCCTGCATTAGCTGGAAACGTGCCAGGCCTGTCAAAATATAATAAAGAAATATTCCGTTTCCATGTCGTTTCTTTTGTAGTAATTCCAACTCAATAACTTAAATTACCACTGAAAAAAAGACCAAAGGACGATATGATGCTGCTTCTGTTGTTGCAATTTCAAATGAACAAAGGACAATATGACGCTCCACTTTTATGTAATTTACACTAGTTACATTGGTATTTGAATATGGGAAAAAGAAGTAATTCCATCGGCGTGGACAAAATTTTGTCAAATTTTCGAATAATAATAAAATATCATTCTAGAGATTGCCACAAATGGCTATAAAACACAAATAAACACACGTATAGAACAAAGATATTGTGTTATACTTACCCCTCTCGTTGACATTAACCCGGAACTGGGGATTGTTGCCCACGGTGTCATTAGAGACCTGACCTCCAGCGTTCAGGCCACTCACGAATGCACCTGGTATGCACTGGCATCTATCTGAAATAATAACCAGCATCGTTCATATATATTGACATGGTGAAAAGATACGTCGATAGTTGCTACACCGTAAAGTTCAGGTCATTAATTGTACTTACCTGACAAGTTATAGTAATAAAAGTGAATTTTGAAAATTGTACTTACCTGGTAAATTACAGTAATAAAGGTTCATTTTGAACATATTGCAGTTTCCCAAACACACACACACACACAGCACATAGCATATATTGCAGGCCATCTTTAAATGACTTTATATTAGCTGTTTTATAAGGCTTTAAGACCAAAAAATCAACCATTTCATCAAATCTTTTACTTCTCCGTTAGGTTTCTCTATGGCTTCAGATCTAATGACCAGTACTTGTTTGATTGATACTTACTGACATCCGTCGGCACGTCCAGTTGTGGAAGATCTGGCCGGTCAAACAACATATACTTAATCCTTGGGTCCTCTGTCAAATTCCTAAAATAGTCAATGTTAACCATCATTGTTATCTGACATTTTAACTCCTCTATGTATGATGACTTTTGTCTAACTCTCAATGAATAATTTATGAGCGATGTTTTAAATCTTTCCCTTTCAAAGAATCACATATTGTGGGAGGAGTTTCTTTGGTTCAAGATGATCAGCTCAAGTAGGCATTTAAACTCACGAGAGGAATGGTATCAATTCACATGAAAGCGAAAGGTTTAATGGTTATACCATTGTGGATTATTTGGCTGATAAGAATTCTCTTATTTTATTATTTCATCTCAAAATAGTTTTAGATAAATTTTACATGAAAAACAAAATGTATTAGCACGTATGCTTTATAGCTTTTTAAGAACAATGAATTTAAATAAGGTCTTAATTTACAATTGTTGGTAAATGAATTTATCATAGATTAAAAATCGCGTAATTTATGCAAGAAATAATTTTAATAAATAAAAAAGTAAATTGAATTTAAATATACATGTATCTACTTATCATGCATGCTTTTTCAGATTCACAGAGATATTATATATAGGTATACTAGTCTATGAAGTACTAGTTGTAGCTAAAGAAGACGATGGATTCATAAAACCATCAAGTAACAGTCATGCACATGCGAGATATCTCTAGCTTACTACTTTAGCATAAATATAAGACTTCATTTGGATTGGTTTATTGTTTTAACGTCCCATTATATATTTTATGAACGTGCTAGGTTTATGTGGCGGGGGACAGTCGGAGTACCGGAGAAAAAGCACCGCCCTATTGTCAGTATTTGGCAACTTCTCCACATAGACAAGTCAAGATTAGAAGTAACCGTATATCATTTCAATATCAAATAAATATTAAGTTTAGTAAAATATGGCAGTGTTAGAATATCGTAAAACAAGTTAATAGTAATTAAATCATGAAATTCTATAAAAAAAAATCCTTAAACGGTTGTTGGTATGTTAATACGGACACTAATTGTTTTGCAACTCATACACCGTGGATGATGTTTTATATTGTCATAATACTTAATAAGGGAAACATACTGAAACCAATTAGATAGTAGATGAATTACTATGCATTCAAATCGATCAGTCTATCAGTAGAGTAAAAAAAACCCACAAAAACACTGTCGATTATGTGGTAGTTGAAAAGAGAGATGAAGAAAACACTGTCGATTATATAAAAGCTAGATTATATGAGGATTATGGAGTAATATATGATCATAATAATTATGTATCCAACTCGACTTTAAATAATTCGTCGGGAACAACGGCATTTTGTACCTATATGCGAATATCCTTTTTCTGAATGGGACAACAATTACGGAAGTAAGAAATGTTTACACAGATTTTGAGCACAATGTTTGTTTTCTGTGAATATATCAATACCCGATAGTGTCACTATTGTTCGAATCGATTATACCTTGCAATGTTTTAACATTTTTTGTTTTGCTTTCCCCAGCTGTAACCTTTTACGGATTTTTGAAGCGACATTTGTAAAAGCTAGCGGCGATCCGACTATATATGACAGCTAACTATATTTACCATAACCCCTCCCATAATCATTGTCCCTTCGCTCAGAAAAGGGTAAATAGCGACATTTTATCGCAGAGAATTGGCAATTTAATAGTCCCGTAGTGTAAGTAAAGCCAAGTAGGATACATAATATCAGTATTGATATAGTCTCTAGCTAATTCAAGAGTCCATGTTATTGCAATGTACCTTGACACCTTTCCATCTCTGAAACACAATTAAAAACAATGCCACAAAATACAATGTAGTTTCGATTATAAAATGAATCCCAATAAATGCATCACTGAAAAGAATACGCACATAAAATGATGAAAATGACAATGCATGATGATATAAGCCTAAGAAATACATCACGAATCGCAAAAAAGACGTTTAATACTGTTGGAAAGATAACAACTTTAATTTGGACCAAACGTGACGCAAAAACGCCAATCTGTCACTATGGTGTGATTTATAAAAAAAAAACAGTCACAATACTTTTTGCTGTGATTTGGGCATGGGAAAGTGATATAATAGAAAAAAATTGGTAATTCCATTATTTCACATGTTTTATATCAAATTAATGTGTTTTCTTTTAATTAAGCCTTTGTATAAACCGGTATACATTCCTGTTTCCTTTGTGGTCATTCATAGATACATATCATCACCCTTTAAATGAATACTTACTGAAAACAGAAAAGAGGCGCGGTAGAAAACACCCTGACCATGAATTCTTTCTCCAATCCCTCCTCAATGGCGGACGGAATCACGATATACTGGCCCGGGGTTACAGAGTACCGGAAGCTGGCTTGTTGGTCCTGCTTGTAGGAGTTAGTATTCTCACCCAGTTCGTCTATAACGTAAAGACCTCCCGCACTTGACAGCACCTGTCAAATGACAAGTTACATGTAATGACGCATTTTTATATTCCAGAAATACCGCTTCAGAGACGATCATATCCTTATTTCAGTTGCATTGAGATGTGCAATATATTATAGAATGTTTTTGTGTTCTGTTTCACCATGTAACAGACAGAAAGACTAATTATTGTGAAAACTTTGATAAAAATTGTACCATTTTCAATTAACTGGCCTACTGAAAAAAGCAAAACTTTCTGCAGATATGATGATGTTTGACGAACAGGTGTGTGCTGTTAATGAATATGTCGTGAAGAAGTTAGGTGTTCAGTGATGCCCCGGGATAAGTCTGTCATGGATAAGGTAAGTCATGCAGAGATAAATCTGAAGTAGGATAGATAAAGGGCTGAGCCTTACCTTGAAGAGATCACAGCGGATAGAGATCTTGTCCTTCTTCCTCTGATGAGTCCTCTGTATAATCTGAACCACCATGGGAACCCTACCGGTCTCGTCACAAGCTGAAAGGATTTCAAATTATTATGTATTTAAATATCTCTAAAATCCAGCTGTACTACACTGATGCCTTGTCCCATCGAGGACCAAAGGAAAACTACATGTACGATGTATGTACTATCAACAGGAACACGAAATGGTCATACCCAAGGTAGTGGCAATTATGGGATCAAGCGAACGGTACTTCAGTGAAAGTAGAAGAGAGGTAACTTATTGATATTGAATAATATTGATTCGCATGAATCAAAGAGAGTTTCTTCTTTGAAGTACATGGCTCTATTCATTTGGTGCAGCAAGTCTATGATTAGTTTAGATATATCTTTTATTCCAATCGATTATGTATACTATATATATTATACTTTTGTTATTACTTATATTGAAACTTTTCGTTTAAAAGTTAAATTTCGTTTGATAGAAATACATACATTTGTCTGTTACTTCTATGAGATATTTTGGATTTTCCAGTTTCTTCTGAAATCCAGCAGCGTTTTTCCCGCGCCAATCTCCGTAAATACATGTTATATGATCTGAATAGAAATAAAACGAAACAGTATTACGACTACAATGAGAGTTGAGACAAAACACGAGTACATACATCTTAATGAATAGGAACGCCTTTTTAAAGAATATTATAAAGAAAATGTCTTTCCAAAACCATGCCAAAAATTTACTCAAATAAGAAATGAGTATGATAATCTACCGTTTTTGTCAAAGAGTTATCTTTTTTTCCCACCGCTTTGATCAAAATAAAGACTTACTTAATGTGTCGCTACTTCCATCCCTGTCAAAATCGGGTGTTAGACAACATATCGTGACGTCAGAGAAATACGTCATGAAGTCGTCCAGTGACATGTAGAACTCGCCATCGTCAATGTTTGGTGCCTGTACCGCACCCTCAGGAACAGACGACCATTCTGCACTCCTATAATAACCCAGAAATTGGTTATTATTGGTCAAATAAAATTGTATTATGATAATTGACAATACTGACATCTATCATTTCCTTAAAACCTAGAAGTCAATACTATTTTTTCACAAATAAGTTTGCCAAAAATGTAAACATGGTTAAATTAATTAATCACATACATGTATGTATCATTAGCTGAAATGGTATTATACATTCATAGGAATGGTAACTTTGTTTCAGACTTACCCAATTACAGATAACGTTACTACGATTTACAATATTTCTAATTGGCTACGCATAAATTCATTCTCTAGAGCCAGAAACTTCAAGGCAATGTCATTGAATGAAAAGTTTTTTTCTTTCTTTCAGTTAAACATAATTTCATATTATTTGAAAACAGATTTCATACCGAAGATTGATTTATAAGAACTCAATGAAGGTTACTGAACCATGCACGTTTGAAAAATCTAGACATACGTACGCGTGCTAGCACGCCTTGTGTTTTGTGCTTGTGCGGTATGAATAATATTGGTTCTATGATTTAAACAAAATGTGTCCTAAATTGAACGAAAATGTTACTGGTAGCGGGTGACTTTGTCGTAAGTAATGTCGTTGATTGACTTTAATGGGTTTTTTCCTCTTTTCCTTATATGTTTACATAATGTATAATTCTTTACAATGCATGCTTTGCTCCATGAGCTAAATTAGGCATTTGGATCTACCATGCACCTTCATTCCAATCTACCACATTCGATCCACTCCGTCAGTATTGCCGAAATGAAACGAAGATAAAGTAACTCAGTACTGACGGTTTGAAGCGAATGGAAGTAACTCAGTACTGACAGTATGAAGCGAAGGGAAGTAACTCAGTACTGACGGTATGAAGCGAAGGGAAGTAACTCAGTACTGACGGTATGAAGCGAAGGGAAGTAACTCAGTACTGACGGTATGAAGAGAAGGGAAGTAACTCAGTACTGACGGTATGAAGAGAAGGGAAGTAACTCAGTACTGACGGTATGAAGCGAATGGAAGTAACTCAGTACTGACGGTAACTGAAGAGAAGGGAAGTAACTCAGTACTGACGGTATGAAGAGAAGGGAAGTAACTCAGTACTGACGGTATGAAGAGAAGGGAAGTAACTCAGTACTGACGGTATGAAGAGAAGGGAAGTAACTCAGTACTGACGGTATGAAGAGAAGGGAAGTAACTCAGTACTGACGGTATGAAGAGAAGGGAAGTAACTCAGTACTGACGGTATGAAGCGAAGGGAAGTAACTCAGTACTGACAGTATGAAGCGAAGGGAAGTAACTCAGTACTGACGGTATGACGCGAAGGGAAGTAACTCAGTACTGACGGTATGAAGAGAAGGGAAGTAACTTTCGTAAATCAGAATAAATATTATGTGTTATATAGATTTTAGTGATACCAATATTGTTCTCACCCATCACTCCATGCTCCTGTCCACTCATGTTTCCCCCAAGGGTTTCGAACCCGTATCAACCTGGTGTCATTTCCCTAAGAGAAAGTAGCAACCATATGAAATCGCAATACCTTCATATTAAATGAAAGGAAACAAAGATTTTTATTTAATAGTATAGTATACCAAGTATAATTTATACTTAATTTGAATCATTTGAATAATTTTCGATCAGCATCTTATGTCCTCAACTACAGCCGTGTCCTATAGTCTATTATTTCAGAGGTGTGTTAAAACATTTAGGAGGATATCTTGGGCAACGTTTGATTTAGATATCATACAGCACAAAGGATTAAATTATCTTAGAAGAAAACAAGATCAAGGATCTTGCCCGGCTACCATAACTAGGTTATACTCTTCTGTTTAGGTACGGATACTCACCATGTCAGTTCCTGTTAGTGAGTACGCATGTCCACCAACTAGACCTTGGTGATTATCATATTTATCCTGAAACCAAATTAACATGAAACTGGTTAATCATTTACTTATGCATTTACATGGTAACGCATTTCACACATATATATATATATATATGTTATTTTTTATGTCGGCTGTGGTATATTTTAGCTACAAGGAACAAAATGCTACAGAGACCGGACAGAAGTATTCGGACAAAATGGCCGCCGTAACGTCATGTGTACATCTCGCTAGGAAAATAAAACTCTTTATAAAAAATATATGTGCTTTGATACTGACTTAATATTTGGTGATCTGACCCTTGGACTTTCGTACTTCGATCGGGAATCGATTGGTATAAACCTTGAATGTATTCTACATCAATGCCTTGCCAGATGGTTTGTATTGCGTCAAAAAGTTCTGTTTGATTAGTGATGTTGTTGACCACTGTTTTTAGTCGTATTTTAAGTTTTAACCACACATTTTCGATGATATTTAAATCAGGACTTTGTGGGGGCCATTCTAAAACGGGAATACCATGGTTTGTAAAATATTCAGACACAACACGAGCCTTGTGAACCGGAGCATTGTCCTGTTGAAAAATGTAGTTTTGGTTTGCGAAGTGTCTCGCTAAAACTGGCCACAAATTCTCTTCCAAAATTTCAATATATTTTAGTGAATTGATGGTTCCATTTACACTGCAAACAGTACCAACTCCATGATGGGTAATACACCCCCAAATCATCACGGAAAGTTTCCGGTGTGACCGCGGACAGATGCAGGCTGGCCGGTATGCCTCGTCTTTTCGCCTCCATATAAAATTCTGTTGTCATTACCGATCACGATTTGACTTTCATCAGAAAAAATAACATCTTTCCAATAGTTTTCTACAGTCAGATTTCTTTTATCAAAGCAAAATGTCACACGTTTCCTCAAATTGACTTCACGCACGACCATGGTTTTCTTCACTACCCTTCTACGGTATCCCTGATTTTTTAAATTCCGGTCAATCGTTTTACTACTAACCTGTACATCATTTACAGTGTTCCTGTAGTCATTTAATTCGGCTGTTACTTCATCCAACGTTTTTCTCCTATTTCCGCGCACAACTTTTAAGAGCCTTCTCTGGTCCCGATCTGTCAAATATGGCGCCCTTCCACATCGATGTGTATTTTCAATGTTTCCTCGTCTCACATATCGTTTCCAAATATCAGAAATTGTAGATTTTGGTATGCCTAACCTATCTGCAACAATTGTTTTATCCCACCTTCTATCATCGCTACGACCGCTTTTCTTAAGCCTGATGTCACTTCTTTACCACGACGACCCATGTTATTTCCGTGAATTCCTGCGATTCCGTCAGCAGACGACGTAATTTATTTTTACCGCCACAACATTACGCATGACGTCATCTTTCCGATGACGTATACGATGACGCGAACCAAGCCGCCAAACTGGATTTATTCCGATTTTGACGCGCCGCGCGAAATTTAGCGGTATATATCACGACTCGTTTGTCCGAATACTTCTGTCCGGTCTCTGTAGGTTTAACTGTTATGTTATATAAACCACCGTCGAATTATAAACTCATTTCGCATGTATTTCACAACAATTTCTTAGGAGAATGTTCCATTTGTTTTAATCATATCAATTTTATTATTACTAAACAATTTTAGCCCTAAAATGTTACTCTCTTGGAATTAGTATTGAATTTTAATTTAATCCATGTGCAAGAATTATACTTACTGGGACAGTGCATGCTACCATGGCCCCTGAACGTAAAGCGTTAGTGATTCTGTTGAAGAGCGCACGTGCGGAAACGTCTTTCTTTTGGATGTCTATCATTTCCGGTACACCGGCTGTGAGAGCTATAAAGGAGTCGGCCGTAAGTCCACCAGTTACGGCTTCATAACTCCCGTAGGATCTAGGGAATAAGAAGGCAAAACTATGCAGTTACCAAATCCCAAGGTTGCATTCATCAGTTCTTATATGTGCTCAAAAGCATCGTGTCAAAGGAATAATGATTTTATTCACATTCTTTTTATAGTATTCAAATCAAGAAGAGCTGTCGTTTTCATCTTATTTAGTTCAAACGCTACCGATTTTACATAACTATAATTCAACCATATAATATTCAATATGTAAATAGTACAAAACAAAATTCATTAGCTACCATGAAGATATTATCAACTCCTAAAGATGTTCTCTGAGAGAATCTTTGAAAATACTGCATCAAGTAGATATTGAGTCGCCTCACTACTCAAAAAGGTGTTTTAAACAAAGCATAGCCCATGTCGAAAAGAACTTCTCGGCAAATAAGGCTGCTAATATGGCCAAAAGGTTGTCGCAGCAGACAATACATTGTGCAGGTCCAAAAACGTTTTATGATATCATCGAATCTAGAAAGGATTTTCTAAACAGACAACAGCAATCCTATGTCGAACGAGCGGTTTTGTCAATAAAGCATCTACTAAATATTCTTTGTAGCCAATGGTATTTCGATAAAAAGATATACAAATACGGTATGGCTTACATTGAAAAAGCATTATTAGCGCACATTGCATGATCTATCTCGAAAATGCGTTTTATGCAAATAACGCATTGACTGTATCGAAAAACAACTGTTTAAAAAGACAACTCTTTGTTCATTTGGGGGAAAGGTTCTTGTCGGATAATGTAATGCCTTTCACGGAGAATTAGTTTTAGTAGACAACTTAATGATCGTGTCAGATAAAAATGTTATTAAAACCTAACTCAACATTTTCAGAAAGCTGCCCTCAATCAGAATTGTAAAACAACCAGTTAGTTGTTTCGATAGAAAAAGTTTCATTTCCAAGCCCATCGAAGTGTCCATCGATTGATAAAATTACGCTCTAGCAAAACGACACTAGCAGCTATGTATCAATTTTATAGAGCAACTCACATTTCTTCATGGGCTTATCAGCAGCAGTGTATCTTTTTATATCGCAATGACCTAGAAGTCAATATTCAAACATATTCTTACAAATAGTTTTTGGTACTTGCCCCTTTGTGACATCAGCTAGCCAAAGCGCAATTAGTGATTTCTGTATATTTCCTCATAACAGTACTGCAAATCCACAAAACTTAAATCATCTTTGTGCTTTTCGTGACAGAACACTTAAATGATTCCACTAGTTGTATATTTTCGTTAAATAGCAAATATTAGATCAACATATATACGTGTGCCAGAGTTCATCATGACCCTATCTGAAAAAATAATTTGATAAAATTAATGCATTAACAGTAAGCTTTTGATTGCATGAAAACAGGAACTCACCTTGCAAAAGCTTTCTCCAGTAGAGCAACCCACATTTCGTTTTCGTTTGTAGCGGAGTGAGCGCTGTAGACTTTGTCTCCGTATACGATAGGTAGGAAGTCATCTATATAAATATCATCCCAAATACCGTACCTCCAGAACCGACAGTGGAACATCCCTTTGTAGTCTGGCGTTCCTACAGGGTAAGCGTTCCGGGGAATAACCTATATGCAATAACAAAAAAACCCATTATATTCCTACACAACGGCAATTGTCACAAAAAGAAAATTAATTTCAAAATTTTATTTAAATTAGTCTTAATCCAAATATAACTTGTCATTTTGGGCCAAAATTTCAAGACAGACCTCAACGAGTGTTGTCCAATCATGAAATGTATAAATACGTATCTAAATAAAAAGGACAATTTTGTATTATTTGATTTTCACTTTGAAGTGTTACACCTAACATACACACACCTGTCTGATAAGCTTTGGTCTGTCTGCTATCACCGACACCATGGACAAAAACCAACACGTTCCTATGGAGCCTTGACCTATATCGTATCTCCTAGTACCGTCAGAGAAAAGCACTGGATTAGACCGAATTTCCTGAAATGCAAAGGATCGCGATCAGTTATGAGCACAAACTAGAAGTGAAAAAAAGCAATACTGATTAAAGGAATCCATTCGGGGGAGGGGGTGCACTTTTTTCCATTATTTATTCATCAAATTGTGGCATTGATGGTTTCTCATTGGTGTTTATGTTTACGACGGATTCCGTGTGGGATGATGTTAATGATATAAAATGTTAAGTATAAACTGCAGCAATTTCTAGAAGCACTACATGTATTTGCTTACAACAGACCGAATATCGGGTATATATTAGGTATTTCCTCATCTTAAGTAAAGCTTCTCAGAAACGAACGCAAGCATGCCCATGCAACGTGTACCTACCGTTGGGCGTTTCCATTCGATGCCATCCGGGCGACTTGGTAGCGCGACATCTAACGGAAAATCTCTATCTTCGTACAAAGAGCCCCCGGATGTAACGGGAATCTGTTCGTAGTCATAATCTTCCGGTCTCTGTCGGAAGTCGATGTGGACCTCATAGGCGCCCATATCTGACTTGACATACTCAGAGCCGAACGAAGGCGGAACCGGCGAATCCATGCCATCGAGATGACTAGGATAAAGGGGTGGTATGTGTTCTTCTTGGTGTTCTGGTGCAAGTGGTGCTGGTTCAGGTGGTGCTGGCTCTGGAGGTGCTGGCTCAGGTGGTGGTGGCGTGGGAGTTCGAGGAGGTGGGGTGGGATCTGTCGGTGGCGGGACAGGAGGCGGAGGTGTTGGGTCTCTCGGAGGTGGTGTAGGGTCCTTTGGTGGCGGTGTTGGGTCGCGTGGGGGAGGTGTTGGATCCCGTGGGGGCGGTGTCGGGTCCTTTGGTGGCGGTGTTGGATCCCTAGGGGGCGGGGTGGGATCCCGTGCTGGTACTGGCTGTACATGGTTGTTGTATAAGTTGTCCTGTGCCGGTGGGTCATTGTAGTTCCCGTGGGTACCATGGCCATGACCCAGGTTGTTATATTGGTGGTTGGTATCGGACGACGCTGCGCACCCCATGGTCTTTTAAACCGGAAGTGGAAGCGGGAGAATGAATCTAAAAAAGTCAAAAGTACTTACATAAATGTATGTATTATCATAGCTCGAAAAATGGGACTTAGAAGACAAGATTTGATTTATTTCCAAACGTACATATTCAAACAAGTTTAAATAACATAACATTGATTCACAAGAGAGCATTGTTCAAATTCGTGTTTCTTTTCAGCTGCACAGGTAAATCCTACATTCTTCACGAGATTGTCCATGACTTTATAATTACAATGCATGCAGTGTTTGATACGACATTTTTTAAAAGAAGGTATCATCCGTTTTATCCAAGTTCAAATATATCACCTTACGTTCTTTCAATTATAACAAAATACAGGTTTCCACAACCCTGTACGGATATTTTCATATCTATACAGTCTATTTGTAGAAAAAAAAGTCTGTTAAAGGACACATTTCTTCAATAACTTAATATGGCATATTAAGATGTAATAGATACCTTTTGGAACTAATTTAAACAGTTGATCCAAATAGCATTCCTTAGGAGGTTGTTGTACATTTCTCGAGGAGATATTAGCTATATAATTTGACCGGTGGAGTGTGTTGTTTTGGTGTCTTTGGCAACATTCTTCAATAACATAGCGCTAAATATAAAATTCCCATATACTAAAGTCTCACATAACACACACGTTTGTTTGTTTAATTGATTAATCAACGTCCTATTAACAGCCAGGGTCATGTAACGACGGCCTCCCATGTATGTGGTGTGTAGTGTGTATGTAGTGTGAGGTGCGTGTCATGGGAGACTGCGGTATGTTCGTGTTGTGTCTTCTTATATAGTGGAACTCTTGTCCGTTAAACACACACGTACTTCACATACGTAACACAGTGCTTACAAGACCTTCCTTCAATGACTATGTAATGCATATATGTAGCTGTTTACAAGATATTTAACCAACCAACCAACCGACCAACCAATCGGTTTGATCCGTACAATTCAGCATCTTAACAAGCTATGATAATATTATACCATCGATGTAAGATTTCTATTTACTTTTGTAATGTGCATCTGCCTACAGTTTCTGTCTTTTCAATATTCCATTCATATTTTTGAGAATTTGAAAAAAAAGAAAGTACATTACTGGATGCGCTAACTTAACAAATTTTTAGATGTGAATCGGAGACTTGTCATGTCTCTATGGAACGTCAGATTGATAGATTTTAGGGGGCAATATATATATATTGTACACGATACAGCGAGTTCGATTTTAAACCCATGTGGCTTACACATTGATCACGATATAGATGTTCTTTTATATATCTAGTTAAAAGCGTTCGGCTCCATTAGGCTTTCCTATAATATACAATATGCAGGTTTTATATACACGTACTTTAAATATCAATGGTTGTCATTTAACACCTAACTACCATCTCTATGTATGTTTGTTGATGTGTGACAAACAATGAAAGTTCAATAATTAATATACATCTTTACTTTTGAATTTAAACGATATCGTGATTGAAAAAAATGTCAGGGGGTCTGGTAGGAAAATGAAAAAGAGAGAGGAAAAAACAGCACATTGATGTTGTATATACACTTATCTAAGTAATGTATCAAAATTTAATAAAGCTCTAAATGTCAAAATATGTTTGAACAATGCATTTCACAGATCATATTAGCATCAGAAAATAAAATATGTCATGAGAATCCATTCATAGGTATCTGAGCGGATTGGGTAAGTCAGATTCGTATCAATATCAATACTCATTCTTGATATTCTAGGGGTAACTATCACTGACGTTATATAACGACAGTGATAGCTATAGTAATCTCTGGGGTAGCGAGTATGATCGATATTGACTAAAAGAGGCATTTTCTAAAATCTTATCTCAAATACTCAATCAGTTGTTCTTAAAACTGCGAAAGAGAGATGTTGGTCCAGATCCAAATAAGTTATTCAAATAGGGATTTTCCAAACAAACCTCATATTGTACTGTATGTACAGCTGTTATCAAACAAAAGATTTCGTTAAACGAGGTCTGGATCAATTTTTATCATTCCTATCTGAACTTGACGATAGGGAGGGAAAACTGCATAACTTTCTGACTAAACATTTCCTTATTTCTGATTAAATTTTGAAACTGTTAAGTGTCACCGTACGTTTTAGCAATTATTAACGAAAACTCTACTAAATTATCCTGGTCCTTGACACAGCTTTCCAATTACGTGTGACGCCTTGGTCTCCCACACTGACGGACTATCAAGACACTTTAATTATGCGTTAAATGAAACTTGAAGCTAATAGATCTATAACTCGGTCAACTTCTGCATAAATTACTATAAATTATAATGATTTCGAAAGTAAAGAATGTGAAGATTAACTTCAGCATAAATTGGCGAAGAGCTAACCCGCGGAATATTGTGTAATACACGAATAGCATAATCCATTCGTAAATGTTGAACATGATACCAGTATTTTATGAACTGTGTACATGTAATTTAGAAGATTTTTTATTACCGCCGAAAAATATTTGAAAATGAATTTTGAAGAACAAATTCAGAAGTAAGCATTCCGACATATTACCACAAGCCTTCCATTTATGCAGGGTTGCGAGTCCGAATCCCATGTGGGGCAGTTGCCAAGTACTGACTGCTGGTCGGTGGTTTTTATCTGGGTACTCGAGCTTTCCTACACCAACAAACCTCGCATGTCCTTAATTTAAATGACCCTAGCAATTAATAATGACGTTAGCTAATAGACGAAACCAAAGCAAAGGTGGGGTTTTATACCTCTATGAGATCATGAACATGCGTGCACAATTTAGACGGTCTGAATTTAAACTCCCACATCAATCGTTATCAATGGTATTAAAACGTTTATGTACGGACAGAATCCTAGTAACCCTGCTCATGTGACTGCAGTTATAGTCACTGATCGATGGCGTGATTCTATTGTGTTTGACACTGAGCATGATTAAGCCATTTACCGTCTCATTGTCTGACCTTGAAACATGCTTCAGCTTCTGTATCCGGAATTCTGTACCAGAAATGAAATTGGCGATAATCATTGTTCTCTCTCGGTGAGTCCCAGAATAGGACAGATTTTCAGCCATTTTAAAAGTGATCCTTACAAAGCAAAAAAATGAAATGTCATCTCTTTTTAGCTCCAGCTTTAGTACCGATCGAATATCAAAATCTCGTTAAAGTTTCATTACACTGACTATAATAATTTTGTAAAGAAACGGTCCGTACAATAAAAATTGCATCTATGTACTATAACATTCTGTACTGATAATGTACTTATTACAAATGGCCTGTATCTTGTCGTTTCACGACGATTCTGACTCCCTGTATTTTGTACCATCCAGATATAAAAGAAACATTATCTTGTTGTTTCAACATCTGAAGTTCGCATTACCGAGGTCAGTCTACCATCATAGCTTCTCGGCAATCAATGTCAGAGAATTCTAAACCGTATACACTAAATACATTTCAATTTTACATAATATATATTTCATTGACAAAATATATTAAGATGTCAATAGGATTACACATCAGACATAGCCTATCTGAGTCTTATCTCGTAGGCACTAAATACGTCTATTGTCATTGTCCGTCAACATAGTGATTGGTTACTGTAAGTTGTTTGGTGATCGATGGGGCTTCATCAGACGGCGTTTTGGTAAGTACTATATAATTATATATAGCGGTGTATTTAAGAAATTTACTCCCAACACAAGTGATACCTAACAAAAGTATTATAATTTTATGAAAACACCTGACACTGTTGGTTGAATATGCCTCAATTGAATGCTTTCAGCCATTTTGCTTGTGAAACTTACATCACAAGAAATGAAATGTTATTTCTTTTGAAACTTACAGCACTGAATTACCGTACGTTTGCCCTTTCTACCAGCGCGTTGGAAATTTAACGTCACTTCATTTTTGACACTATTGATCTCAACATGTTATATCCACTGCTATTCATTGAAAAGGATACAGTTGAATGACTTTTGTTAGAACGTAACTCTAAAAGACATTTTCATATTATACTTGGATTGTAATAACTGTCCCGATTCAATATTCATATAAAAACGCGATTCTCGACCGCCTACGAATAGAATAAGGTGGTTTTACAGTAGATTATAATAGTTGTCGGAGTCGTTAATGTATACACCAAACAATAATATTGGTACCACATTATGTAAATATAACAGTGTATTAAAATTCTTAACCCTTGGTCTCGCTTTTATTACCCGCGAACGTGCTCCGTAAGCGAACAACATATTGGCAATCATGACCTGATCATTTCACCTTGTGTTACCCACTGACACTTTATATTGTTAATGGATGCGCACAGATATATATAAAGGAAATCTCGTGCACTGGTGGGTTAACTTTTGGTCGCATAATCAATCTATTTAAATGCTTGATGGCTAGGTCGAAAATTAATGTCAAATTACATTTACGCATGCAACAATGAAATCCGTTTATTGCCTGGAAGGATATTTGTAAACTTTTACACAAGTTTATTTTCTTCACCAGTAATAACACAACCTAACATTATTTTATTCGCGTCCCAATTAAAATTTCTATACATCAGGAAGATGATTAAAACTGGATTTGTAGACGTCAAATCCATTATAACCACCATTGTGATCAAAATGACAAAAAATAAACATCATGACGTCAAAGAGACGTACATATTGTATGAGTTTTATATTAAATCAAGATTCAAGCATGGGGAACAACCTGGCATTTGCTAACATGACGTCTCTTTGAATGACGACACAGTGACGTCACTCCGACAAAGGCGACAACCATTAAAAAAACCTTACCAATGCAATGTCATGCTCATCATAGCAAATTATGTTATAGCTACAGAGCTTGACAGTTCAACTAGACTTCCTAAACACTTACTAACGATACCCAAAACAAGTTAAATGAATCTTGACAATGTCGATTGCTATGACGTAATCTTCCACGCAAATGACGTCATGCTGTCGATAGCGTATGGTAACCAAACTGATACCATATAACCATGAATCCTCAAATTTAATATCGTCTACACATGCTAGTTTACCAAGTTAAACAAGTTTTAAGTCACTTAATCGTGTAAGTTAAAGTTTGACAAAATATGTCCTCGCCTCTCTCTATATTTCATACACTATATAAATCTTAATTGTTTTATTATTTAACAAGTTATTAGTTCAATAGACTGTATATTAGGATAACTGGACTTAATTCTGTCATAGGCAGTGACAGGGTGTACAGAATATGATTGATAGATAATCGATCAGACGATAGAATTAATGTGTAGAAGGTACATTATAAATGTGCCATTGAACATCTGAACTTCATCAGTGTATGATTTTACAAATTCTAATTAAATTTTATCATTCTTGTAAGTACGCCCTATCTGTCATCTGATTTCTTTTGTTTTTAACTAGTCTTCAAATCGTTTGTTTAACAATGAAATAAATATATGTTTAAAATGAAATAAAACCAACGTCAGAAGACTTTGAACAGGAAAATTAACCTGAACTTGATCTCTTAATATGACATGATTTCGGTGATCTGACGTAAATATATTTGGGTCGTCTGTATACATATAGGACGTGTAGAGCAAGTTGGGTGGTTATACTATGTGATTTTAATTTATGTAATTTAATTGCTTATATACATGATAAACAATGTATACACAATATGTATTTATATCCTACCGTCTGTGTAGCACATATTTTAGATTGAATAAAACCGATGAGATTGAAACAAATGTGTGCACCTCTCTGTGTAATGTACGATACAATCTAAAACAATTAAGCGATTCTTTTACACATGTGTGCAGCCAAATTCGCGTGTATTATTAGTGTGATGAATTAAAATAAATCGTGGCCAAATGCTTATCGATTAACACCTATTTCATTTAATAACACACGAGAGCATATCTCAAAATCGCATTAAAATTAGTTGCGTTCAATAGGGCAAATATCTATACAGTATGTATATATTATATACATATGGATACCCTGATATGGTTCCGATTTCAATCTATGGTTATATTACACACATTACAATTCTTATTAATTTTTCCGGATTTTTCTGTGATATTGTTTTTAACACGAATACTAAAAATCCACTTACCTGACTAGTCACAATTATGTCAAATAATTCCAGATTGCGAAATAAAAACCTTGTTTACCTGTAATCGCTCGTCCAGGTAACCAGGTGAGTAGAATACCCGGCAGGTGTTTTAATGAGTAGTTCTTTGTTTACCTTATATTAAACTGTGAGGCGGTCAGTCTAGATCCCTTTCCGATAGCCACGCGTGTTCAGTGCCGTTCGGTACTGGTGGGGCCCGTATGTTACCAGCTAGCTCAGTTGTTATTTCACCATTCACTTTTATTATGCAGCATTTTTCAGGTATTGAAAATCGAGTTTACGTAAATGTGTACTACGCATTCAATAAGTATACGACGTTGACGGGAACTCACTTGTTTATATACGTCATGGCAACATAACAACAAAACGTGGTCCGCCATGTTTTTATGGATTAGTACGATCGCTGCTGTTACCACCAGACCGTGGCGCTTTAATGAGGAGCGATACAGTCGACAGAAATAAAAGTCTTGTTAGCTTGGTTAAAGTACAGGTATATCGTTCAAACGCACCGTTACTAGTAATATATATGTTATGTAACAGATCCAATTTAAAATCATTTCTAGTTGAACATAATTAAAGCTGATGCTATGTGTAATATGAATCCCCGATCAATATAAAATAACGTTGACGTGACGTTTAGAGCCTAGGTAAAGGGGAATAACTCGTACATAACGTGTAGGTAATGAATCTGTATCAATGGTACTGATTGGTTGGATATTATTCAATGTTCACTTTTGATTATCAAATATGAAGAGACATAGATTTATACATACATTGTAAACAAGTTGCAAAAGGCACAAGCATTTCCTTATACAGGTTTCTCCTTGACCTTGACTGTTCATGTCTCCCTCAACAACAATCATAACATGACCTTGGTTTTTGATGTCTCTTTTAACACCAATCCCTACATGACTTTGACCGTTGATGACATTGACAGTTGGTATCTTCCTCAACACCAATCCCTACATGACCTTGACCATAGATGTCTCCCTCAACACAAATCCTTACATGACATTGACTGTTAGTGTCTCCTTCAACACCAATCCTTACATGACCTTGACTGTTGATGTCTCCCTCAACACCAATCCTTTCATGACCTTGACTGTTAGTGTCTCCCTCAACAACAATCCTTACATGACCTTGACCGTAAATGTCTCCCTCAACACCAATCCTAACATGACCTTGACTGATGATGTCTTTCCAAACACAAATCCTTACATAACCTTGACTGTTCATGTCTCCCTCAAATGCAGAAATGCTTACATGAGATTGATAGTTGATGTCTCCCTCAACACAAATCCTTACATGACCTTGACTGTTGATGTCTCCCTCAACACCAAACCTTCATGACCTTGACCTTAAATGTCTAACTCAACAACAATCCTTACATGACCTTGGTTTTTGATGTCTCCCTTAACACCAGTCCCTACATGACATTTACCGTTGATGTCTCATCAAAACCAATCCTAACATGACCTTGACCTTTGTCTCCCTCAAAACCAATTCTAACATGACCTTGACTGTTTGTGTTTCCCTCAAAACTTATCCTTACATCACCTTGACTGTTGGTGTCTATATCAACACCAATCCTTACATCACCTTGACTGTTGGTGTCTATATCAACACCAATCCTTACATGACCTCGACTGTTGATGTCTCCCTCAAAACCAATCCTAATATGACCTTGACCTTTATGTCTCCCTCGAAACCAATCCTAACGTGACCTTGACCGTTAATGTCTCCATCACCACCAATCCTAACATAACTTTGATCTTTATGTCTCCCTCAAAACCAAACCTTATATGAACTTGACTGTTCATGTCTCCCTCAACAATAAACCTTACATGACCTTGATTATTGGTATCTGCCTCAACACCAATCCTTATTTTACTGTGACTGTTAGTGTCTTCCACAATATCAGTCCTAACACGGCATTGACTGTTGATGTCTCCCTCAACACCAATCCTTACATTACCTTGACTGTTGATGTCTCCCTCAACACCAATCCTAACATGACCTTGACTGTTAGTGTTTCCCTCAAAACTTATCCTTAATGACTTTGACTGTTGGTATCGCCCTCAACACAAATCCTAACATGGCCTTGAACTTTGGTGTCTATCTCAACACCAATCCTTACATGACCTCGACCCTTATGTCTCCCTCAACACCAATCCCTACATGACCTTGACCTTTATGTCTCCCTCAACACCAATCCCTACATGACCTTGACCTTTATGTCTCCCTCAACACCAATCCTTACATGAAATTGACCTTTATGTCTCCATCAACACTAATCATTACATGAACTTGACCGTTGGTGTCTCCCACAATGCCAATACTCTCAATAAGCTGGACTTTGTGTTATTTCTTTAATGTGGAGTTACTCCCCCTTGACTGCAAATCGACAAAAAATATTTCTCACATATAGTGCAAATTGAAGTTAGTTTATGTTATATAAGAGAGAGATTATTCGGACGAAGAGTTATAGCCCTTTTTGATATAGTTAGATCACATTACATTGCGTATTTACATTATTTACCTTATATAATTTCCTAGATGATACATGTACATCTATGAGATACATATTGTATAATGGAAGAAACCTCACTAAGAAAGCGGAACAAAATATCTCATGTACTATGAAGGGAACCTCATAATATGCATATACCATGTATATATTTGAATAAAAAACACATACCACGACAACTTACATACTTTTTAATTGGCATATGATTTATAGATATATATTGCAACGAATGCAAACAATCTGCATGCATGGAACAACAAGTATAACTGTTAATATGGCAAGAGGAAACTCGGATATTGAGCTACACTTACATGTGTAGAGTGTGTTAACGTTTTACGTTACTGATCTAGGCTTTAGGATGATTGCGATCTGTCTGTTATTATGAGAAAACTTGTGTGTATTTGCTGTCGATACAAAATATTGTTGTTACACCCGAGTGGTCCATTGGTATGTATGTGTATACATACACGCATCGACACACCTGTATTAGCCGCTGTGTACGGACACACGTGTCCAGAGACGCTTTTTCTCCACTGGGACACATGTAACACGTTCAGGTCATCGCCAGCTGTGACCGCCTCTTTAAGGAAACACACGTGAATACGCGTGCATCGCACACATGCCCTGTTGGTCCCTGTAGACAGTTTATAAACAACAAGCCGGCGTTGTTCTCCTGTTCGCCGGTACACACCTGACATCGCCGTAGAGTAAGGTAAGTGGATCGTTGAAGTACCAGTGAGTGAGTGAGATTTAAATTAATATTTATTGTGTTAACACGCCTCGCATAAGTGAATACTGGGTGTTAAATGTCAGGCTACAACAGGTTGCATGTCTACCCAAGTGCATTACCTAGACAACTGCAACAGTCATGTTCAAATTCAGATTCGTCCTGTATAAAAAACAACATCTATGACATTTCTCATCAACTCCATCGTATGGACGCTGAACAGGCACTGAAACAAAAAATAAAATTTACATTCATATTTAAAGTTTCACCATAATATAACCATGAATCGACGATATACATGTACACAACACATCCATATATAGACATATGTACCCGACAGTGTTACGTGTAAATTATCCATTGATCTTTTCGAGGGAAACGTTTCATGTGTGGAAACAGAGGGAAACGTTTCATGTGTGGAAACAGCGTGCATCCAGCCTTACAACCTGTACACTGAGTAAGGATTGTACTTTCCTAACCGACCCACAACACTTTTAAGTGATGTGAGAATTTAAAACGTCAATAGATGAATGGATGTTTGATATTACTAACACATCAAGCGGTACATGTAATACTCTTAAGCTGACTAAACTTTGACAAAGAAGATGCGACAGAAATTACAAATTGGCTTATTTTTTATGAAGGCGGAAAGGTCCATTGATCTTTTTTGTGTCCCAATATGAATAGAATTCCCACGTTTTTTTGGATTTACAATCGATGCTTATCACTTCTTTCTACACTAATGGAAATACATTGATTGGTTACAAATTCACGACTTAAAAGCATTATGTACGAATAACAATCGAGTCACGGTCCAGTTTAAAATGACCATGCATGAACCGTTGACGAGACGCTTTAAATAGTACTCTTCCAATTGTCAATAAGAATCTTCCCAGACTCCTAGACTAGACTTCTATAGCAGATAGGTATACCTTTGTAAACAACGTAAACTGACCAGTGCAATGGACCTGAGGACGTATATATACAATTGTCCGTGTATTTGGACAGTCTGAATTACTGTAACAAGTTGACGTACGTGTATGTACTAAAGTATATATGTAGAAATAAATATATTATAGTAAACGTGTAAACACATGTGTTTACATATTTGTGTTATCATAACATAGCTGGGACCATTCATCCTCGATGCCCTAGGGGTTACTATCACTGATGTTATATCCACTCAGTGATAGTAACCCCTGGATTATCGATGATGAGGGCTCTTATAGAACTCTGAGCTTTATCTGTTTTGATTTTATGAAACAAAGTGAACACACACAAGAAAATAAACACAAATTTCAGTGAAGAATTTTTCTTTTTCCCAAAAAATCATTCAGTTGATCAAATGAAGAGATTTTACATCTTGAAAGATGGTAGGAATCAAGCAATAAAGGAATGTTTGTGTTTTCACTAGACCTATTAATACCTTCCAGCGCGCGGACGCAAAACATAACATAAAATAACTCTGGCTTTAATTCAAATAATTGTGATCTAGACCTAGTCGTTTGAAAATACCCCATAATATAGGTCCTGATACTATAGACTGTCATCAGACTCATCACTTCTCAAGTCCCTGTGGTATAGATGATTGTGCCCCTACCAAATAAGACCAAGACGTTGTGGAAAATGTCTAGTATATATACTTGTTCTTTGAACTATGTTATATACATAATATATACAGACTCAGGCGAGCGAAAGACGGAGTTTGTAGAGTGTATATAAACACTTACAGATGTATAGATTTGCCGAGTCCTAGAAAGTCTATTTATAAACATGTCAAGTTCATCGATCTCCTTGACATTGGTGGCCGAGACGTTAATGACAACGTTCAGAAAACTTCTTCATACATGTACACAAATCTGTGTGGTAATAGGCATACACTGACGGCGACCATCTGTCACAAATTGTCCGGTCGAGGTATACAGAGCTACGTTATCGCAACTTATGTTTATATAATCTAGGTTTCATTCACCATCGAATGTATGGCAATAGTAAGAAAAACCAAAAATCTACACCCTGAAAACAGAACGTTCGTGTGAAACACAATCTCCTGAAAGGGCAGTTCCCTGGACTGACCGTTGGTCGATGTTTGTGAACTCCGGCTTTCCTCCACTACGTAACTTGGCACGTCCCGTAAATGACCCTGCTGGTTTACATCCCGTAACACAACATAAACCAAACCATTTTATCATGCATTGTTATGATCTCTCGAACGGAGGGATCTCTTTTTCAGGTTAGGATACAGCTTATGAATGCATGTATTAATAATGTATTACTGCATTGAAATATGTATATTTGTAAATGAATCGTATATGTGGAATATTCGTAAGAACAATCCCCCCCAGTAGTATGTGCAGATGGAATTATTTCTTTATGGTTGTACTTCGCCAGTTTCTATATGTGGACCGCGGTTGTGGAGTGGTTAAAATTATCTCGACACATTACCGCTAGGCCTCCATCTCTGTGTAGCGAGTTCGAAACCCATGAGGTAGTTGCCAGATACTAGCCATTGATCTTTGGTTTTTCCCCGGGTAAACACGGTTTCCTACACATTCTTAACCTGGCACATACTTTATAACCCTGACTGTTACTTATAGATAGCTATATGTATAACTACTGCTTTAAAATAAAATCACGTAATACGGAAGAGTATGAATTTCCTGTTCCATCCGATATATGTATACTGTTAATACTAACCAAGAGGTCAAAATACTAGTCAAATAGCACTTGAAATTAATTCGAATGGAGTCAACGAAACCATATTTAGACACATTTGAGAAACGTCACAGGGACATGGAAATTAATGCTAGGTTTACACTATGTTCCCGGCGACCACGGTAGCCACGTTTGCACGAAACGTGGTGCGCCGTGGAATTTTGGCTACTTTTGCAACTGTATTCAAGTTGAGCTAGGTCTTGTGAAGTTTTGCCACGCTCTTTTACGGATTACGTGGTGGACCGTGGATATAGGGGAAAGTGCTATTCCCGGAGGTTAAAGGAACACTACGGCTTTAGCACGGTCTATCAAGGATACCACTACGTTCTCTCCTGGCCTGTTACGATCTGATGAGGTCTGCTACGTTTTACACGTTTTGATCGAACTCCAATACGTTTTTCACGGTTCGCCAAGGCTTACTAGGATGAAAATTTGATGCCGGGCTCTTTGGAGAAACTGAAACAATATTTATTGCCGAAAATGTCATTTCAAGCACGTTTTAATTACAAAATTTTTTAAAAGCATATTTGGTATAAATATATAATTATTATAGCCAAGTGTTTCTACGCAAATATTTTTTTTTCTGTACTCATTTAATCTGCCTTTTGCAATAACAGCTTTGGTATAATTTGAGGGTTAAAATGTGTTTGATAATGACTATTTCTATTTATCAATACAAATGATTCAATGAAGTAGCAAATATGTACCAGGCCAGGCAATGATACCCATATCATATTTTGCTTGCAACGTAAGACCGTAATAAGACGTAACAAGCCGTATCACGTCGGATGCCTTGACAGAGCGGTTTTCATCCACCTTGGTTTGCCGTAAAAACTTTGAAAAACCTGGACAAAACGGCACAAAACGTGCAGCCAATCTGCATCAACCGTGATCAAACGTGGAAAAAACGCAACAGAACGTCACAAAACTTGAAATCACCGTGAGATTCTGGGGAACGTGCTTGCTGCCCATTCCACCACGGACCGTGTTGAAGTTCTGTTAAGGCCTCGTACGCACTGTCACGTTTTGTTACGTAAATCCCGTTTTATTACGTCATGTGGCGTTCACCATCTGTACCGTGACTGCCGTGGCAAATTTTTTGACAGTTTAAAAATCTGGCACGGCATCCACGGTAATCACGGCCGCTCACGTTTGTCTATCACGTCCTTCTGCGTTGTCTCACGTTGTCTCGCGGTCACCACGTTTTGTCCACGGTGGCCTGAAACGGGGCTGCCGTGGCCGCCGGGAACATAGTGTAAACCTAGCATAAGACACATTAGTCAGTCAAACCTGTCTACAAAACCATCCAGGGACAAAATCTGTTCTTTGTTGTCAAGCCATATTTTTTAATACCCAAATTGTGCTGAAATTGACCATTTAGGACACTTACCAAGCAGATGATCTTTATACAGACGATGTTTCACTATAGTGATAATTGGATTTTATTAGATTTAGTATCAAAAAGTTTGTTAATATATGTAAACATGCAATGAAGTAAACGTGTTGAACGAACCAATACACATCGTTGCAATCAAATTATTTGAACAAAATAACCACCTTTTAAAAGATGTCTAAAATACAAAATTCCACAAAACATTACCGGAACTCTTCTACGTCGAAGGTTCAAAATACAAAGTACACACGCAGCCTTAACCCTCGTCATACGTGGTCGTTTTGTGTAGGTGGCTATGTACGATTGTCCGACTGCATATCTTGCATTCCTATATCATGTTCGGTACACCTCGGGGCAAATCATATGTATATACATATATCAATTTCACGTAAGAATAAGGCAACTGACCCAACTTTCATTTAGAATATTAAATCATCCTCATAAAATGATATATTTCCTTTTATATAACCACTCCCATTGTTGTGGAGGAGAAATTCGGTCAGGCGTGTGAAGTTTTATGATAATGAGTCATACATCGTTGACCGTGTATAAAGGCCAGACGATAATGATGAACACCGATATTCTAGTTTTAACTAGATGTATATTAGCAAAACAATTAGGACAAGACAGTAGCTAGAGAAGTTTAAAAATAGCTGACTATGCGAAACATATTATACTTTGTATATGTAATATTTCATTCTGCGAGGAGAACTGTAGCGGCCAGACATGGTTCGAACTCGAGAATTCTGAGCACCTGTTGGATGGCCAATCGATTGAGCGATCAGCTGGACATCAAATCTCTCAAAGTCTTTACCATCGAATACTCCACGACCATATATGCCACCATTGTGGGTATTTAGTTTGTTGCCAAATGTTAATTGCAGCATGAGAGATGACACGTAGCTCCCGGACCGGAGTTTGAATCCAGGACATTTGAACTCTTGCTGACTGTCATTATATATGTAATTATTCAAGCAGAGACGTAAAATATCCCAAACCAAACCTGTCAAATTAAACCAAAAATTTACTTGGGGATCATATGCCTAGGATTATGCATTGTCAATACAAGTATTATTTACTAGTGAAGTATGCAACCTTTATAATGCTATTGTCCGGGGGTATTTAAATATAACTCGAGATTATTAGTAGTCTATGTAAAATTCCACCACGCCTTGTGTTGTTGTGTGGTAATGGTGGTAATGCCCAATATCAGTATGTGGTGCAGTAACGTAAAATTTCCCATGGAAGTTAAATACAGCCAGGGACTTGGAAATAAGTAATAGTTTACAAATATTTGGGCTCAACTATTGTTCATAGATCACTGCCATACTTTTAGGGATCTATATAAACATCGGTAAAAATCGGTTAACATGTAACATGCGGAGGTGATCGTTGTACTCAGTTCCTGAGCCCTAACACGTCTGAAAATGTACTTTGTACTCCAGGATATGTCAAAATATACAATCTATATGTAAACTTATTACCAGGTCCCTATGATATAGCTTTGTATATGTTAGCATTACACGCAAAAACAATTACACAGACTGTACTATGCCATATATTTTGACTCCGCTAAACCGGGACAGCAGTCACTTTCATCTTACAGACATTAACCGGAAATATGCCAAAAATATGGATACGTTATCTCCTCACCAATTCCGCTGTGATTGTCTCCATTAATCGAGATTGCACGTGCACATAATCACCTATCACCATAGATAAAGTACGTGTGGCTGGGGATAAGTGCATGCGCCTGTTTCGCGGAAACACTTCGAGTGTATAAGTGACCCCGGCGTAAGAGGGTCTAGATTCGCACGATCCATAAATCCGGAAAATGGTCATTCAACGTTGTGAAATGACTAATAACTTCCGAACGAGGCCATCCTTACTTGTTTACAATTAGTGACGGTCCTTTCAGATATTGTCTGCTTATCAGCTACATCATACATGGGCCCAACTACCATCTATAATTTAGAAAAAACTTAAGCTTTGGTTGTGGTTTGATTGGTTTAATATACCCCCAGAGTCATTTAAGGTTCAGCCAGGAGGTGGCAGAAAGCCTAAGAAAACCCACCGACCTACGTTCAGTAGCCTACCTGGCAACTGTCCCATTAGCCCGAGAGACTCTGGCCCTGACACCAGACTTAGACATTATGACAGATAGATGTCTCCTACGCCAGACATCTATCTGTCTTAATGTCTAAGTCTGGTGTCAGGGCCAGAGTCTCCCGGGCTACTGTCCCATGTGTGATACGAACTCGTGGGCCAGAAGTGGAAAGCCTGTGGTTATTTGTCGGCCCCAAATACTAGATCACTTTTGTGGCGCTGTTGTCAGTCCAACGTGAATGGACAGTATATGGTATCAGAGACGTACAAAACACGTGTAGCCAAGGGGTTCCGTCTAAAACGTGTATATTTCTGAAACTGTGATATTTTCTTGGTAGTTCCTACATTATCACGCGACTTCACCGAAGGTAGCTGAAAACAACAAACTGCATCCCACCCCACCCTACTGGTCAAACTGTTTGAAGCACGAGACACTTAATGTGTTTAGGGCTATCCTGGTATAACTGGGAATCAACTAGAAGGATAGGAACATGACGGGATGAAAGCTCAAATAGAGGCAAAATATGAGACAATGACGCGATGAAAGTTCAAGGAAAAAGTACGAGACATCACGGAACGAACACTTGAATCAATGGCCAAATATACAACAATGACAGAAATTCGTTTAGTAAAAAAGGGAGAAAATTTAATGACTCTTGCTATCATGTAGCCAGACGAACAGTCATAGGAACCGTGGGTAGTGTTCATATTGACACAACACACACCCGTGTACCTACACGGACAATGTCAGTTTAAATGTCTGCGTTACTGAACACTGATATCCATGCCAGTTATTAGTTTTTCTCACACTCTTAAATTTAAACACTAATCATACACTGTTATACTACAAAATTAAGATAGGAAGTAAGAGACTTTTGGCCATTGTCATTTTTATTTCGACAATGCAATGTAGATGTCACCTTTAAGCCTTTCTACTACATATGTCCTACAAAGTTCGTTTAGGCGACAAACAGTCAAAATTGTAAAATAACTTTTTTTCAGATATTGTGTCGAAGTCCTATTTGGACGGGATGCTATTGTACATAATATTCGCGTATTGACTATCCCCGCGAAGTGTCGTCTGCTTCATATGAATCTATTGACTATCCCCGCGAAGTGTCGTCTGCTTCATATGAATCTATTGACTATCCCCGCGAAGTGTCGTCTGCAACAATCATTTATGAATCTATTGACAGAAAACATATGTTATCATTAGAAAGAGAGTACTGTATGGAGGATTTACTACAGAGTTAGTGACAATAATGTCATCTATAGCTGCGTTAATATCACGAACATCTGTCAGCTAATTAAATGTCGTGATCTTGGTAGCGAGAATTCCTCACTTGATGTACTTTCTAGTAAGTCTCTAGACACTCCATATTACAACGTACTTATCTGTAATTCTTGATGAATGATTTTGTAAACAATAGTTTTTTAACCAAGATAAATGATTTTGTTATCAAAATAAAATAGTTTGTAAACAGAATTAATGATGTTGTAACCAAGATTAGTTCGTTTTTACTGCGACCCAACTTAAAAAATGCGGTAGCTATAAGAAACTTATATTTCGGGTTTGACATTTTTTCATCCTCCTTTTCCCGAACTCCATCTCCCTTTTGTTCGTTATCGTATATCAAGTTCGAATTCTGTGTCACGTCCGAAACAACCAAGTCCGCAAGTCTTGTGCTTTACTAATAATCTTGATAGTGACTAGAACTACTGCTCTCCCATTGTCAGTATAATGTGACCGGATGGGATGCTGCAGTGGGATTGCACTGTCACTGTAGATGAACAAAAACGGATATACAAATATATATACAGAGTCATACACTTGAATGTTACATACAGAACATTTTGTCTTGAACATCTTCGCAGGCCAAGGTATCTGATCCATACGTTCCTGAAGAATAACGTAACCAGAAGCATTGGTTACCGAAGATGCATCAATGCAAGGACAAGGAGAGTAATGTAAAATAAATCTACCGTGATACAGAATCAAGTCAATGTTAAAGAGAAACATTGTATTTTGTTACAGTCAAATAAACATAGGGTAAGCCAAACGTAAGTGTAATACCAACACTATTATGTAATCAGAGTCAGTCTTCTTACCCGGTTGTGCACTCAACTGCATTTTATTGCTAAATAGCGTGGGATCTTTGTTGCTATTTATACACTATACTGCAGATATGATCTCTTTAAATACAACACGATATTTAAATTACAGACATAAAATACCTACTCTCAACTGTCACTCTACACGGGTTTAATGATGATGCATATTTTGAAAATGTGATATGTATTTAGTATTATAGTAGTGTGTTTAACTTTTCCCCTTTTTATTGCAGTGAGTCAACGAAGGCGGAGAAAGCATGGGAAGTCTCCTGTCAAAATGTACAGGAAGGGATAGTCGCGATTTTGACGACCTGAACGCTCCGAAACCCGCACCCAATCCTGCAAGTCCAGCTCCTGTTCCCGAACCCGATCCAACACCGCCCCCGAGGGACCCGACCCCTCCACCACGAGACCCTACTCCCCCTCCACCTGACCCAACACCTCCTAGAGATCCGACCCCACCCCCACGGGATCCTACCCCTCCACCACCAGATCCAACACCCCCTAGAGAACCGACCCCACCTCCTAGGGACCCCACTCCGCCCCCAAGGGAACCTACTCCTCCCCCGGCCGTAGATTTGCCTCCTTCACGAGACCCAACCCCACCTCCACCCCCTTCAGTAACCCCACCCCGTGGCTCCTCCCCTACTCCAGGACTTCACTTTGGAACAGAGTACAAGCAAACGCACCTAGACACATTTGAAGTTCATGTTGACTTCCGGTCGAAGCCTACAGCTTTTGATATTGAGCGCCGCCCTTTCGTCACTTCCGGTCTATACACGGATTATGAGTTCCCCTTGGAGGTTGCTCTGCCTAAACCCGATCCACATGGACGTGAGATAGAATGGAAACGTCCCACTGTGAGTTTTTGTGTGTATGGTTATGAAATAAAGATTTTTGTGAAGTGATAACAATAAAAGTATCAATTTCAAATATAACTTCCAGAATCTTAACCGCTGAATACCAATGTGAAATATCATTAGTTATGTTTTAAACCACATTTTATTGATATGCATTTTGCGCTACCACTTCATCGTTGTATAAGTATTTCGGTATTATGTCTTGATAAAGGGGCAGATCGCCTCGAAAATTGACAATTTTGTTTTGTCCACACGGTTGGAATTACTTCCTTGTCCAATTTTTACCATTTGAAGTAATTTGTATCCAACAGACTTACGTTTGATTGGATCCCGTGGCATTTTGCGCTACCACTTCATCGTTGTATAAGTATTTCGGTATTATGTCTTGATAAAGGGGCAGATCGCCTCGAAAATTGACAATTTTGTGTTGTCCACACGGTTGGAATTACTTACTTGTCCAATATTTACCATTTGAAGTAATTTGTATCCAACAGACTTACGTTTGATTGGATCCCGTGTCATCTGGAAAATCCTGTTGATATTACTTCTTTGACCCCTATTTCGGTATTAGATATATATGTGATACATGTCGGGATGTTTTATGCATGAACCAATGCCGAACAAATCTTTGAAATTAAATGAAATTAAAATGCATTAAATATGTTATCTTTCGTCAATTCAAATAAAAGACCATATGTTATACAAGCGGAATATTAGTTATTATATTTTAAAAGAATGAGCTCTTCCTTTGATAGTTGTGTTCTTTTTGCAGGATATTCGAAGCAACCCGGTTCTGTTTTCAGATGGAACGTCCAAGTATGACATAGGTCAAAGGTCAATCGGTACCTGTTGGTTCCTGGCCATGGTAACCAATATAGCCGACAAACCAAATCTACTAAAAAAGGTATTACATTGTACAGTCACCAAGTTGTAACGACAAGAAATTTCAGTTTGACTTGAAATTATACATTTGAAGAGAGTATTTCCTTTTATTTCGTCGAAGACACCAAAAGGCGCCACTACCCATTAAGAAAAAGACTCAAAAACTTGTATCTCATTTTTCTGTACCAGGTGATTCCTTCAGATGCCTACCCCGTAGGGACCCCCGCGTATGATGGTGTGTTCCATTGTCAGTTCTGGCGTTACGGAGTATGGGAGGACGTTTACATTGATGACAATCTACCCATTGTATATGGCAATTCTGTATACGGGGCACATTCTGACACAGACGAAAACGAAATGTGGGTTGCTCTGCTCGAGAAGGCATTCGCAAGGTACGTGATATTCCTCAGCGATGGAAAAAAGGACCAAATGTGGTAAACCCACTGTTCTGCCCCGCTAACCTGATTTTCTTGAATTTGTAAATTTTATAACAACAAGGAGGAAACATCCTCAATGTAATTTATGATTTCCGGATGGAGAGAATATTAGCATTGGGAGATAATTGATTTTGAAGTAAAGAGTGAGAAAGACATTCATAGGGTAATCGTTATTGCACAGAATTTCCAATGGTGGCGATGACTGCTCTGAAAAACATGTTAAGCATACATAGAAACAATGGTTCTTACACCGTATTTGTATTGTCTATAAAGCGTTATGATTTTCGGTCATTTAAAACGATGCCTGCTATAGAAAATTCGTAACTATGCTCGCTTAATCACATTGATCAGGGTTGATTATACCAACAACGACTCTTTGACCTAGTGACTATTAGTTTACTGCAGTTCTCCGAAAGTATCCAGTACTCATTTTAGGATATCCTTCAATAATTAAGGTAGTTATAAGTGTGATGTTTATGATACAGAACAAATCTCATAAATGGAGACATCTTACCGATGTCTGTTGTCTTGGAACGTTGGTAATGTTCACACATACACATTTGACCAGCTGCATTTGTAAATCTGAATGCCAAGCTAAACCTTTTTTCTTGTATGTTTCTTCTCCAAAGGTGCTACGGCAGTTATGAAGCCATCACTGGAGGTCAAAGTGCGGCTTCATATGTAGCCCTTACATCAGGTGTTCCGGAGGAAGTAGATTTCACTTCAGGGGAAGTCAGCCCAGATGAAATATTTTATCGCCTCACAAACGCTCACCGTTCTGGCGCTATGGTTGCGTGCGCAGTTCCGGTAAGGTCAAAGGCCGCTTTAAGATATCTGCTATTATTAAGACCATTTCATTTAAAAACAATGTTTTGTTTCTTCTATTATATGCTATGCTAAAAATGAAAACGCAGAATATAACAACTTTTAGCACTTACAAACTTTCTCCGATTAACTTCGCTAAACGATGATACTCAAAATTGAAGCCCTCAACTTAGTAGGGTTTCCAACCGTAATATAACCTAAACTGATCCAAGGTACATGTATCTTGCTGATTGGTGATTTGTCTAGATAGAAACAATGCATTATATGCATAACATCTCGGTCATGACGGATGTCGTTCAAACAGATATACCTTCCCCAACAATATATCTATTTACGTAATGTTTCTGACGAAATGCAAGATTTTATGACGACCTTCTTTAATATATCACACTAAACAAGTTTTGGATCTTCTGTATTCTCCTATATCCACATGTGGAGAACTAGTTAGGGTGTTTTGGCCCCGGTTTGTTGGCACGGTTAAGCGTAAACCCGTGCATCTTTATGATATTTGTCTGTCCATGTCTTGTTTGGTCGATTTCCATTTTGATATTTTGTCATGTTTGCCTCTTAATTAACCTTCTGGACGTCGTACAAAATCTATGATCAATTAATGACGGTAGAATATGTAAATACGTATGGCAAATCGTGTTTATTCTACGAGACTAGTTATTCTGTGTTGCATCGTCTGGTACTAAATTCTCCCCTGTCCTATAGTTGTAATAATTTGCGTCCAATAACGTAATCTAGAAATCTACATCCTTTTTGAGGCATATTTCCGAACTCAAAGCAATGCATCTCACCAGTTTACAGTATACTGTCTGGTATTGGTTAGACATCAAAGGCCCATTAGAGTGACAAACCCTAAACCGAAGGAATACATTATCGGAGTGAAGTTGTTCAGAAACAATGGACAAAGTTTTGCATAAGAAAGTTCCATTTTAATTGTATGCAATAAAGACAACTGTGTGATATTGCTGCGCATTAATACGTTTTCCTTGTACCATCTTCTGAATGTTCCTACAGGGAAACTACAACGGCTACAAAGGACTGATAGGCAACCACGAGTACACACTGACGGGAACGGCCAAGGTAAAGTGTAATTCATCTATATTTATTTTTTGACAATGACAAAATGAACAATACTTTGTTTACTTGATTTAACGTCATATTAGGCAGTAAGGCTCATTTAAGGACTGTTGATAAATGCTTCACATAAGTTACATCCTAATTATCAGCTTAGGGAAAGCATCAATGTTTCACATAAGTACAGATACATTAGATACAGTGATGTTATTATTGAATGGAAAATAAATATGACTATCTGCGAATTGTAATGCTAGACATATGCAACATCATTTTTTAGCTCGCCTATTCGAAGAATAGGGGAGCTAATGTTGTCACCCCGGCGTCGGCGTCAGCGTTGGCGTCCCATTTCACGTAAAGTTTTTGAGCAGGTTTCTGTTTCGTCAATTGTTTAAGATTAAGTCATCATAAATGTTTATGATTTTATTTTCCAAATGTGTATGAATGTGGAACGTGATAATACAACCAATTTGGGGCCCTTTAGGTTTTTTTTGAGTCTGTTAATTTGTCATATTTCCATGTTAAAGTTTTTGAGCAAGTTTCTATTTTGTCATATGATTTTATTTTCCTAATATGTATGGATGCTGAACGTGATAATACAACCAATTTGGGGCTTTTAGGGGTTTTTTGAGTCTGTTAATTTGTCATATTTCCATGTTTAAGTTTTTGAGCAGTTTCTATTTTTCTATTGTTTAAGCTTAAGTCATGGAAACATTGCTGAAAATATCATGGTAAATGGTAAATGTTACTGTGCAAAACTCCACCCATCTTTGTGTATATAGTCTAATATTAATGTCAAGGCTGTATACCTGATTCAAACAATTGCAGCCCCGCTCTACTTGAATTATACTCCATCTTTCTTTAGCTCAACTTCCTTTTTCCTGTTTTTTTTCATACACATTTGTCTCCACAATCAAACTTACTTCAGTTTTGATATCTCCAGTGGCGGGGGATCTGAATGACTATGTCCTTGTTTGAATTGATCTAGTTTGATAATCCTTGCCTTATCATATGCTTACTATTACGTTTGCAATGTAATTGGTATATACAGTGGTAAATTCAGGAGCAAATGTGGCTTCAATGGTTTTTAGTTTTAGAGAAGACCTTTTCAGAACCATACTTTTCATGTGTTGATACCTTATGATCTCTCTGTGATCTGTGCTATCTTATTACATTGTAATTAGTGTCTTACCGAATGTGACCTAGATTCTTTTGTTTTGCTAATTTTAGGTTGGTGACACCCGTTTAGTCCGAGTACGGAACCCATGGGGTCAATCTGAGTGGGAGGGTGCTTGGGGTGACGGGTGAGTCTTTATTGCAATGTCTGTAGGCTACTTTAAGGGAAATCGTTAACTTCTCTTCATCAACATTATTCTTAACTCAAATAATGTAGCGAAGTGGATAATGATGCAGTGCAGTTTTGCTTGTTTTCATTGCATGAATACCACTTGGTAATTTAAGGAAGTCGCAATAGTTTTGTAATGGAAGAAATTAAAGTAAATGGAGAAAGATTTTCATGCAATGCTTCAACATGGCGACAAACAGTAACATTACACCGACTTTGACAGAGACGGAAGTGAAGATACAATAAGGAAGCTACACTAATGTCAAATGTATTCTTATCTAGGAAACATGCATTCTGATTGTTACTGTATGTCTTATTCTTAAAAAGAAAAAAAACTTATAGTATGGTGCAAAGTGTATTGCAAAGCTTTTATGAAATCAAATTAGTGTGTTATGATGATTTTTATTAATGGCAATATGTAATATGTGTAAATGAAGAAATTATTTGGTGAAAGGAATTGGCTTCTGGAAATTAAAGTAAATGTGTTCATGACAGAAAGTAAACTGTTTTCCCCCCCCCCCCCCTTTTTTTCACCACAATAGTGTCGGTTACACTGACGTCATTTATGTTTCAGATACGTCACGTGCTTATAGGCGATTGGGGACGAAAAACGCAGCAATTTAAGAAAAGCTGCAAATCATAATATCTCTAGAGTTGATAATAGAGGTATGGAAATGTAGATGGAACTATGCATATACCATTCCTGTAGAAATGAGAGAAAAAAAGTTGATTTGAAAAATAAATGCATTTTACTTACATTTAGGGTGAAATACATGTAAAATTAAAAGACTGATTATATATCTTATTTGAATTTTAAATATCGGAAAGATTTGACTACCTTAAATACAAGCTGGAACTATCATGAGAGAGAAAAAATTGCAATGGTGACTTGTTAGTTTTAATATTGGCGTAAAGAATAAAATTTTAAAAGTTTATTTTTGTTCCTCAGCTGCTGATGTGAATGGCGATGTGCAATTGGTTGTGCAAATTAATCACAGCGGACAGTATACCGCAAAACAGACATGTTTGCAAATACGATGTGAATACGTATACAAGGCAAGCAAATAACAAATATAAATAAACATCATCATTAATTAAGACATGTAATACTCAAAGATGTGTTTTCCATCATATTACCTTATTACAGTCTGGTTTTATATCAAATGGTTCAATGCTACCTTTTGATTATCTGCGTTGTTTTCTTTTCTCTATTGAATGAAATGGTATGGAGAGTTTTATATTTTTAAAAAATACAAATCATATTTAAACCATACAAAAATCTTACATACAAAGTTTTCAAAAAAAAATACTAATCATAGTTATACACAATTTAGATTTATATTTTTAAAACATACAAATCCTGTTTTAAGCCATGCAAATAATGTTACTCATACAAAGTACTTCTGAAAAATACAAATCATAAGTAAAACAATTCAAATAATATTTTCAAACCATACAAATCATGTTTTTAAACCATACAATATGTTTTACGTGGTCCTTGACAGGTGTTTGGTTCAGCCGACCAATGTTTTACATCATAGACGAACTAAGGCTACGGACAGCAGAATTCATCACAAAAACTCACCGCAACGCTCCTTCCGTTACTTGGTCCAACCTGGAAAGTTTCATTGTACCGTCTTCTGGTGATGCCGGACATGATTTATTATGATTTAATTCAAATACAGAATATTAAAAACGTCTTTCAGAATGTAATGAAAATATAAATATCTACTAGTATCCAAAATCAATCCTTATAAAGTCAATCTATTGTACATAATCTCTTTAAAATTATAAATTCGTTGATGGACTCGTTTTTCTATGAAATCATTACGCCGTTATATTAACCATTCAGTAGCGACGTTACAAAAGCAACGCCATTTCATCCTTTATGGACAGATGGAGTAAAGTTTTGAGCCAATGAAAATGTTAGTTACAAGCAAGAATAAAATTATATTTATTTTTTTACAGTACACACGCAGTGTCTAACGGGTAATATTATCCAGGGAGTCAATGCTGGAGGTCAGGTCTCTCACGAAACAGTGGGGACCAATCCACAGTTCCGAATTACTGTCAACCAAACAGGTAGGTCAACTTTTAGTAAAGATATCTAGTTGTTAGTGAGATCAAGAGATAAAAACGGAGTCCTGCAGCGTATCATTATGTTGTGAACGATCGATAGTGATATGGAAAGAAAGTGAATTCCACAGTGGTGAATAGGAAAAAAATGTATATACTTATTGGTGTTTGTAATTTCTAATCATATTTTCATTTTTGTTTCACTTTTCATCCATACATTGTCTATATATGTATTCAATTTCCCTCTCTCGTTATAGAGTTTGCTGAGATGCGATGTTGTCTAATGCGTATATGATATTCCCCTCTCGTTATAGGGTTTGCTGAGATGTGATATTGTTTATAGAGTTTGCTGAGATGTGATATTGTCTAATGTATATTCATTTTTTCCCTCTCGTTATAGGGTTTGTCCGGTTCCAGGTATTGCAAGATGAAAAACCACAACTGGTTCCACTCGGTATCCGCATGTGGAGAGTAAGTATAGCCATTTTGTTCTACTCTATATAGTGCTTGAGTTATGGTTTTACAATACATTAATGTGGTACCGTTAATTTAAACTACAGGTCACCCCAGCAATATTTAGCCTATTTTTTTAAGGTCTTTTTCGATATATGAATAGTATCCACACCAATGGGCGTTTGTACGAGTTGTAATGCAATGGACGGTATTCAATGTGTTTTTTACTTTATGTCATCATAAAACGTAATGGTGTGTAAGTTATTGCTTAGTATGACCTTTAAAATATGAATGGAGTGATAACAAATCAATTTGTGAATATAGATTTCATCACTGATCATCATATATACAGGTATTCTGATAAAATTCCATAGATCAATGTTATCTTCAAGATGAAGCTTATCTTAGTTGTATTTTCTAAATGTTCCATCAAATGTTAAAGAACGTCCTTCTGCAGTTCTGGGTAATTTTCATGGCTAATAGTGTCTCTACATTCCCTCAGAAGTCCACAAGATCTAGGCAATGAAGCCTTTTTTGGTGACATCATCCTAACATGATATCACCAGTTCTATAATTCACCATGTAGCTATGGTGTTACAAAACATCGAGGATCCATTGGTTAGGGCACCATTCTATATCTACCTGTCTACCTCTCGATCTTTGGCGTGTATACTGATCTACAAAAGTTACGTCACTGCGGGTGCCATGGTAAGGTATTCCGACGGTCTTCCATTAGCCTTCTATCCTGGATCGTGAATTTTCTAAAGCGATATTACACTGCTTCACAAGACTGGTTCCTACCACATCAACCTGACATGTCATTGAATGTCATTAACATGTTTACGTAAAATTATACATAGGAATTGAATGTATTTTTTCTTTAATTTTCATAGCGGCTATGAATAGCAGAAGCTATCTACATATCCCGTGGAGCGCGTTATAATTTATAAAAATAAAAATAATTGAAAGGTTTTTATATTATATTTAAAATAATGATACCCATATACGACGAGAAACGAGATTAATGGAACAGCTGGATGACGAAGTCGTTTCACAACGTCGCGTTTTCAAGCTTCCGCCTTCCGGTCGACCTTTTTTTCGCAAATGACAAACGATAAACAAAAAAGTTAGTTAAAATAAGATTTGAGTGACTCATTACAGTAAACCTTAGTTGATTCTATATCACGAAACAACACATTAAATATCATAAATTAAGATATTGTGGGGAACTTTTTTTATTGATATGAAACTGGCACATTCTTTGAAATCAGCTGATCGATGAACGAGATCATTGTATTCATAGTGTATTCATAGTGTTTTCAAAGGCAAATGTTTGTTTTCGTCAGCTGGTTGATTCATATAGTGAAGAAACATTCAGAATGTAAATATATGAAAATGCATGACATTTCTCTTGGTATGTCTCAGGATGACGGCGACGTCCAGGTGCCTTTGGAATACCGCTGGATCAACTTAAACTACAGAGAGGCTGGCGTGATCGTGTTGATGACAGACAATGACGACGGAAAGTTCACACAGGGACGCAATGTCAAGGCCGATTATATGCTTGACCCCGGAAATTACGTCCTGCTCCTTCATCTCAATACTCCAGAGGAGGAAACCAAATTCGCTCTGCTTGTTCAGTCAGAGTACCAACCAGACATTACGTAAGTTCCACACACAAATGATGCGTTGCCATTTTAATTTGCATTATTGACACTAATAAGATGTTGATATAAAAGAATTTTTTTTATCTTGATAATATGGTTGAAACATAGAAACTATGCTTATATTTCATTAAAAATGATAATCTTCATTTCATTTTCTGCTTTCTTATTTTTTTCAGTGGCTATCAACTTGGGAACTGAAGACGTTCTACGGATGAAAATCAAAGTGCTTGACATATTAATAGAATATATTTCAATATGTTACACAAATATCCTTTAACATGTAATAATATATTTGGACTTATTGCCTTATTTATTGTAAAACATAGAACGTTTTATTTATCATTTACGATATCTCTTATCTGAAACTAAAATGACAAGGGCATATGCATTTTTGCATCAAGTGTAATAAGGTTACATTTGGAAATCATTGAAAAGTCATCATGATTATCTCCCTTTAAAGACAATGAAGTGAACGTAAAATATAATTAAGGTTACGTTTAGAAAATATTCAAAATCATCATCATTATCTCCCTTTCAAAACAATAAAGTGAATGTATTTATTTGCTGGAAAGGAAAACTGCTAATCGAAAATATTTAACGATTTCTCGAATTACAAACAATTCAGGACAATTATTATAGACTATCATGATATATCTATAAATGTGTCATATGCAGAATTACAATTTGATATATCTTCTCGGCGTTCTTTGATTTATATATATTGCTCAAGCTGTTGGATATAAAGATATTGTAAAAAATATATGTCCAAGAATCGTACGGATCAAAGTCATATATTTCTTTAAGGAAAAACACAGCAAAGATTGTGTTCATTTTTCCATTTACCTTTGGTGCAGAATATGAGAGTGTGAAAGATGTTTGGTGTATGTAAGATATGTAAATGGAAAGAAAAGTTTAAATATTTGCAATAATGTCAGATTTACAACTGTATAATATGAATATATTTATGTTATTTTTATTACTAGGCTTTTGCTTTGTTCTTTTTCTTACATGTCAGTTGATGATTGTTTACATTTGTAAAGCGTAACATGTGCTTTGGGAGAATGCAGTAGCAAAATGTGCTTTGGGAGAATGCTGATTGTTTAATGATAAACAGGATGAAAGGTTTCTTTTAGTAGTGTTTTACTTGTTAATATCAGTTACTAATATTGCTGTCGTAATTATTTAAGTAATTCTTGAGAATGAATGATTAAAGGTAGGTTTCGCCCAATGAAATATAAAGACTACGAAATTGAAATTTATCCTGTACATAGATATAATCTTCAGATCATTTTCAATGCATACAGCGAACAATATGGGTGGTCAGTTGCCTAGCTTGACCAGGAAAATACTCCTCTAAAAATAGAGCAAAGTCAAGCTTTACATAGAACATGACGTATTTTTTTCCAAAACGAGGCCGCAGCAACAAACACGGAAGCGTGCAACAAAAAGTCAGATGGCAGTGACAGTTTGCCACGGCATGTTTAGTTAAAAAAACAAGAACAAATCGAAGTACGATGGACTGTTTATACATATCATATATGCTAAAACACTTCACATGTTACTTACATACGCTCGCTAGCTTAGTACACCAAACATACATGTAGTTAGTCTGCGGCTGTATGTGCGCAGCATATGTGTTGAAATTTAACTCACCACGTGCAACGCCGTTACACGAGTCCCAACAGATCCGGGCAAGTTCCGCTTGAGATTTGGCTTCTGTTTCTTCTATCGCTACATGCCATCTCTGAATTTAATTCCCTATAAATATCCTAGGGTGCTACCGATTCCATTATAATTTCCTCCACTTTGTTGCCGATTCAGACACAGTTTTTTTTCTCACACGCTTTCGATCATCCATGTTTTGTTTACGCTTAGTACGCAGCAATGCGCATGCGCGAAACTTCGACAACCCAAATCATTGCAGCCTCATTTGCATCGTATTTCGTCCGTCAGTCGTTTTATATTATCAAGGATTTCCCTCAATTTTGTATTCAAGACACGTTTGTTCAATTTCATACGCATTAAGAAATTAAATTGAGGTACTTTTAATATGATTTTTCGTCTTTTCTCCTATTTGTCCGGTTTTACAAAAAATATTTATTTGCTTGAGCGAAACCTACCTTTAAACCAAATTCTTTGCGGATGAAATTTTGCGGCCTCAATACCGTCGCAAAACGCCCCTCGATAATGACTTGTTGCCGATAGACATGGGGTGATCAGGTTCAACAGGCTGTAACATACATATATGTAAAACGTGTTGGGTCAAATGTCACTAATACAAAGAACAATGAGATTTAATCCATACACAATGTAGTGATGAACGCTTTCATTTTAAAACCTTTTTCTTTTCATTTCATGTCAACTATTTGTGTATTTCATATGCATATTTCTATTAAAATTAACCATTTTTATATCAGCATGTCTCTGTTCTTTTTATGTATTACGTCACCTGAGACGAAACCCCAAGTAACCTATTCTAACCGCCTTTTGTCCGTCGTCGTCCGTCGTGCGTCGTCGTTGTTTGTCAGTAAACAATTTACGACTCCAAAACTCCTCAAGAAAATTCAACGAGATTTAGCACAGACTTTCTAAGGCATAAGGCCAATCAAAACTGTAAAGTCCGTTGCCTCCATTTCGATGGGGGCTATGAGAAGGGCCAAATTGTTACAAAAATTTCTCAAACCTCAACTCGCTGATGTGCTAGAATCAAATAAATTCATATATAGAAGGGTCTAAAAGGTCTTTACAAAACCATATCGAATTTTATGGCCCTCGCGTCTCAGATTCTAGTGGAGAATGCGGTATATCTACAATAGTTTATATAGGAAACAAATTTATGAGCATTATTTCATCAGTTTCCGTAGAAAATGAGTCAAATTCTGTTAGAAATATAAGTCTAAGATAGTCTTTTAATCATATCCAAATTGGTCACGCTGACCCGAGAAGCCTTCATGAAGAATGGGGCCGAAAAAGGGTCAAATTGACAAAAATTTCAAAAACCTTATCCTGAATTCACAATGGTGTTCGTATCAAATACACATCATAGATTATAAGATCAAATTAATAAAATAACTGACCGCCTCCATAAAGTGTTTATATGTCTTTGTTTCATTCTATATCCGAACTCAAGTGACCGTTAAGGCCCATGGGCCTCTTGTTTACAAGTCCTGTCCATTTTGCTTTCATCTCTGAACTTTCACACACGCTTTTCAGACGCTCATGACAAACACAATTAAGTTCAGATATATATATTTATTAACAAAGATATTCTCTTTATATTCAATATGAATAACAATGAATAACTTGTTATTTGGGTTAAATTCATATCCAAGTTTGTAACAATAATACTTAGTGCAGAGAAACAGAGCGCTAACACACCTATAACAGGTGTCATATTCGCCACGATCAAGTTGTAAATGCCATTTTTCCGAACAAAGTATCAAAAGCAAACTAACCCCCGGGAGATCAGTCATTTCTAATCTAGTTCAGGCTTTAGGATCACATAAGAATCTTAGACTTTAGTTTTAACATAGCTTTTTGTAACATCATTTTTGATTGGCTAAGTTTAAAATTAAGACAACTTTGGATTTAAATCTCTTTCGTGATCCTAGGGCCAGATCTCTGTGCAAATCATAAAGCTCAGAAGTACAATGTATACCATTACTCAGAAGAAAACGTTTTTTATTCTGTTTTGGATTGGTGATGGATGTATATACATTTAAATCGATTTTCAATATATCGCTTCCTTCCTTTTTTTCACTCAGAAGAAAACGCATGTTATGCCGTTTGTGGATTGATGAATACATACAAATCTATGAAAATTTTCAATTTATTCCTTCTTCCTTAACTCAAAAGAAAATGTTTTTTTATGCCTTTTTTGGATATATATGTTAAAGCAGAATAGATATGTTCAAAATATCCCATTTTTCCTCACATTATTTCCTTACCCCCGACAGGGATATCCACAGTTTTACCGGTGTGAGATTTTTCTATCTCACCCTAGGGTAAAGATAAGCTACACGAGATCTTTGCACGTGCCCAACAATGGTATGAAGTCACGACCATAGTATCATGACGTCGCGGTAATAGTATTAAACGTCACGACAACAATGAAATGACGTCACAAAGACGGCGACTTATTGAGGTCACGTCATCCTCGCTTGCATAAGTGACACTTTTATTAGAGACACAAAGTGGTGCACGGGATAAGATTCTTAAGCTGTCAAATACTCGGCATTGCCTCGTGTTTGACAACTTAAGAATCGCTAAAAAAATCATCTTTCCCCTCGGGTTGAGATTCTCCTGTCTATAACAAACTAGAAAAGGTCTACCATACCATACAGAAGTTATTTAAAGTGAATAGTCGGGCAAAGAAAACCAGTCTAAATGCATTCATTGCCCTTCCAAAAGTTCTCACATATTAATACGACGGCCAAGTTCTGCTTACGTTTCCCAGTTCTGACCATTAAAGTAAAGGAAAGTTGAAAGCATCGAAAGCGAGGCTGCGTGTAAATGTAACCACGGACATAGTCAGCCGGGAGGACGTTTTAGGATTCCTATACTTTAAATTAATTTCTTCGTACGCAGACAGATTTTGGCGAGAGATTTTATTTTTCTATTTCATAAGAAATTATACTGGATACATTCACACCATTTTTACCGACTTTAGCCATCCTTGCCCGACTGTTCACTTTAAACTGTAGCTATTTAGATATTAGAAATACATGTCATTGTAAATAGCATGTGCAATACTGTCAATATTTACTTCTTGTTTCAACTGACATATATTTATTATAGGTGTAAAATAGATTTAGGATAAAATACTTGAAAAAGTTGGCACATTTCGTAACACAGGAAATTACAACAAATATAACTATGTTTTAATGAAACGGAAATTAAATGCACTTATTCCGGAAGACATCTCTATGATTGAGACGTCATGCGTCAGTTTTGTCAACACGGAAGTATCTATAAAACAATCCCCAGTCTGTCCGTTTCCTGAAAAAGATGATGACACAACAGTTGCCTCGGTGTATATTTTTTTTAAATATCCATATCCCCTCTGCGGCAACATTCCTCGGTAAAATTAAGAAGATTTGTCATTGTATCAAGTTCCTGGATTGTCAGTCTCCTAAATCAGAACATAGGAAACAACAACAAATAGCGGCAATAACAGCCATCAGGCACGTGTCCGTATTATCTGAACGTCCATTGTCTTCCTTCTCTATTGTACTGGAAACAAGAAACGTAAATAAAACAACAACAACAAAAAACAAAGCAATACATGTCATAAAATAGTTTTACAAGTAACATAAATAAAAATGAAATCTCAATAATCCGGACACCATTAATCCCGGCAGCGGCGCTTATTCTGCTTAATACGTACAAGTGGGATTTACATTGATCGATTTAAATGATTTTCGAATCAAACGAGTTCGAGTTAACAGGACTCTTAAATTTCCATAAATCGTTGATGTCTTAATTGCAATATTTTTTCTTTACACACAAATAATACTACGCTTCTTTCGAAACAGAATGCTAACAGGTAATGAAGAAACATTATTTATGGTTTTACTACAATTCAGTAATTTACATGAACACAAGTGGAATGATTTATAGTTGTTTGTCAATTCCATAATTAAATCTGACTTACGTTCTTCTAGATATAGGTGCATTTCTGTTACGTTGATTGTGACTTGTTGCTTGTCCCGGAAGTGGCTGGTTCCCATAAAGAAAGCCCGGATTTATAAGTCGGTTGCTGGGATATATTGCCTGTTGTGGTCGAGTATAACCTATATCAGGTGATGTCTGATACAGCGCGTGCGTTGGTGGCGCCTGATATAGAGCGTGCGGTGGTGGCGTCTGGTACAGCGCATGCGGCTGTCGCCATTTGTCCCTTTTTGATTGTGAATTTTGAACTTGATACACAGAATATTCCGGCGGGTACATAAAATATGGCGGAGAAATGGTTTGCGACATACCTGTAAGGAAAGAAAATATTGATTAACAGGGAAAGATAAACTGTACTGCGGTAAATATATTTTCAACGTTTGTTTTATATTATCTGTCACAGATATTGTATACTGGGTTGTTCGAATTCAAAAACGTAAAACAAAATCAGCATACATTATTCCCGAAATTTAATGAGTTTATCGATTTAATGTATTAGTTATGTAACCAATATCACATGACTTTTATAACGTCATGGAATGGAAAATGTGTTGACGTCAGGAATGAAAGGTTGCTGCCGAACATAATGACTTTAATTGTTTGTTGGTGTTTTTTTTTTAACATAATATGGTTTCTAATTCCGCATTCCTTTGACACCTTTTATAATGTAACGTCATAGTCGACTTCTGATTGGGACAATCATTTGCGAAAACGCCCAAAATCATTTACTGTCAGTTAGGTAGGAGGCGATTATATTTAGCATACCATCTTTATTCTTCTACCTAACGTGTTCCTTGACACTGCCTTACTTTTTGTCAACAATTGAGCTCGCCCTTGTGGGGAAAACTCAAATTTCTGTCCCCTGCCTGAGGCCCACCATATAAAAGTAGTAGTTTCTGCTTTCAGAATAAAGGTATGCCCGTTGTTATTATAAAGTGACCGGGTTTTTATTTATTTTCTATTTATTTCATATCTTTATTTTTATTTTATTTTCATTTCATTATTATTTTTTAACTTGTTTTTTTAGCTGAGAGTGCGACTTTTGAAGGTCAATCTTTTGTATTTCTAGCAGCTCACTTATATTGGTATAAAAGTATATGGGTTGCTGTACTTTATAACCTGACAAGAAAAATTCAACACACACAATCTTATATACATATAAAAATACAATTCATGCTACTTCTAACTTCTACTTGTAAGTGTTAATTTATGAATAACCATCTTTGTAAAGTAAGTATTATAATTATGAAATTCCACAAACTGTGAAATTTTCCATCCGTTATCCCAAACGACTAGCTGAAACATAAAAAAATACACTGTTCTTTCTACGGAAATAATTTCAAACCTATGCAACGTCACACAGTTAGCATGTAGGTTATAAATAATTAAATCTGTTTAACTGGCTTCTGTATATTGGCATGGCTGCCGCGCGCGTAAACAAAACGGCCCCATTAAGAACGTGTATTTGCTGTGTCGAGTGTATCGTTAAAAGGTAGGACACTTGGGATATGAAAGCAAATTGAATGTAAAATCAATACGTGCTTTTTGAATAAATGTGACACGCTAAAAAATATTACATTTTCGGATGAAGCCCAGTGATGGTTTTTCACTATCGATATTTTTTTTCTTGTTTTTATAATTTCCGTTGCTTCATCTATTTCTATTTGACTGTATTGTTCATGCTTGTAACGACCTTCAGACAGAGTGGCGCATACTATCCTGTAACAAAGCTATGACGCACACGAAATACCACTTTTCATATATCGCCTATACATACACATTTTGATATTGGTATTCTATACTTCGAAAACAGTTCCATGCAATTTGAGTTAATTGTCAATCTACCAAATTTTGTATCGGATGGGGCAATTGTGGGTTTATACTATACCATCTTACAAAATGTTAAAAACAAAACTGTTATTAATAGCATCCAAACTAAAAGTCAGTGTAACAAGGAAAGTAAATCAATGAATATAGGAAGTTTGTAAGGTGTTTCTGTCTAAAAAATATTTCATTAACTCCTCATTTCTTATGTTTTGCATTTGCTCAATGTTCTGTACGTGACATTGGCTCGCGTATGGATACAGATCATATTGCTATACGAATTTGAATTTCAACGGTATCAAATAAAATACTTAACAATGTCTTGGAACTTGTCAACATTTTTTTGTAACATGTTTTATAATGAATGTAGAACAATACATGTATGCCATATGTTATTTCTTGATTATGTAACAGAATTAGCTTCACTGATTGTCCTTTTAAGTTTTTAATTGAACCTTTAATGAACAAACATAACCCAGAATCACATTGTAAAACATACCGTACAGTCATGATATGCACCCCTAATACATTTTTTCGTACATTTTATGCAGTAGGTTCATTGACGTCAACTATTTATATTCACCCTTATGAAGACAGACAGTCAATATTGTCTGATTTATTACGTTTCATTTCATAAAAGTTGTATAATATGAATTTAAAGACATATTTTGACTACGAGTAGACTAGTCTATAACTCTGGTATAGAAGTTGGAAAAACAGTCTAAGATATAATTGACATGGACGAAATTGCAACCAAGAAAAAATGATACGGTATTCGCTTTAGCTGTTGGCCTTTTCTCTTAATATCTTTTGAATGAACTATTCACTCATTATCAACATTTTTGTCAATTGTAAATAGATATAAGAAATGAACGTCCTTCAAAGAAGGAGTGTCAATTTGGACCCACTAGCGGTCTGACCTTAACGTAAGTCACAGTATGATGTCATAACCCCCGGGTATCTATAAACAAGAAATAATGCTGAACAGTCATAGTCATCAGTGGGCCCAAATTGACACCCCTCCTTTACTCAGAACTTATAGGAACTTACTACAGCTAAACATCATTTTTCTTTGGAAAAATATTGTTTACATGAATATACATCTATAAAGTGTCTTATAGCAACGATAGTATATTTATATGTAGTCCCCGACAAAATAGCTGACAAATGGGAAATGTTTGAAATACTAATGGCTTTGGAGGTTGATTTGCATACAGTCTACCGTGGGACAAGTGATTAAATAACTGAGAATATTCTCTAAATTCAATATAAGTTTAAAATATGTCTTAAACTTGAGAGAGCTACATAGCTAAATCATATTAAATGTTTGTTTTGTTTTGTTGATATTAAGACACAAAATATGAGAAAGTTGTACAATTTCAGTATGACATGATAATAACATTTCAGTTATTGAAATGAACAGAATACTATACCTTAGCTGGATTCCAGACCACGGTTGTCACAGAAACTGGAAATCCAGGTGTTACATCATCAGGTACAGAATCTCACGACTATTGTGATGTACTGTAAAACCAGGTTAGATTCACGCCTCCACGTCTATGACAATCGATACACAAATATGTAATATATAGCTCCGTTATTTGAATGATATCCTCGTGAATATTTATTATGCGGGGGAATATTTTAATATTCTATACCTAGGGTGTATATTTAAAACACATGTTTCATTGATTTCATATAAATTTCTGAAATTAAATAAAGTATTCCAATTCGCCAAATGTATCCATTTCTATGAAACACAAATCTGTCTCTAAATACTTAAAACTCACAACTCCAACGATTTGTACCAAACACACCATATATTAATGCATTTTCAAGACTATGAATAACTCATATCACAGTATTATCCTAATTGAAACACTCACTTATAGAACGACTTTACCAAGAAAATTCAAAGAGCTGAACATTTCTAATACAAAATCTTGCTATTGGCAATAGTGATTTTTGAAGTGCTTCTGAAGTACACCTTACCTCTTATGATGTCTAAATACGACAATATCCACATGGAAAGATATCCCAGAATGTCACGCATGCTTTGGTTTCATACACTGCTGCTTAGGCGATGTTCTATAATTGGTGAAGCATGGCAAAATGTATCAAGGGAGAATCGTGTTTACTCATTCAACCATAACTATATTTTAGTTACAGGAAACAGCATACTTCCAGAAAGATGATCGTTCCCGAAAATAATTTCATTTTTAACTTCAATCTATATTTCTAAGGATCAATATATATTTGTTTATTGTTCTCAAACAGGGCAATATTATGATAAGGTATCAGAAGTGTGGAAAGTTCACAAGTCAATCGTGACATTGGCTGAATAATAAATGATTGCTATGGTTTTCCAAACAGAATGACAAATACCTATTTGTTTGATTCAGTCTTGTACATGACAAATTATAAAATATCAATAACACTGTGTACAATGACCTTTACTTATAACGAAAAGTCATCAGGTCAACATATACGAAGGTCCAAGTTTTAAAAATTCATGAAAAAATATCCATATTGACGTACTTCTAAATCATAAGTAATGTTCTACTTTCAATGGAAAAATGATTTATAAGATATTTCTGTACATTTATAAGAGTTCAACCAGAAATGACACGTGCATACTCTTTCCAATTAAACTCACTATTCTTACCATTTTGTCTTAAACTTCCAATTGAACGTATACCTTTTATGATATTTTTAAATTTCCTACAAAAGCTCATATTTCTTACCATTTTTTCAAATTTCAAATCATTCCTTTTTTTTTTATTTATTTCTAATTTCTAATTAATCAAACGTACGTACCTGCCATCATGCTTGTCCAATCACTAGAACGCTGACTAGATTCTCCAATAACAATACACTACCAATTTCCTGGGTTATTTATATTATGGTCCCTTATTATTAATCTTGCCATCGTCATCAAGCGTGAATTCTCTCTCGATGGTTCATTATAAGGTATTTAATTATAATGGCATCGAAATCATCAGGTAAGTCCAAAAACTAGTACACTAACTTAATACATTCGGGACATCAATTTACAGTCGTAAAACTGGTAATCATTTATTTTGTCATTGACTATTTGATTGCAATAAACCCATATGGATCTTTTCATTGACGGCATGACATCTCCATATCGATTTTTCGTCGTTTCTTTAATTATTGTTGATAACATGTAGAGATGAGGTTTTGTCATTCGCACACCTAAATAATGTTCTATAGAAATTCAACACTGAACAGTATCACATTTATTGAACAATATCATTTTAGCGTTAATGACATGTTGTGCTTTCTGGTAATAAGTTAACCTCTTTTATTTATCATGCTTTTCTCATTTATTGTGTGATTCATCAACAATATTGCCCTGCATCATTCATCCGCCATACATCAGAACCTTAGTCAAGTCACAACATCTAATTTCATGGTCAAAGCAGAAATACAATTATAACGAGAACCATTAACAGATGGAGTTGAGTATCACCGAATGACCAGATGTTCACAGGGTCTTTATCGGGCTTCCTTTGTTGAATTTCTTATCATTATTTTTCTTTATGAGTTTTAAAACACCAAGGGAACTGAATCATTGAAGGAACTCGGCAGTGGAACAAACAAGCTTGGGGAAGACGGAATGTTGTAAACAAAAAATGGAAAAATACATTTAGGAAACTGAGCTTACAATGCTTATCAAACAAACTACACCGTGATTATTTTTTATGGAGAAAAAGTTCAGCAACTGTCATAAAAATTGTGATGTCCTCCATTTGATTATCGGTATAACATTCATAACATAAGATATTTATTTATCCCGCCTCAGACAAGAATTTTGTATTCCTATTGGTTAAAATGACCTCATGTAATATCCAATATATATTCGTATCAGGTTAGTAGAAATCGTATCAGGTTTGGACGATAGAGTTATCGTTCTTTGCCCCTAACGTCATTAGCAACAAGATGGCGGTCAAGTAACGCTTCGCGACGACGGCACTCAAAGAGAAGGAAACAAAATGTTGGAATGATAGCGCTGATGACCACTTTTAAAGCAAACCGAAATTCGCCTCGCCAGATACAAGTTTATTTTAGACCCAATATTTTTCCTTATTAGGTCACTAACAAATTGTATAACTAATAATATCTAATGCATGATAACCATGATTATTTGGTTCATTATTTGTGATCCGCACCAGTTGCATATTTTCTCCTAAATTATATTTTATTTTTATGAAATGTATTTTCACAGAATTTGACAACATTCAGAAACAGAAAAACAAGCTGAAATTCAACATCTTGAATTATAGTTGACCCCATAGTATATGGCTTAACCACCCAAGACAGAGCTCCCATCAAAACCAAAACTATATATCAAACACGCTTTTAGAAACCGTTAAACATATATGTGGCTTGAAAGAATAAAAAAAATGACTTCGACGGATTCAAGCATATATACAAGCAAACATATCCCCAGGGATTATGGACCAACGGAAAATCCACTGCAGATCTAACATATGCGAGATTTGTAACTAAACTACTGACAAATCCACCTCAGTCTAAAAAACAACATGCCAGAAATGTGATAAATATGGTTACGCAGATGAAGGTTTTGTCCAAATTGTCTTTGGAAGACATGGATCCAACACAATTCAAAGAAAAGAGTTTGAGTTGGTGGTCGTGGGCTCATTCCAAGTTCTAAATAATTGTGTAAATTGTTCCTTTCACAATAATGCGATGTTTTGAAGTTTTTCTCTCTCTGAATTTATTGACCATTTCAAACAACTTCAAAACAATTGGGAAACAATGTACGTGTTTCGCCTCATACCACCTCATACCAAGGACGGCGGTAGCCGAGTGGATTGCGAGATCGAATCCCACACGGGGCAGTTGCCAGCTGCTGACCGATAGCGGTTGTTTTTGCTTCGGAAACTCCGGCTTTCCTACAAAAAAAACCGACATGCCCAGAAATGACCATCATTGCCAATATCACTAACAAACCAAATATCAATCAAACTCGCTGACATACATGAAAGCACCCAGCGCTTAATTTGAAATATATCTGTCAAAATATTGTTAATGTATCAAAACACATTAATAATTAAGTTCTGAAAATGTACATGAATGTTAACAGTTTCAGCGAAATAAAATAAGATACTTCATATATAGAAGAATACAGTCACCTCAATAGTAAAATGGTAGTGACATCATAAAGTAACAAAGACTGGAATTATAATGTAATTTTGAAAAAATACAGGTACATTTGTAGTTCAAAATAATCGATATAAGGCTTCTGTAAATAATAGTTATTGAAAACCGAATATCATATTGAATCTTTCATGATAAAGGTTGATGTATATTCGATATGTCAGTGCAGTGTCGACTAGACATTTTAATCCCTGACGCGTTTATAGATTAGAAATAGTTGTCGTTGCATTAAAAATGGATGTTATCTATAGAACGAGTGCTACCAACCGTTGAGTGCCACATTCGATCGTTCTGTAGCACTGTATATCTCATGTGTATATACAAAAATATATTACTCGTATATCGCGGAAGATCGATCTTTAAAGCGGCTTTCAATGAACCTACCCCGACACTCTGTGTATATCGGGGGACTATAATACCCTTGAATTAGTCCCTTATAAAAGCGCCCGCCATTATCAATGCCACGGTTGCTTAATCTTTTACACCCTTTGCGCATGTCAGTTTGACGCTTTTCGACTTCTGTCAACCTTCCCATGACAACTAGAAACATGTCTGCCTCCATTAGACTTTAACTCGGTAACTTTTAAGTTTGTTTATACCGTTACGATTCACAAGTTGTGATAAAAATTTTACAGGTGGACAATTTAACGGTAGTCTAATGGATGATAACCTGGATTTTGTTAATTGCAGGTGTTCATAGGTGAAATTCGCACAGGTAAGAATTAACTTGCTAATTATTTCATTTACCTACACTATAAATAAGTACATGTAGTATTTATGTACCTGAATGTGTTACAATGACAGGACGTGACAGGAAAGCTATAGGATATAGGGAATTATTTAAATGTATATACTCAAAATCTCAACTCAGTCTAGAGTAAACAGGTCCATTATTATAAATGAAAAGTAAATATTGGAGCTCTCTTACTCCAAACATGAACTATTAACAATATCAGAATGAGTAACCGGTATTTATATGTTTAATATTTGATCTTGTCCGTTCGGACTTCCTCCTCCATACCCACCCCTCCTACATTGTATACTTATATACTAATACTTACAAAGTCCAGGCAACAGAAAAATGACTTTGGGAATATTAATACCAATATTATTTTACTCAGATTATAATTCCACATCAATGGGTTATAATGCAGAAGTTAATCATGCAATTAATTAAATAGCATTCTAATGTTTTGATAATATGCATTGTATAAGCATGGGTATTTTATCATTTAAATAATTTTTAAGCAAATTACAATGAATTGCAATAAATATGGTAACAAATATTACTATGAATTCATAACGTTATTGGGTATTATAGGAAGACCATTCAAGTAAATTTCTGACGTTCTTCTGCTGCCCAATATGATACTAACAAACAAACTAATGAGTAATTAACATTGTTTAATCAGGGGCGCTATAATTAGTATCATAGGTACTCATTTAACTATGTTCAATGGCATACCTGTGCGGACTGGGTAATCTACCTGTGTCTTTTGTACCTGAGAGATTATATTTCGTGTCACGCAGTGATTATATCGGTGTTAGAGATAGGACTAACGGACTACAACTTGACGCATACTTTAAAACCGATAAAATTGTGTCTTCCATTCGCATGTATCTCTAAAAAGCTGAATGTGGGACAGTTGCTATAAAACTGAAAATCTCACCCACAGACATGATCTTTATCTGGACTAAACTTCAAAATGTAACAGATAATCTATTTTTACTCATATTTTCTCGTTTTCTTTTTTTTACCATTTTTGCGTCCGAGTTCGATTTTTTTTATATATTTTTCGATTAACAGTAAATCGAATGAAATGCATTCTTTCTGGTATTTTATAACTGAAACAATAACATTTGTTATTTAAAATTACAAAATATATGCTTGACAAACTCCATATTTAATTAAACCATTCTTGTCCATTTAAATCAAAGTACACGTATTTTGAACATACATTTAAATCTATTGTGTCTTGAATTAAGTCTTTTAATTATCACTGGCTTGTCTAGGTATATCGCTTTCAATTGGAAATCTTTTATATGTAATTTGATATTTGGTGTGATAGAAAATAATTTATTTCCACAGTTTTTAATAGAATTTCTATTGTTGAAAAGAGTGGTATTTCTATCTACCGACGACATTTAGACAGTTTACGGTAGCTTTCACAGCAGGTAAAATACACAGGTATATAACGCGAACAGACTTGCAGGTAATTCCTTTTAGCTCATTGATTAACCTTTCAGTGTATTTACATACATATCCAATTTCTAGTCAGGTAAGGGGTTTCCAGGTGTGTTTAGAATTTTGTTTAACTTTTTGCACAAACATTGAATCAAGTGATAAATCGAAGAGTATATCGAGCTGTCGTGTAATCTGTATTTCGATTTCTCCTCCACCTTGGAATGGTGGTACGAGTAATAAATAGTTTAACGAATTGATCACTACCATTCACCTGGAATTTAAACGTCTCGATAGGCTTATACAGGTGCGTCTAAACTAATTAACCGGGTAATAATTGATAATATAATATGTCAACTTAATGGAATTCTGAAGATTTTGTGATAATATTTTGTTTATTTCATTTAAATTTTCTTAACAGGAGGGATATGTTTACATATGAGTATCTTGAATTCTCTTTACTATTACCTGTGTTGCACCGAGAGTACTATAGGTTATATAAGACTCAATCGAGTTTTCGGGTGGTTTTCTGTCAAAACATAACTATCAAAAGATAATTATCAAGAATGAGTGCAATGGTTGTGCAGTAGTGCTGACTGTATGAAGAACTCTGTAATTGATTTCTTGCTCATTGTAACATATACATTGTATGTATTGATCGTAAAAAAGAGAGTCTAAACTTACAAAGACGTAGAGGGTACAAGGCAGTATTGTGTCGTCACAGATCCACGAAAGAAATCAATTGGAATAAAAAAAACATCCCTTCTCCCTTGTATATGAATTGAATTAAGACACAAAGTTCAAATGTCCCTTTCATTTTTTATGCTTTAAACCAAAAGGATAAAATCATTTGCCACATGTTATAAGAACCTATCATGAATGAAGCCATCTCCTTACAAAGTTCCATAGACAGCAGATAGACTGGTAACATATTTTCCTGGTCCTAGTACCCGATGGAAATACTGCATTGGTTGGGTATTTTAATTTGCCAAATTGTCTTTACGCATTTTTATTGCATACACTGACCATACAACCCCTTCTCCACCATCACCAACGCCATCGATCCATGTTCAGTTGGTAAGCGGCATGTGAGTATGAGCGACTCTTTGTTCGTCCACTTTATCATATTGTTTGTAGATCTAATTGCTATTCTGTTTTATTTCAGCACAACAATGAGATAAATACAAAGACTCTATCTCGGACAAAGTAAAACCGACGGCATAATGATGAGCGGTTCATCCTCGGTAATGTCCGATGTCGCCAGGTACCAAATAGGGCGATCGGACAGCTCCGCGAGCAGCCTCTCGATGCATCCATTTGGATTTGACTCAAAGACAAAATACGACGCCAACGAATCACTAATAACAATACGAAGTAACAATTTCGCCAAAAAGGAATTAGAAAAAGACGATGATATTTGGAAACGTCCACCTCCAGATTTTCGACCTCAGAAGTTCGCGCCGCATCCACCGAAGCGAAACACAAGAGATTCTATGCAACCGTGGCGGTATGGAACATTTCCTGGTGAACACGTGTTTGTAAAGAAACCTGACCAAAAAGTAATTCCTAAAATTTTAATGCCCAAAAAGCCACCAGAAGGACGAATAATCACACAATTCCATATAGATCGGCCATTCACTGCTAAGAAGAAATTCGTAAGGGAAGGCATGTTCAAACCGGAAATGTATGTGAATCCGACCGAGCACGACTTTAGAGGGGTAAGACTGATACGTCCATATATTGTATATATTGGCTTCTTTCATTGTCAACTTTGTGTTTCTTGCATGTAAAATTAAGAATAGACTGCGTTTGAGTAACTATGTATGGTGCCACACGTCAATGGATATTAAATGCGATGTAAAAATTATAACAGTATTGAAACAAAATAAATGCGTTCATTGGCTTATTTTTATAAAAGTTTACTTACGTTTAAGCAAGAATTTTGCAAACCATTCTAAAAGCTGTCAATGTTAGATCGTAGTGACAGCGTTTTACAATTAATATTTGTATACGCAGCCATTTTGCGAGAGAGTATTGCGATAAAACACATCTTTAAATATTTACCGAATTAGTCATTTCTGTTCACTTTAGGAATTGTTTCTGTTAACAACTTATCTGCTCCTTCTTTTTAAATTTTTGTTTACTCCCTTATCGTCTCAATATGTCACTGGGTATTGAAAATCAGCAGAAGACCAAAACAGCTATGCATTGCTGCATTTCAATAAGAGACAGTTGATCATATAACCTCCGTACGAGATGATATCTCCTTGATTCACCTAACTAGAGTAATACCAATGTGCATGTATTATTAATTTACATTTCAGTATCCACCTATCAAGAAGTTTGGTCTACCAGAATTTACAACGCACGACGAACCGGACCCCTTCGATATATACTTCAACACAGAGCGACTTAACATTAGTAAGTATGTAGATGGGGATTTGTTCAATCCTAAACTTGACAACTTCTGGCGGTTAATGGGACGTGGAACAAAATATTACTTTAGAAATTATTATTGTTATCAAGCAGCAATGGTAAACCACCATGATAAGCGAGCATATGACCATGTTGATTGATAAAATGTTTCACAACAATTAAATGAAACTGATAGTTCAAAGAAATGATTTGTTTCGATTAAGGAGATTTTATTGGTTTACATACAGTAATGGATAAAGAGATAAAAAGTATCTCGGGCAGAAGAAGCACATTCTTTCCAAGATTTTTTTAATTTGGATTGATAAGGAAATAGATGTTTATTTGATGCATATGTATTGAAGTTCTTCCCCATCTAGTTTGAGGTCCTAGCTCAGTGACGTGTGATTTCAACAAGCTGTGCATTCTAAAAGACTAAATAATAACCCCGCATTAATTTTGCAGTTCACGGCGAGCCACTAGAAAGAGCTGTTGATCGCAATATTAAAGGACTGCAAATGGCGCCGCCCGTACATCTGCTGCCAAAATGGGAGAGACAGTTAATCTTAGACCAGGAACCATACCCAACGAAACCTGGCGAGTTCAATGTAAGTTGTTGTAAGATCTTTGACCAGTTTGTCAATACGCCCATGCAGTTTGTGTGCTATATCATTCTCTGTGGAAAAGTTGTTCGCGTTAACACAACAACAGCGTGTATCATCAACGCTTTAGCATTTCGGTTGAAATTTCTGGAAAAGGGTTGACCTGAAAACGGATCTAACTTGGTATATCTTTAACAGTTTGTTCGAGATATTCTTAACATTGATAGAAAGGTTACATATACACAATAACGAGCTTCTTTGGATTTCTGAATGAGAAAGTCCTCGCCCTTGAAGGACGGTTATTGATGATTTCAGATTGTGTAAGTTCTATTGAAATGTAAAATTAAAACCTTTAAATGATTTATGACTTTCATATAGTCATTGTTATGCTTTCCTTTTTCACAGCGCCATCGTTTACGGTTCAGACCAGCACGTAGTGCGTTCATGGAGAGAGTGACCCGCACCCTGGACATGAACTGGGCTAAAGAACGATTAGATCAAGCATTGAAGCAAGCACAAAGCTGAGGATAATTTCTTCATAGAGACTTTTAATGTTGTGTTATTTAATTAATTTCACTAATGAATTAAGATAAAATGAGTTACAGTTAAGTGTTGTCATGGGTATACCTCATCTTTTGTTAGCAAATCAGACATTTTCGGGTTTGAATACATCGAAAGAGTCTCAGGTAGAAGTTAGCAGTTATTGATAATATTAGTTGACATCTTGATAAAACATAAATGCTATTTTTTAGATACAAGGACTCATGAAAGCTGTCCTCTTTTCATATCTTTAAAATATGGGCTAGTAACCCATGTTTTAAAGTTTTTGAAGTGAAGATTAATGACATGGCAGGCTTTCCTGATTTTTCAAGCAGTATTACTAAAATGTGTGATGTCTTTAGTACTTGAGAGAGTTAACTTATATATATGCTTCGCGTCTTTTAAGCTTATGTTTGTTATAGCTAAACTCGTTTTCATAATGAATGTAATACTTTAGACAATGTATAAGTAGCATAAGCATAGTTCTCCATATGGGAGGACTGAAACTTTGTTTAGGTATCTATGGAGTTATTCCCCTTTAATGTAATATGTTGATGTGTTCAGTTTGTATATTTATGATGTACACACCCTGTGGGTAAAACTATCTGTGATATCTCAAAAGGAAAAATACCTTTCCTGTTTTACTTTTAAACCATGTTACTGATAGTGTCTTGTTCCAAATGTAGTTCTAGAATTAAACTCTCAGAATATCTAAGTGATCAAGAACGCGTTATTGATGTTTAGATATAACATTCGTATACATAATGGCAGTGCATCGAAAGATTTGATTGTGTTTTGTTCTTTCACATTGACTGTATGCAGCGTAACCAAATCATGCACATTCGTTTAGAATTACACAATACATGTATTATCGGGCTTTTGAATATTTATTCTGCACCTGACTCATTGAATAATTATTGAAAGTGTTATTGCAGCAATGAACGTCAGCATACTTTCGTGCTATTAAAAGGCACATCCGGAGAGCTTTCACCGGAAACGATTTATTGATTACACTATTTAGTTTATAATTGGACCTCTTTACAGAAGAGTTTCAATGTTAAGTAGAGAAAATCAATAACTGCTTACTGTATGACTAGGAAAGCAATGTCGAATCAATCAGAAAGTGAAAAGTAAATATTAACCAGTTTAGCATGCTTCTGCAGGTTTGAGCGTTCTTCTCTGAAAGTGGGAAAAAATGAAAGCATAATTGTAAGAGACAGAAACTGCTTCTTAATTCATTTTACTTAGATTTGAAATTTTTATCATGAATTTTAATTTTCTGATTTTGTCTGAATACAACAACATTGTAGATTTGTACAGGTAAACCAGTAGGCTCTGTTGAAGTATTCGTTTAAAATGTTTATTTATCGAAACATAACATTTTTGATCGGTGAACAGAAATTCTGGTTGTACCCAAATTTCCATGGCTACCTGCGCTTGTAGATACATTGTACAATAGTACCGTATGTAATGTTACAGTACATATACAGTATTTCAGTATTATGCTACCTTGGATATTTGAACTATGAGACTAAGTTCTACCAATGTCAGTATATACATTACGTGATATGTTAATACTCTGCTGGTAATTGCTCAGTATTTGCTTTTAGTAACGAAATATTCTTAATTCGCCTACTTTGTATGTTTTCGCTGCTTTTAAAGGAGTGAGCGTTCAGAATATTTACGCGGAAATAAGTAAATGGTATACGTATAGATGCTTGATCTACTTGTTTTCATAGAATAGGAAGAATTTATGAAGTTATTAAGTTTTGTGCCAGAATTTTATGGTGAAATATTAATTAAACTTTACAGAATGCATTATTTGTGTTGTAGGACATAATGACACATTACGGTGCGTCAGACCTTGTACAATTGGATGTAATATGAATTCGTTAAAGTGCCAAACACACCAATTTAAATGTAGGTCCTAAGCAAAAAAGAACGATATGTCATTTGTAAAAGTATTTTTGATTGGTTGATATAATTGCGTTATATAGCCTGAAGGGAAAAAATCGGTTTTATTGGAAGCGAATATAATAAGGTGTAAACAAGATTGTTGGAGTATGATTTTAAGTTATGTGTACTAAATGAATTAGTTTTAATTTAGTAAAATGGATATAGAAATCTCTAAATACTCCGATACCGTATTCAAGTTCATCCATTAATGGAACGAGTACTCTTAAAACATTAATTGCAGAATTTCAAAAACTCTTTCTTCAGGCCGTCGTTGTAAAGTACGATGTAAAGAGCGATAACTCTTGCAATGCAGTTGTTGATAAATTGACCAATGTACAGTTTTGGAGAAAATAACCGCTTTAACCGCGGCTTGTCGGCTTCACATAGAACCATCAAAGATACAAAATGTAGTTTTGTATTAAAGCCGAAAGGTAACAAACCCCAAACACATAACATAATAGAAAACATTACGGTAATCTCTCTTTTAAGGTACATGTATGTTGTATCATGTTTCTCCAGCATTAAATGTTTTAATCCTATTTATTTTGTCTGTTCATGTGATTTAGATATGTATTTTGTATCAAAATTAATGGTTGTGTAAATACATATATCTAATATAAAGAATAATATTTTGTTACTTAATACATTTATTTTATTACATATTTGTGTTTGTTGTTTATAATCCTGAACTCCTAAAGATATGACTGTAGACTCTGTATTGTCAGACTGGGTATTTTCATCCTTGATGTTCCCTCCAGTTTGAGGTTGTCCAGGGGTGTAGAGATCATAAGTGATCGGAACCATTGGAGTATCGAGGATGGAGTCTTTTATCAATCCGAAATTACGATTTGACAATTTGTCCGAGTTCTTTATACCAAGTAATTAACACCCTGTCACTGCCATTTATGATTCCATGTCCTTACATGGTCCTGACTGTTAATAGGACGTAAACATTAAACAAACAAACCATTTGGGATAACTTGGAATAACGAAATGCTATTCTTCTTACTGTAACATGCCTTGTCTTTTTAAATTGCTGACATTTAAAGATGCTCCACCGCTGACATATAGTATTTTTTCACTATCAAAAACAACAACAGACGATTTAGTATTTTTCTTCAGTTACAAAAGTTACTTACTTTACACCATTACCACCATTGAAATGTTTGAGCTTCTAATTTTACTTCAAGTTAAAATATGAAAAATAATTAGTTGCATCCCGAAAAAAAAATCCGTAGCACTATATCCTTTATAGAATGAAGTAATGATTGCACATGCACCAAAGGCGAAATAAATTATTTTATATTATTTTTGTGTTAATTAGACATAAACGTACACGATTAAACGCCAATTATTGTTCAAATGATGAATATCATTTATGTCCTGTCGGCGGTGAAGCATCTTCAAGTTAGTAAAACGACGATTTTACATCTCCAATACGTTACCTTGTAGTTTGTGTTACATACTCAACTGACAGCGTTATTTCATATAAACGATTTGCAGTCGTCATCCATTCTGTGCGTTGCCAATTAACATTTAGTTATATGGTATATAAATAAATAACTATTTAAATAAATAAATAAATAAATAAGGAAGTTGATAGTACATTTCTGCTTATGTTCGTAATAATGAAAAGCTGATTTTTCAAACAACAATTTCAAAGAAATTAACGAATTAGATAATCATACAAAACAAAAGACAGCATATATCTATTTTATATTAATGTCTGTTTATTATTTCCATATATACAGATATCACATATATCACAGAATTCCGAGCTCTCTCCTATAGATTGGGACTACACACGTGAAGATTACCCATCTGTATACTGTTAACCTGCTTGTTGGACATATATTCTATACCATTACTTATATATATTTATATCCAGGAAAACCACCAGTGTTGAAAGGGTAAAAACTAAATCAAATATTGTCTTAGATCTTTGATACAAATTTTTTATTTATTTATTTATTCATTTTTGTTTATTTACGTTTTTTGTTATATTTCTTTCCTTCCTGAATAGACGTCTAATTTCGATCACCGGATTTTAAAATATATGTAATATTTCTTGTTCTCGACAGCATGTCGCTCAAATTACGTGACCTTTTTCAAAGTTCTTTTTTCCTTCCGTTAATTAAGATGACAAATGTATTGCTAACAATTATAAAGTTGATAGTAATTCTTTCCTTTTTCTGCCATCAAATTCTACGAAATTAAGTAAATTATATTGCATTGAAATTTTCTAGAGCTTGACTTGTACACATGAGTACGGATAGAGGCGGTAAATATCGAATTACCTCTTGACATGTATCTATCTTAATTTTATGTTAAATAACAACATGTTTTATGTATGCAAATATACGTAATGGTTGGGATAGTAGATAGGTTTAGGAATATAGAGATGTAATACATAAAAGGATTTTGATGAATAAAAAGTGTAGTAATGACCTTGTTTTTCATGGATTCCTGAGAATATATATTCTCATTGATTAACTGTTAACGAAAATGAGCAAAGTAATAAACTGCAAAGGGTTTCACTTGTAAAAGTAATGGTTGGGAATTTGCTTAAAACATCTACTGCAAAACTGAGACAAGTAAAACCCATCGAACAGAAGAACCAACATGTACCAAGTATTACGAGTGAAGTATACCGGTACTGCTTTGATCATTTTTTGGCGAAAAATATCAGTCAATCAAAATAGTAATGGGAAAATAGGCAGCAAGTAGCCCAATATAAGCAACTATAAGGTTATATGATCTCATTTCTCATTCTTTTGTGTATATATAAGGTTATATATAATAAGGTTATATGATTTCATTTCTCATTCTTTTTATGTAAACTTTCATGCTACTTCTATGCAAATTGGAACGTATTGATTTATTTTATATTAACTGAATAGCATGTCATATATTTACTGAATAACATGCTACATGTATATATTAACTGGATAACACGCCATATATTTACTGAATAATATCATAAATATGTCATATATTTCCTAAATAACATGTCATATACTTACTGAATAATATCATTAATATGTCATATATTTCCTAAATAATATGTCATATATTTACTGAATAACAAGTCATATACTTACTGAATAACACGCCATATATTTACTGAATAATATCATAAATATGTCATATATTTCCTAAATAATATGTCATATATTTACTGAATAACAAGTCATATACTTTACTGAATAACATACAATATATTTACAGAAAAACATACAATTTATAAACAGAATAACATACAATATATTTACTAAATAACATGCCATATATTTACTGAAAAACACAACAGATAAAATATAACTGATTCCTACATTTATTTAGGAAATAAACAAAATTCTGCATCAACCAAAAAGGTGAAAGTGGTGCTATTGTAGTGATCATATATAACGAAATTCATATCAATGAAATGGACATTATCTATGACTTTTTATCGACTTATGATTACAAATGCGAGATTTTGTTGAAATCAACTCTATCGGAAGGAATTCATGACCTGACACCAAAACGGCAAGGCAAGGTGATACAGTAGTGGGACAGGTCAAAGTGCAAATGTTAATCGTAAATGTTGCATTGATAAGAATTGGCAGTGGTGGTCTATTAATATAAACTGTTACAAAGTCGTTGTCGTCGTCCTGCTGCAGTAAGGCAAGATTGGCATAGTCGTCTCCACATCAAGTTCTCCACGTCTCTACGTCTAGTTGTCTGGTTTACTTTTCAGTGCATCCCAGTACTTGTTTACTTCTATACCTTCCCAATCCTTGTTGTTCAATGGTTTCATGAACCTGTGAATGAAAGTTTTATTCGTCAAAGCGGTACCTTACCATAAGAACGCTTATCGTTCAGAAAAAATGTGATTGAAACTAACATCGTCTTTTGAAAAACAGCTTGTCATGGCTGAAATTAAACCCCGTGTGAATTTCTACGAGAATCACATCTACAGTAGTTGCGAAGAGAAAATAAATCATATAACATTTTAATTGAAAGCTTGATAAATTAAACGTAAAAAGTGATATAACGTCAAAATCTTTTCTTCATACTTTGATTAATCGTTATTCATTTTCTGCTTCATTTTTTGTTGTTGTTGCCTCAAACGCATTTTTGTCTTAGATTTGTATGACTTCTAAACTCGTATTCCATGTCTTATAAAATGTTTTTGTTTCAATGCTTACTTCTCTATGACCTCACGACTCGTTTGCTCCTCAAGGTCGGTCAGTGGCGTGTAGTAACAATCCAAGTTCTTCTTAGCATTGACAAGGCTGGCAAACAACAATGAAAAGATTGACAAGGCAGGTAAACAACAATGTATAGATTGACAATGCAGGTAAACAACAATGTATAGATTGACAATGCAGGTAAACAACAATGTATAGATTGACAATGCAGGCAAACAACAATGTATAGATTAACAAGGCAGGCAAACAACAATGTATAGATTGACAATGCAGGTAAACAACAATGTATAGATTGACAATGCAGGTAAACAACAATGTATAGATTGACAATGCAGGTAAACAACAATGTATAGATTGACAAGGCAGGTGACAAGCGTAAACAACAATGTATAGATTGACAATGCAGGTAAACAACAATGTATAGATTGACAATGCAGGTAAACAACAATGTATAGATTGACAATGCAGGTAAACAACAATGTATAGATTGACAATGCAGGTAAACAACAATGTATAGATTAACAAGGCAGGCAAACAACAATGTATAGATTAACAATCTTGTAGATTGATTATGCAGGTAAACAACAATGTATAGATTGACAATGCAGGTAAACAACAATGTATAGATTAACAATCTTGTTACGGAAATATATTTTCGCGAATTATTTTGACCTGTGAAATTTAACAGCACCCAAAAATACACTGGTTTTTCGTAGAATTAAACGTGTACAATATGGATAGCAATATAAAATTCCCATTATGGTGTACAATAAATATGGTAAGAAAGTACTCCACAAACATTACACTTACCTGGCTGTGCTAAAAAGCGTGGTGGGTATATCTTGTCGGTGTGAAAAGGCCAAAGCCAGACGGGAAATATCTACTCCTTTTTCCTGTTATACAAAAAATACCATCATGTAGTTTGAAAAACTACTTTATATGAAGACACAGTTGGAACATGTGGGTTTTTGAACTATAAAATGACTTATAGATAACATTAAAACATAACTTAACGAAATATTAGAATACTCATATCAATAACGAACATGATTTTATGGTCGTCTAAAGGAGATACAATATCCATTGACGATAAACACACGAACAGAAAGCTACTACTGTTTACTTATTAACGTTCAATTTTATTCTGAAGTATATCAGGAAGAATAAGGAGAAAAAGTATCGTTACTAATGGGCTTAAAGTAAAGCCATCAGTGATGTTGCTTACCCGGCAGTACGCTGCAGCTTTTGCACAACTGTCCTTGACCTCTTGCTGAGCTGGATGCCAGGAGGCGGGACCTCGATCCGTCAGCAGACCCATACCGATGGGGGAGGCGTTAACCACGCCCACTCCCTTCTCCTAATTTGAATATGTAAAAATGTAGATAATTTTGTTATTGTTTTAATTTCATATGTAAAAATTTTCAATTTAATACTTTTATTATGTATTGTTTATATGATATTACAGTATTTGATTGCTTCTTTGTTCCATGCATTTCCATGTATTATCGCCCATGCTTATTCCGCAAAAATAATGGAGTGTCCCATGAACATTAATAGCACGACGATGTGATATCGTACTGAGGACGAAGCAAGAATTTGTATTAAAAGAAAAAAATCACCAACTCTGTTAACTGATAACACGGTAACAAATCTTGTATAATGAATTGAAACAAGTTGATATTAAAATAGCTGGGTGTATGTATACCTTGAAGTAAGGTAGATGTTCAGCCAAAGAGTTGTCATTCAAGCAGGCATGACAGTACGTAAGTATGGTGTCAATCTTCACCGTACTTCGTTCAAGTACTTTTCTGATTAAAAAAATATTCAATAACTTCAAAAATAGAATCAAGAGAATTCGATTATATTCTTCAAAATGTTCATATTTTTTGCATCCTTTTCATTTCATCATTTGCCTTCCTTTAAAGAATAAAGAATAACCAGGTTTCAGAACCAACTCCATTGCAAACGTCTCATTTTAAGCATTTATCCCCAAAAGAAAAAGAACGCATCTATCATTTAAAATTTGCGTCCTGATAAAAAAAGGTGGCTGAACCATAAAGATCATGCTACATAAATACATTTTCGGGCAATACACATGTGTATCTTGACAACAATTAAAAGTACCATTCCTAATCATAATTCTATGGTAGGTGGTATCGACTATGTCGTACTATCGCATTGGCGACCCCACCAAGCGACAGTGCGATATCAACCATAATATAATTTACAGCAAGTCTGCATTATTGTTTTATCATGGGGAACTTCAAATGAACAAATAATTGAGGAGGAAACTTACCTGAAGTTACCCAGCGGATATCCTGTTATACCTATAAATCTAGCTTTCCCGCTCTCTTTGACCTTCTGTAAGGCGGGTAATGTCTCGTTCACAATGATATCAAGATTTGGAGCAAATTCCATATCATGCACCTGCAAAAGGAACGAAGGGAATGAGGTATCTTTAGGACCAGGAAGGAATGAGTAATTGGACTTGGCATAATACAAGATAATTTGACTGGGTATGGATATATGTTTAGTTTGGCTACAAGAGAATATATATGCGAGATTTGGAATAACACATCATGTCTTATGGTTGGAGCCACGAGAGATCAAATAAAACATATGGGGCACCATGAATTCTTCTAGGGAAAACGTGTCTTCTTCAAATTGACTATTATTTGTTTTCATATTCATTGAAATCACTTTGTTAGGAAAATTTCTTTGCATTTCAACATTATACCACTACGAAAAACATTCTTGATTCTTTTATCCTATATACGTTTTGTACAGACCTGAATAACGTCCACGTATTCTAAACCAAGACGTTGCAGACTTTCATCAACACTCTGTATAGTCCTCTCGGCCCGGAAGTCAAACATCCTTTCCGGTTCCGGGAAATATCTGCCAACCTTAGTTGTGACGTAGTAAGCCTCTCTTGGAACTCCTTGTAAACCCTGAAAATGTATCAGATTTCAAAACATAACCTTAAATGTATTTCTTATGCTATCTATAAGACATGAAGTGTATCCCAAAAGACCATGCCGATTTTAACCGCCTTGCATAACACTTGACACCTTCAAACAAATAGTTTTCGAGGCTTTGAAAGCCAACATTTTCGAGATTATATGCGCCATGGTTTTCGAGACTTCGATAAGATATATAATTATATGTAAACAGATAATCTCCACCTTAATATACCTAGATCCACCTCGTGGTTTGTGTTTGACGTACCTCACCAAGAACTGTTTCGCCTTTCCCGTGTCCATACCAAGGTGCTACGTCTATGTAGTTGATGCCATTCCTGATAAGATATTTGACGACTTGGTGCGATTCTGAATTGTTCGTCTCCCGGAACACACTCCCAAGAGCTGATGCACCTGTTATACACATGAATTATCATAATGGATGTATAATTTAAATTTCCTTAAAAACTCTTCACTTTACTCCTGCGGTGAGCGGCGATCTTTCTTGTGAACTTTGGCCTCTGTCGCAATATACTGACATTATAAGCGATTGTGATGGTGTTTGTTCCTGCTAAGAGCTCAATCGGTATTTAGGCTATGGGACGAATGGTCTTCCCATTGTAAGTATATGCTGCGACAAGGTTTGGTGCGCTTGCTACTTTAGCCTATGCCTCATTGAGGCAGCAATATAAATTTTGGACGAGTTCCGCCATTGCAAGGAAACACAATCGAAACTACTGCAGTCTCCCATAACAAACTGTAAACCATCATGTTTTCGTGGCGACTCATTTTCGTATTTGCATGCCCCACAACATTGCACGTCGATTCCGCTAACGGACTTACACTATCTGTAGTCCGCGGATTCTAAATCCCGCGAAATTAAATTGCACACAAAAAAATAGCAGGTTTGCAGCATCCGCCCAACCACACGTATATATTGTATAGTTTTACAAGGAAATCGACCAGATGACAGAATGGATAGTTTTTCCTGGTTTCAATCAACTAACTACTTTGAGGTGCGTTCAGTGTGAGGTCAGTTCTATATCTGTGCTACTGAGAACGCGCACGAGTTCGTGTCGAGTTTCTTTGTGATAGCGGGTAACACTTACATATACTGTCACATCTAGCTGTTCCATTATTTTATATCATAATATCATACATGAGATTCATATTACTGACTCCGACAAGTCTCGACTATAGGGGACAGATTCCGCAGTTTTTCCACACAAGTGCTCAACTGAAACGCCTTTGTTAGTAGATAATACCTTTAACATTAATACAAATCAGCACTTCGGAGCAACTAGCACAGTAGAAATATGAAACGTTATTACCGTGTTTGGTGAACAACAATATCCAATGTGAGTTATTGTAGCAGAAACATATATACATAGAGATTGGAAACTCCTGCTTTATCTATGTCGACAGGCAGAGGGACCTCCGTTTTAAAGACATTTTCCCTTAGCTAACTACTTTTAAGTGTTTTCTTTTAAACATGATATTTTTGGCATCAATACAAAGTTTAAACATTATGTCATGGTTTGATGTGACTAGTTTTCAAGACTGATGTTATTTGCAATGATTTTTGAAGGCATCAACATGACCAATTTTACCTGTTTTTTTCGAAAATCAGGCATTCAAAGCCGGAAGTGCATTTTATATATCTGAACATTACTGAACTTTTATAACATATCAAAGTTATTCTACTGTATTTGACAATTTAAGAGTTTGTTAAAAAAAACTGGGCACATACAGAGGTACATCTTCCGATCGTAAAAATGGCGGAGTTACCAATCTCTCTAATATATGTTTCTGATTGTAGAAAAGATGGGACAAAGAAGAAATTCAAACAATGTTGGGCAGAACATTGTCGAAATCTGTAGTAATTGTAATATTTCGCACGCTCTCGCGTTTTTAACATCAAATTGCATATGTTATTTCATCGCCCGCCCAACAATAAAACTTAAGAGATTATCACTGTTTTGTGATAGCCGCAAACACAGCAATACGGTGTCAGATTTTACCAATTAAACCGGTTTATATAATTTTTTGGCGAAGGGATTTCCAAAACTGGTTTGAAGCTAAAAACCGGTTTTAGGAAAACAAATGCCACATGAATTATAGCATCTTGGTTTCTGGTTACATTCCAACGAATAATATCTTACATCATTCTTTCACATTTAGTTTTGGTTATAATTCATGTCAGAAGGGAATTACCAGATGGAAGTCATATCAAAGTATTTCCGGCAATCTTCGGAAATCCATTTTCTTCGGAGATAAGGGGAGTGGGGATATCATATCTATATCATATTACATATATATATGGCTAGCAAAGGCATCATCGACAGTCCAGAGGTTACTATAACTGTCGCTATATCCATATGCAAGCATACCGGCAGTGGTAGTAACCACTGGAATATCGAGGATGAAACAAGGGGTGATAACTCTTACAACTCACCATAACTGATGACGGAAGGTTTCATCCCAGTACCACCCAGAGGGTTATACGTCATTCTCTGGACGGCCTCCTTATCGTGGAAACCTTCCACGTATGTCACGGGCAGGCTGAAAACCAAAATAAAAATATATCGATTATCGCTAGGTCCATCATAGGCTGGTCTCTTCTGGTATAATGGTAACTGATCGCGATTATCGCTATCCTTGGATACCGAATGGTACTAGCATACATTTTTCGTTGTTATCGGCTGGAAAGTATCGTTTCTTAGGTATGTCGATTATCGAATCATGTGGTATCATTTCATATTTCAACTTTGTAAGCCGATTTTCGCGGCCACAGTAGCTGAAAAGTTCGTCACTTAGAACCGATAGGTGCGCCGATTATTAAGCATCGGCTCACACATATAACTCTTTTATCTCTTATCGAGATTCGCGATTATCATTAGCAGTGACTGGAATGTGTCTTCTCTTACTAGATTTTGATAAATCTTAAACGAATTAAAGCTATATTTGGTTTGAACTGTTTTTCTCCTATCTAGATTACATCGATTTAAAAACTTTTCGGGAATTGGTTCGTGGTATGATATTACTGATGTGATTATTTTGATTTCGAACAATAATTTCAAATATCATTGTATACAGTTAGAATAACGTTATCTGAAGAAATGGTTCCTGGGTCGACCATGCCTTATCGGTAAATGGTCAAACGTTGGACAGTCTGTGGCTTTGCTGAAGTCCGACTGAATCGGTACGAAGGTCCGAAAAGTTTCTGAATTTTGATCGATAAATATTATACTTAATTTACGTGAACAAACCTCTCAACATCATATGACACAGAATATATTTATCTTGCACATGGATTTAAAATTATTTTAATTCTGTTTTTATTACAGAAATACGCATACATACCTATATATATTTTTCAATCTAATAAATAATGGCTTGGTGTTTTTTTTAAATCTGCCTTACCGTGTCACTGATTTGTATAAATAAAATATAACATAATTAGATCTAAGAATATTTTTCAAATCGTCGAACATCGATCGAACTTGTCCTTAATTAAGCAATCCACATTATTTTTAATTTGTTATAGTCACAAATTTATATAAAGATGTAGCATGATAAATGTAAAGTAAAACACAGCCAGAGTTAATCGGGCCTATATAGTATGTGTGTGTCTGTTGTAATGTACTACAGCTAAGCAGTTGATAAGGAGACATACGTCAAGTTTTACCACATAATTATAACAAGGGATTTTCACGTACAAAAAAATCCAGCTTTATTTTATTGGACCACATGTTTTGTTTATCACAAACCTGGTATAAAACATGCGAAAACAACCTATAGTGAGCTTTTATATTCATGTTATTTGAATTACGGAAATTCGACATTCGTTCGTTAAGCTGACAAATCATACACATACATTCGTGTACGCCCCACCATCTGTCTGATAAGTGCCCAAGTGCATCAGCAGTAGAAGTAATGGATGGTTAATCAATAATCCGCGATACTCTATTGAAAAATGTTTGCATTCTATGTTTGATGATTTATAAAAACCCACTCACCTTGCATCCGCCATCTTTCCGGAGCGTATTGGAGCGTCTGATGTGGTGTTTTGTGGTGAATAATCTACTCAACTGTTACAGACTTGTGTTGACGTCTCAACAGCCGTTATCATGATCTTTGTCCTCAGCGTCCGAAGGGAGTTAACTCTATCGTATTAACATTGTCTACAATATTTTGCAAGAGACTGCTGACCACACAAAGAAAAACGCTTATAAAAATATACCCATAGCTATAAAGTTGTTTTTTGTCTTCAAATTGTCTGATTTTTTACACCAGTGTATAGTACGAGTGAAAATATAAAGTTTCCATCTCCAGAGATAAAATTGAACTGCTATTATAATGAATAATTATTTTATATAAAACAAACAAGGAATATTTTGTAATTTTTACGTCGCTAGTATCTACCCTAGACTCAAACTAGTGTGTATGTATTTCAATCCGCCGCGATATCTTTAATTTCTACACTTTAAATTCATTCCCGTTGACTAATTTAGTTCCATCCATTGGGGCACAAATGTGAAAAAAAATTAACATGAAATAATCAAATGCACATAGATTATGCTCCAACAATTAACTTAGATGCACCTAATATTAAGTTTAATATAAACCTTATAAATATTTCACTGACAAAGATGTAATAAAATAGGAATAACACAATCTGATAGGAACAGTTTAACCATTTCCAACACGAAATGACATGAAATAGAAACTGTACCGTCATTTTAACGGGTTTCCGACTGGTAAGTGTAGTATGTAAGATCAGGAAACGCATTTCTCTTCTTCTAGTAGTGATGTATTTTCTAGTCACCATGTTGAGATGTTCTCTCATGTTTGTTGCATATGTATTCTCGCAACGACAGTTTGTGGCTTTGTAGTCACCCGATCGTCAATTCTATAGTCGGCATCAACTTTGAATTGATTGAAATACATGCACATATCCACAACTTAGAATGAATTAATGATTATTTCCTCCGGCAATTACTTTTGCTGCTTGTTCATTTCTGATGGCTTACCTGTTCTCGCACATCTAACTGTAATCGTCTTGTCTGTGTAAACTTACGGTCTTCGTTCCTATGTTCATCACAAGAATCGAATAACTGTACACTGTAGTTGACTGCATGACATAAGTTTTGAAGTTGAGCGTCAATCTCTGCATACTTTGAAAAGTAAGACTTTGTAGACCTGTGGTAAGTCACTATTTTTTTCGACTAAAATGCCATCAGTTTAACTATGACATAGCCCAGGGATGCATATTGTGATTCATTGTGATTCATTGTGATAGTAACCCCTGGAATATCGTCATGTGAAGTGTTCATAACGATTACATTTCTCTACTAGTGGTACACGATTCCCCCCCCCCAATAAATCGGCCATATAAGTATTTACGTCAATTCACCATATACTTCACTCAATTCGACCACTTTTAGCTGCGTTTTTTTTCTGTTTTTTCTTTTACTTAAAGGTTCATCTTCACAAATACCTCATGCGGTTTTCTCTCTCTCTTTTTTCTCATCAAATTCCAATTATCAAAATCCAAAATGACTGCCTGTCAGCTATTTTATTGCACGATCAGTCCCAAATTGAAATATGCAAAATAAACGCCCGCGAGGAGACGATATGTAGCATTGTATAGATCACTTCAGCACTTTCTGAGAAAGATTTTTTATAATTTTCAACTATCAAAATCTAATATGGTTATCTGTCCGCCATTTTGTTTTCTGATCCGCCATTAATTGCATAATGCACAACTAGGGCCCGAGGGGAGTCTACCTATAGACTCTGCTAAATCGAGGGGAGTCTACCTATAGACTCTGCTAAATCGAGGGGAGTCTACCTATAGACTCTGCTAAATCGAGGGGAGTCTACCTATAGACTCTGCTAAATCGAGGGGAGTCTACCTATAGACTCTGCTAAATCGAGGGGAGTCTACCTATAGACTCTGCTAAATCGAGGGGAGTCTACCTAAAGACTCTGCAAAATCGAGGGGAGTCTACCTATAGACTCTGCAAAATAGCGAAAACAACTTTCAACTGCCAAAATCCAAGCATGTCAGCCATCTTGTTGACGGATCGGTCCCAAAATCCAACATACAAAGAGGGGCATATGAGAACCTACATATGAAATTTGAGAAAGATCCTTTCAGTACTTTCAGAGAAATAGCGGTTAACGAACGGACGGACGGACGTTAGGGATATCCCACAGTCTGATGATGGTGGGCTAATAAAAGGTGTGAAAAATACAACAATACATATTACCAATGATACATTTTATTTAGTTATCAATTATTTCTTTAGGATGGTCATTTTGACAACAAAAAATCTCGCGCTGAATGCTTTCAATTGTTCAAAATGACAGAGAGAAAATTGTTCAAATGGATACATATACTGTAGCAACGCAGACAACGTGCTACACATTGAAGGTTACCATAGAGAAAGATACCAATGAAGATATATTCGGATGAAAATAAAATCTTAACAAAGTACAGCATACAAAAATTTAAATAGAACAACCATGTTAAAAAGTATATTTATTTACCTACTGTTCGTTTGCCTGAGAAGAAACCACATTTCTGGTATTTCTATTTAATTTTAAATCCACAGAAAAAAATCCCACCATCATGTAGAAGAATGTAAAATAAATAATAGAGTCAAAATGAACTTTTTTTTCTTTTACAGTGTACATATTGTGTGCTTAGTTTAAACTTTCTTTTAAAACGAACAATAATGGAATAAACGCATTCGAACGATCGATGCACAATATATTTACATAGATATCAAAGCGTTTAATATTAGATGCCGTTCACACATACTCACACACACACACTTTCACTCCATAAATGGGACAAATCCTATGGAGAAGCACTTTAAAAATTATACAAGATTCTACAATGCAATTGTTCGTTTTTCCCATTCGTCTTGACCACATTTAAGGTGAAACGTGAAACATGTACTTTAAATACAGAAATTATTTATTACAATTGACTATCCGCAAACTGAACTCTCAATGGACAAATCCACCATAGAAAGTAGAATATCCTACATGTAAATCCTACAATGTGTTAGACCTGCAGTAACCAATATAGTTCTTGCCCTACATAATGACGCTGTAGACGCTTTATGTGGATTTAGAGAGATTTTTACATTTGTTAAAAATGCTCCACCGCCGATAGAGCATAAATAATTTTCATCATTTGAACAATAATTGGTGTTTAATCGTGTATATATATATATGCCTAATTGACACAAAAATAATATAAAATAATTAAATTCGCCTTTGGTGCATGCGCAATCAGTAATTCATTCCATATAGTGCCACGGAATTTTTTCGGGATGCAATTAATTATTTTTCATATTTTTAACTCGAAGTAAAATTAGAAGCTCAAACTTTTCAATGGTGGTAATGATGTAAAATAAGTAACTTTTGTAACTGAAGAAAAATACTAAATCGTCTGCTCCTGTTTGTGATAATGAAAAAAACTATATGCCAGCGGTGGAGCATCTTTAAGAAACCATATGTGATACCAAAGTTCATGAAACAGTCATAGTTTAAAACATCCTGAAGTTCTGACTTAGCCAATCACAGATGACGAGTTACGTCATTTTGTGACTTGACTAAGACTGTTTCAGGACCCTAAGAACACGTTTAATCAATAGCTACATAGTACGTTTATTCTTTAGCTCAATACAAAACACGCATAGCTCTACAAGACTTGTATACCAGTCGGGTTGATCTTGTCAATCTTGCAAGAAAGAAACAAATATCAGAAAGCATCAAACATCTAAACCTCATAGAAAATATTATCTCTCTACAGACGATAACTTTAACATACTTAGTATATTTTCAAACAACAATAGATAACCTGAAAATGGCCCTACATGTTTTAATTTATTTTAAAAAAATAACCAAGAAGCCCCTGGAAATGAAGCATGTTTCGAAAGTGCTGGAAATAATTGGCACTGCATACTCAGTTCATGTTACAAGGAAAACTTAAATATCATTCATAAAGCTAATCTGCTGATTTTGTATTTTATTTCTTTACATTACACCTTCATGTTTTGTTATCATAAATCAATTTTGGTGGAAAGCAATCACACAATCATATTTGTCACTAAAATATTTCTCTTGAAAATAACTTCATACATTGTACAAAGTATAAAACAAGAACTTTTTCATCCCTTTCATTTGAGTGAAACACTTCTCCATTTACAATAGTATACAACATTTTATAGCAAAATGCTATAAATAAACATTCCTGCCAATCTATGCCAAATTTGATTTATTTCACATTCTTAAGCGAAGACGATAGCCAATCGAGTCCTTCGTATAGACCATCACCACTGGTGGCACATGTTGCTTGAATGTACCAGGTCCTGTTTCTGAGACTGTGAAGTCCAAGCTTGTCTGTTAGTTCTGCTGCATTCATGGCATTTGGCAGATCCTGACAAAGAAGAGGAATCATTCGTATTGATAGTTATGTATACAGAAAGAGTAATATTGTGTACAGGTATAGACGTGTATATGTAAAAAGCTATACCTTGCTAATGGGAATTCACAGAGACAATTGTGTAGGTTTATTATTGCTGACCTGAAAATCTAGATTTGCTCTCTGATAACTTTTACCGTACAGGGATGGTTTCATGGTATATACATATATATGACTTGTTTTACTGTATCAGTGGTCTTAAGGAGTTATATGTGCTGTATTTTTCATACTCACGTATCAAGAAATATACATATATATATATCCAAAAGACATTTTGAGAATTACAGGCTTTCAATGCATAGTTTTAATTTGTAAATGATTTTTTTGCATTGCTGTTTTTAATTTCACAAGTACACAATATAAGAGCTGTACTTGATTTTGGTAGTACTGCCAAAATTCATTACAGATGTCTCTATAGTGAAGTGAAACGAGTAAATACGGTCAGACCATGAAGCCAAATTGTAGTCTACAATATCATTTCACATTTTTACAGTGTTATTAGTAATCATAAAGTGTCTCCTGCAGGTATGGTTCCAACTAAACATACATAAAGCATAAAACCAATTACACAGAACATAATGTATTTGTTGTAACTAACGTTTATAGGGCATCTAAAGCCATTTGAGGGATTTCACAGCTTAATTCAGCAAACCTGATGAATTTCAATAGATTACTGAAGTAAAAATAATAAGTTAAAATTTTCGCCCAATAACGGCACATATAACTTTATAACAAAAATACACGAAGAGCGATATTTATCTGTAAAACTGAGTATAAACTAATATGACGATGACGGTTTTTGAGACACAGGAAACTCACCTGTTTGTTAGCGAACACCAATAAAAAGGCGTCCCTAAGTTCGTCCTCGTTTAACATTCTGGCCAGTTCTTCTCGTGCTTCTCCAACACGTTCTCTGTCGTTACTGTCCACCACGAAGATCAATCCTGATGATACAAATGTGCAGAATTATAAATGTATCCACGGATAACCATGAAAATTGTATCATTGTTTTTTATTCACGATTATATTAGCGGCCAATTAATTTCTGCGAACTCAAATTCATAGAATGAAAAGAAAGAGATGAAAAAATGACAAGAAAATACCTTAGTACATAGTGTAGTAGCTTTTGTATTAGAAGTCTAAATGGTCGAATATTTCTCCCCGTGGAGAAACTTTACATTAAAACGATTGCTCCATCGCCGACAGAGCATAAATGATATTCATTATTTGAACAATAATTGGTGTTTAATCGTGTATATATATGCCTAATTAACACAAAAAATAACATAAAATAATTTATTTCGCCTTTGGTGCATGCGCAATCAGTACTTCATTCCATATAGGATATAGTGCCACGGAATTTTTTCGGGATGCAATTAATTATTTTTCATATTTTTAACTTGAAGTAAAATTAGAAGCTCAAACTTTTCAATGGTGGTAATGGTGTAAAGTAAGTAACTTTTGTAACTGAAGAAAAATACTGAATCGTCTGCTCCTGTTTTTGATAGTGAAAAAATACCATTTGTCAGCGGTGGAGCATCTTTACATTAAAAAGATTTTTAATAACCCCCATGCTGTTTAGTCATTAATTCCATTTTATTACATTTCATATTACCACGTATCACTAATGTTATAAACGTCACTATTAAAATATTGTGACAACAGTAATATGACTTAAGACAATAACTTTTCTAATTCAAAATATATGAAAACTCCCAAGTAAAACTGAAATGCTCTTAACTGTAACCACAATTTTTGACATCTCTTTAACTTTATTTTGTCTTGCCTTATTTTGGCTTTTTTAAATCTTTTATCTTACCTTGTGTATTCTGGAAGTAATGTCTCCACAGAGGTCTGATCTTGTCCTGACCGCCGACATCCCACACCGTAAAACTGATGTTTTTGTATTCTACAGTCTCAACATTGAAGCCTGAAAAAACATTTTTATGAAAATTTCTTGTATTATTCCATTTTTCAATATTATATATTAGTTTTATTGTATAATTCCATTATTTTTACAGATAAAAAGATGTTTTGCAACATAATTTCAATTCTTTAAATAAACACCATATTTAACACTCTAGACAATTTATTGTCCTATTTTGAAATAGTACACTATGGGGGAAGTTAGCTACTACTTATACGAACTTACCTATAGTTGGAATGGTTGTAACGATTTCTCCAAGCTTTAATTTGTAGAGAATTGTTGTTTTACCGGCAGCATCCAACCCCACCATCAATATCCTCATCTCCTTCTTTCCAAATAGACTTGAAAACAACTTGGCGAAGGTTCCTCCCATGATGGCAGCAAATTTAAAGGCCCTGCTTTGTAGTTATTTTCTGCAATGAAACAGAAATATAGAATATCTCCATCTCCTTCTTACCAAACAATCATTTAAACAGATTTGAAAACGCACTTCCCATGATTACTGTTTATTATAAGTGTCAACACAACAGAGGAACTTCTATCTTTACTGAAATAAATAGTTAAGCTAATTACAGACAGATTGTAAGTTGAATACGGTATATTGTATTTTGTATAATATATATATATATTGTTTTCCAAATAAACATTTATCATCAGGATGTCCAGTTCAATAAATTCGGTCTGCTACAACCGAACTTAATTTGTAAGTTACTGTCTCCACTACCTCTCATCTGGACCATGGCATGCAAATTATGTTTTTGTTTGAAAATTGGATCAAAGGTTCATCGATGATCGACCCACACATTTCGTTTTTTTTCGTTTTGACGTTTAATATGACAACCAAATAATATCTGGTGGCTTCCGAATCATAATTTTGTACTTGTAATCCTTCTAAACTCGTGTATAGCAATTTGTATTAATCTTAATAAGACAATATCTAAATGTTGACTAATTAGAAGACTCAATTCTGTTTCTGTGGTAAACAGTAATAAACCATGTGATGTGTAAAAAAATGTTACATCACTTGACCGAGTTTTAACAAAATTGATCCAAAGACCAATCAGGTTTTGACCATTTTACAAAACATAAGAATAGTGACCTGTTTGATATGACAGACTTACAGAACAATCTGGAGATAATGCCTTATAGTACTTGTCTAAACTCCACTACGCTCCGTTTATCAGACAACCGTAGTATAAGTTGACGACATGAGTAACCGACGATACATCGGTACCCGATCCGTGAAATGACCGTGAAGTTTTATCGATATTGCCATAATGCAGTTTAACATATTAAATTGATATTTTCAATCAAAATGTGAAAAGTTCCTCAAGGAAATAAAGGTTGCCATAATACAGTTTAACATATATATTGTGAAAAGTTACCCAAGGAAGGTGTTGACGAAGTTAGATTATTTATAAGTAAACCAATTCACAATATGCATGCGTGGATTGCAAATACGCCCTGGTAGAAACAGTAGGAATATCGCCCCATTTTCACAATATTTCATATCAAATACCGAAACAAGTACTGATGATACGTTACTTCGGTTTTCACACGTAATGAGCAACTTAATGCACTTAAACATGGGTTTTGCATAACCGCCAATGGCTTCCAATTCCATTCCTTATCACAGGGCGTCTGCGTGTGTCATAAAAGTAATCAACGAAGTCGATATAATTGCTAGAAATATACATGTATAAAGACTTTCTCAGTATCAGGAACCATGCTTACAGGCTAATATCTGAGGGTCATTTGGTCAACTCATGTTTTTAGTATGTACAGTTGGTCATCTTGATGTTAGTTTTGTTTTTGTATTTTGATAAAATGTTAACAGACGACAGATGCTCCCCTCATAGCAAACAAACGAGCAAACAGAAGTCAGACGAAACATAATGAACAATGATACATTTTATTCAGATGTTACATATTATTTCCTTAATATATAAAATGATACCACGCTGAATCTTTCCAAGTATGTTTCAAAGTGACAAAACACCGAGTACTTATGTGTGATAAATATACTGTAGCAACTGAAATATGTGTCATATTTTGAAGAATTATAAGAGAAAGATACCAATGAAGATAAATTACGAGCGAACATATTCTCATATAAAATGTATGGCATTCACAACCATTTACAACACATATAGTTTGCTTATTTCCTTACTGTCAACGTGCTTCTTTAGAAGATGAAAATTTGTTAATTCTACAAGCACAAGAAAAACCCTTCCATTTTCATATTTGACTTAGATATTATATATACACATAGATATCAAATCATTCAAACATTTCATTCTTGGTCCCACTACAGCCCTGCCCATCCTCAATACTCGAGGGGTTACTTTCACTGTCATCTTGTATCTAGCCCTGCTCATCCGCAGTCACAGACAGAACCTTCAGTTTTGCTATGACATAGTCCAAGGGTAGATATTCCGCCAGTGCTAGTAATCCCTAGAATACCAAGGTAGACTATAATTGTGCAGGAAGAGGCCAGTTCTATGGAGAAGTTGTTGAGAGATTTTTCTGTCGATCAGTACCTTATTGCATTTAGGGCTTAAAGCCACAGATTTTTTTCGGGATACAATTAATTATATTAAATACAAAAAACTAAATAACTACTTTTCAATGACGGTTTAAGTGAAATAATGTATTTTTGTTACTGAATATTAATTCGTCTGTTGTTTTTAATAGACCAAAATACTACTTGTCGACAGTGTAGCTCCTGTAAATCAATTGTTCATTTAATACTTCATAGTGTGTAAACAATGTTAGTGTTTTAGTCAATTTTCAATGCAGCAATATTGTATTGCTTTAGTTTTGCTGTTCATTGGAGGATTAAATGGACTGACAGAGAAACACTAAACACTTGACCAACGAATGAGTCCTCTTATTCATAACAGAAAGGATGCTTGAACAATTATTTGCAGTAGAACTAGTAGAAGCCTAAGAATAGTTTCAAATGAAGCCAACATGCTGGCAAATCACTCAAAGCTATTATTGTAGACGGTCCTTGAAGTCTGATTAAAGAATTGAAACACACAGTTTTAGTGAGAACATGAGAATATTTATGAGTGTTGACAACAGTATATTCAAGTCAACCACTGTTAACCATTTTATTTTTGCGTATGCAAATATTCACCAATACTTAAATTCATGCTCAAGAGTTCTTCCGGACACTCATGCATTCATATAATCCTTTTATAATTATTCGCAAAACATTTCAATTCACGTTCAAGCTCTCTTGAGAAATTCTGTAAAAATTAGCATCTCACCAAAATACAGTGGTTAACAGTGTACAATTCTAATAATTTAAAATTGTGTACACTATCACTCTTCTTATCACAACACAGTAAGGTTATAAGGTACATTAAACCCCAGGCTCAATGCAAAAGACATTTAGCAAAAGAAAGCTTCAGTTCACCAATGTTTGTAATCTGTGTAATGCAGTAGAAACAATCATGGTTAAAGCATCAGACATCAAAGTCGCTCATAAAAATTACATCTCCATAAAGGATGTGTTTAACACAACTTTTGAATATGCAAGACTTCAACAGTAACATCGAACCTGAACAGATTTAATTGAAAGTTTTCTATAAATGTAATGATTTGTTGTAATGTTTGATCAAGAGTCCTCTTTTAACTAAGTCCATGTTCTAAATGTATAAAGTGCTAGGATATTTTTCATTGCGTAATCTGTACATACAGCTATTGTAACGAAACCCAGACATCCATCATGACCAGTAGTAAATTTGTAAAGCTATCTATTTGACATTATATTTCGTAAATGATTCCTTCCTCTTTTGTAATCACAATAAGATTTGACAGAAGTCTATTACATAATTTCCATTGTCATGACAACGTTTTCCTTGAAAATCTCCAGATGCATTGTACTAAGTATGAAACAAGGAGAACCATCAGCCTCTTAATTAAGTCCTTTGCGGTGAATACCTTCCCAAACGTATACAACTGTATAGTGAAACACTATCAATATACATCCCTCTTAAATTTAATTTATTTCGCATTCTTCAGTTGATTAGATAGCCAATCGAGTCCTTCGTATAGACCATCACCACTGGTGGCACATGTTGATTGAATGTACCAGGTCCTGTTTCTAAGACTGTGAAGTGCTAGCTTGTCTGTGAGTTCTGCTGCATTCATGGCATTTGGTAGATCCTGACAAAGAAGGGGACAATTTGAAAGCAATGTTTGCATTGCATACCGGTAAGGTAGGCTCAAAAGCTAGAAAGCTATGGAAAGCTTATAGATACTCATATAAAGTATTATGTCTGTAAGAATCTCTTGGTTATATAAGTATGAAAATAAAATTTCACTTGCTGTGAGGATGTTGAAAAGTATATTGAAGAGTTTTCATCAAATAGCATATTGAAGTGGTTTCATCAAATGTAAATATTTATTTACTCATCTCAGTCAAGTTTTAACAACCATATTTCTCAAAAATTGATTTTATTTTTAAAGAAAATTTTGTATTTGTGACTGGAAATCAAGACGATGACGATTCTAACCTGTTTGTTGGCAAACACCAATAGCACAGCGTCCCTAAGTTCGTCCTCGTTTATCATCCGATTTAGTTCTTCTCGTGCTTCTCCAACACGTTCTCTGTCGTTACTGTCCACCACGAAGATCAATCCTGATGATACAAATGTGCAGAATTATAAATGTATCCACGGATAACCATGGTAAATGTAATTGCTTTTATTCACTAAGAAATAAATCTCATTATTTTGGAGGCCGATTAATTTCTACAAATTCACATTCATAGAAAAAAAATGGAAAGAGTGACAAGAAATTACTTGATCAATGCATGGTCTATTACTCTAAAAATAACATTTTATTTTATCATATATCTGCATTATCCGTCTTGCATACATAGGGCATTTCAAGAAAAACTGCAATATAAGTAAGATTGAATCCTTTCAGAGATGAGAAAAGCAAAATAAAGTGAAATGTTTAGTAAAATAGCAACGATTAAAATTGTTCTGTTGGAAATTCACCATGTCATTTTTTTTTCTTTTCTAGTGTAATACAGAGCTCGAATTTGATTGCAATATAAACAAAATGGCATGTTGTAAAAAATAGCTGAAAATCTCAGAATGAAAAACAAATACAAACATTGATACTTTTGTGAGTGCTGAATTTCGAGATTTGCAAGAGTAAAACATTTGCGTCAGAGTTGTTTTCAAGTTAGACATAACTTTGCGCTTTTGTTAATTAATGAATTTATATGTACACAAAACTTTACATGCAACAAGGTAAAAAAACTTAATTAGCAAAAAAAAAAAAAAAAAAAAAAAAAAAAAACGGTTTGCACTATGATCTGAGGACCCTGGAAATGATTCTATTTAAGATTCCATTTACCAAATAACTTTTAGTAATGAATAATACAGAACTTCCATCCTTATTTAAATCAAAATAATAGAAATCTGGCTTATATATATATGATGTTTCCACTAATATCAACAATTATGTAACATAATACATTGATTTTAATGTCAAAACTTCCTGTGAGGTCATTATAGTATCATTTCACGTGTGTCTTACAATATCTGAGATGGTTGGAAGAGCTAGTAATGTCATGAACAATCATTAGTTTATTACCTTGTGTATTCTGGAAGTAATGTCTCCACAGAGGTCTGATCTTGTCCTGACCGCCGACATCCCACACCGTAAAACTGATGTTTTTGTATTCTACAGTCTCGACATTAAATCCTGAAAAATAAAGAGCATTCTCCAGAAACTTCAAAAATTTTCTTTTTTTATTCAATTCAATAATTTCTGAATATCCAGATATGTTTGTAAACACTTTTTACTGTATTATTTCTTGTTCTTCATATCTCATTTCCAAACGATTACATTTTGAATATCAAGAAACACTATTTTTCAGTCATTTTTTTCAACAGTCTTCTTAAAAGTTTTGCAAAAGCTATATATTTATGAAACTTTTATAACACAACCATTTCATCTTTCAAAAGCTTGTGCCTCTCTATTTAGTGAGGTAAATGACAGTATTTTGTTAATTAAGTGGGAATGATGTTGAATGAGTGGCCTATTTAATAATCATCTGACAATGCATGGACATAAATTTACTAAATATAATTTTCATATCTACATTTAAATAATCTTTAGTTACCAAAATGGCGAAATCTGGACACCCTACGAGAAAACGGTACCCGAAATGGGGAGGTATTGTAACTCTATTCATACAAAAATTATTGCATTCATACTTTTGTAAGTAATCAAATATAGTAAGAACATGAAGATCCTATCATTTAGACTGTTGAATGTTTATCTTTTAAAAACAATAAAAATCTACTCTCGGAAACGCAAGTAAAGGACAAAGAAATATGGACCCGCACTCTATTTTCAATCATTTAAATTAACACTACATTTTAACACTCTTGAAGAAAGTCTTGACAACGTTAGACAATTTATTGTCCTATTCTGAAATAGTACACTAGGGAGGAAGTAAGCTACTTCTTATAAGAACTTACCTATAGTGGGAATGGTTGTAACGATTTCTCCAAGCTTTAATTTGTAGAGAATTGTTGTTTTACCGGCAGCATCCAACCCCACCATCAATATCCTCATCTCCTTCTTACCAAACAATCCTTTGAATAATCCAGCAAATACATTGCCCATGATTGCTGTTTATTTTAAATGCCACCACAATAGAGGAATCCCTTACTGTTCTGAAAAAAATAGTGAAGTTCATTACTGGCAGATATTTCAATTTGAATACGGTATATTTTACATTGTACATCAAATTGACAAGATTTGTTTTGATTCAGTCTTTGTATATTACAGAGTTAGCTCCCTTGCAGATAGGTATCAATTGTTACGTCAATATTTTGTCAGCCAATTCACATCGTTTCGTCCGAAAAGTATGACGTTACGCTCGCAAACTCATTACGTCACAATCAATACCTACCCGCAAGGGCAGATAACTCTGTAATATGCAAATACTGAATATATACCACATAAACACACTGCAGTAACTTTCAGTCATAATAGTAACTTCTCAATTAAAGGAAGCTGTCCATGAAATACGAGTTAATTATCAACCAGAGGGTCAATCACCTAATAAATGCAATTACTATTTTTAGTAACATAAAAGTTACCTTAACCTTTTATGACCATGTTTCTAAACAACAATCTAAACCAAGCATGTTTTCCTAGGGAGGCACGAATGGACTTTCCAACTGATCTTCCCTAAAGAATATCACCACACAAATGTATAGTATGATCACCAAAAAGCAAATTTAATCTACATTATGGCATCAACGTATTTCTGTACAGTGACACTAATTAATCAGTACTGTGAAACATGAATATTTTTGGTGCATCAGTTTTTATATGTAGTGATATGGTTGATTTCACCTCCTTTGGCCATGCCCTATGGTTCCCAGGTGATAAGCCCCAAAATTTGTATAAATAAGTTATTATATACAAACAATGATGGTTAGATAGTTAAATCATAACTGCAAAAATTTTGAGTGTATCAGACAGGAGTCAGACAAGGTTCAAAAAGTGTATCATTCCCTGATGTTTATCAGGGTTGTCATGTAGTGGGCAATCAGCAACTAAACTAGTTATCCTCTGTACAACAAATCTATATATATCTATAGTTTTTATGTTTTGTATCCAATTAAATTATTAGTACAGGGACCTGACATAGACTTTGTGACAGGTCCCTGTGATTATTAGTTGATATTTCAGATCATTCATAGAGATTGATTTAAAAACCCAAATTTCCACATCGCAATCATTAATTCCAATTTTACAGTAATACCTACCATATAATGTTGTCTTCACGTTGCAGGCTACACAAAAACCGCATTATATAACAATAATGTCAAGATTGTCTGTTTAAGAGCTAAAGATGAAATGTTTAAAAATTTCATGCAGGAATTTTTATATAAGATTGCGTTGTGTTGATTAAACAAAGTCTTTTGTAAAAATGCTTCATTAATAAAAGTGACACTACATTTTCTATAAGACTATATATAGCTACTGGTTAATCTAAATTATATATTTGGGGAGGTGTTGTTAAATATGTTGTTGGAAATTCTTAAAAAACAATTGATGAAATTGAGCTTAAATATGCCCTTACAGACAACTTGTGATAAAATAGTAGTTTCATATCATCAGGATGTATCTTTGTTCAGTGTACGTACATTCCAACTGAAACATTTGTTTGATGGAAAAAGCAATGTTCCCTTAATGATAGAAAATTCATAACTTTTGTCACACTATATGATATTAAATGTACATTGATTCAAGGTCTGCTTATTTTCTTTGATATTCACAAATAATGGTTATGTGTGTGTCCATTCATACAATCAAATTATTAATTGCGGATACGGGACCCATTTCTGTTTTCAGTGATCAGAACAAGAAGCCTTTAGCTATGTATAAGCATACATCCAAAGAAACAAATACCATCTTCAACAAAACCAATGATAATAACAAAGTCATAAAAAAGTTTCCATTATTTTCAAGAACCCATCTTTCTTTCTCAATGAAACATGGCTCTTTTAACGGATTGTGTGTGTTTGTTTTTATGGAAAAGTTGAGAAATATCAAATTATCAGAAAATTTCCAAGGAGTTTGCTAACCTCTCTCCTTGAACCTGCCTGTATATTGAAAGAGAAGAATGCATTAGGGCTGATCTAAGTGATCATGTTCAGGCAAATAAAATGTTTACATTTATATTCAACGTATACAAGCAACTCAAGAAGTACAGTACATAGAATTAATTATTTGAAATAACTTGCAGTGTATAGCTATATAAGGGTGATTGGGTGGTGAAGTGGTTAAGTCGCTTGCTTTTCACCTAGCCGGCTGGGGTTCAAACCCCAGCACAGATGTGAAAATCTTAGGACTCAACTGCCCAATCATGTGGGTTTTCTCCGGGCATACCGGTTTCCTCCCACACGAAGACTACTCGCGCGCTTACATTCAGGCCATCGAGAGTAAGTTGCATAAGTTGTATAACTTGTTTTGCATTCAATGTAAAATAAATAGTTTATAGCTACATTTAACATGGTTGATTTAACTATTTTACACTTAATTAAACGTAGTGTAGTGTAATGCAGTGATAAAAAACTACGAAGAACTACAATTTTTCCCTCATATACACAACTGAACAACAACAGTGTTCACATGATATTTATTATTTCATGACAAGTTTTCACAAAACAAAACCTCCACAGAATGGGTTAGCCCTTACCGGAGCTATACTAGGGCAGTGGCTTTCACAAGTGGGATATACTATAGCAGATATATGCAATCATTTGAAAGAACACAAAACCAAAGTCAGAAGCACGTACATACACACACACATACACACACACACACACACACACTATTTTATCAAAGACAATGATAGGTGCATGTATTTATCTAATGTGTAAATGAAATACATGTATAAAGGAAAATACAGCAATTTCTTCTAAGTGGAAACAGCCTATCTTTTGTAAACACTTTATTTCCAGGTTTACATACTAGTAAGTATGTATAAACACAGAAATATATATGTACATATGTAGCAATGTGTAATGCCACTTCATGGTATAAAAAACTTAGGCCTACATTCAGTAATAAGACCCCTTTTCTAGAAATCCAATAGTCAAGGGCAGAGGGGGCTTATTACCGGTAGACCACAGTATATACTAAAGCCGCTTATATCAAACATTAATATAATTTTAATAACTGCATAATATTGGTCCTTCTTCAGTGATGGAATGATGTAAAGTTCTGGTTGAAATAGTAAAATATTATTTGACACTACCAGCGATAATATTGTAAGCCATATACACCACCTAGATGTCAAGCGTTAAATAACATAACAGATCTAAGACAATTTGATTACACAAATCCAACTATGCATGTACATGATTGTGATGCACAAATGAAATGAGCCATTCTCATGATACATAATTATCTAATTTGAGGATGAACTCAATATCATTCTCATACAGTATATGGATATACATGTATCAATTAACAAGATTTTTTTAAATTCACAGACTCCAAAAGCTCATCAACCAATTTTTCTTGAATATATACAGATGTGTTATATCCAAAAGCTCATCAACCAATTTTTCTTGAATATATACATGTTTATATAAAGATGTGGTATTACAGTAATAGACACAATATATATTGGCCAGAAATTTTAATCTTTTTTCTTCTTTTCTTCTTTTTTTGTTGGAACATAACCAAGACGAAACTTAATGTTGGCAAACTTTTCTCGCATTGTAGACATCTCAGAAACCTCAACCATCTCTCTCCGTACACTTAGGGACAGGAATTCAAATGTTAATATGAAAGTCATACTAGAGTACATAAAGACAAAAAAATAAATAAGAATCACCACGGCAATATACCACCCACAAGGTTCTTATTCCAAAATATTTCTGCAATACATACCCAAGCAACATGAAAACAGTTGGTTCACTTCTCAATCATTCAGGTGAAATTTCTTTCAATAATCTGAACAGACACCTCACTTTCTTCCAACAAGAATTTTTTTTAGCACTTAACTCATTAACCCCTAAAATTTCATAATGGATTGGTCTAGTCTCTGATTTACAAGAGCTTAAATGTGTCTTCTGGGGTGAATTATTTTTAAAATCATCCAGTGTTCTGATATATACTAAAGTAAAATATGACAGATACTGGTGTACTTTTTAATTTTGTTTACACATTTACTTTTAATACTTATGCTGAATAAATTAAAATCTCATCAAATAGTACTTGTGTAGATTGTAAAATAGAAGTGACAAATTACTAAATAATTTACCGAGAAAGAACATCAGAACTGATTCTATCAGGCCGTTTTCAATGTTATTAATAAATAGTAGTAGTATTTACACTTCATTTTGTTCCAACTTGCCATCTTCGCAAAAAAAAAAAAAAAAAAAAAATTCTTCTGTCGTCCCACTTTTCAACTTGTAAATATATAAAATGACTCGCAAAGTTTCATCCAAATTTATCTTTGTACTCGACAATATTCACAAAGAAAATATAGCCAAAGAAAAAATCAATTTATAATTTGAGCTTTTGGTCGATGCCACCTAAAATTCTAATTAAAATTGATTTAACCATGCAGTGGAACAAATTAGAAATATCTGTTTCATAATAATTACTACCATATGTTATTAATAACTAGTTTTTTTATTGTGAATGTTAAAATCATACCGTGTGAAAGGAACTACATACTTCATTTCATTTGGCCATACCGAAGTACCTGGTATTTTCTTAAAAATACAAGATACTCTGCCACGAGTACTAGAACTTTCTCACTCTGCAGGGACTTCTTGAAGGCAAAAGACTTCTTCAACAATATTACACAATCTATTAAGTATTACACATCCCTGTTAACATATGCCATTATTTAGCATTTTTAAGTTGATTGGATAGCCAATCGAGTCCTTCGTATAGACCATCACCACTGGTGGCACATGTTGATTGAATGTACCAGGTCCTATTTCTAAGACTGTGGAGATCAAGCTTGTCTGTGAGTTCTGCTGCATTCATGGCATTTGGTAGATCCTGTCACAAAAAGAATTGTTCATAGTTTAAATATGAAACAAAATCTCTATAATAGACAACATATAGCATTAGTGATAGAAAATACTTGCATTTGTGCAGCTTTTACATAACTTTGGAAAAGTGCTTCTAAACGTTTTCTTGAAATTGTAGACACTGGTAACCCCAAATGTGTTAATCTTGCCGAAACTTATAAGAATAACGGCAGAATAGTTAATTTTTAACAAGTTTCGTCAGAATTAGCATATGTGCTTTTTTATTCAGTGTTGATATTAGGACTTTTCCTCAGAATTCCAATTCAAATTTTTCTGATCGAATTGGAATTCTATTCTGCCGTTATTCTAACAAGTTTCGGCAAGATTAACATATTTGGGGTTACCAGTAGGAGTAGGATGTATGTGAGAAATGTGTTACACATCCAGTGAATGTTTCAACGCCTTGAAGACTGGTTCCGAAGTGCTACCTTCTGTCATCAGATAATGTCTGATAAAGAGTTTTTACACACACTGTCCAATGTTGGAAAAAGGTCACAGTGTACACACACTAGTCACCAAAACCTTGTATCGGTTGTGTAACAATGATCTAGGACAATGTGATACTACACCTGCATTACAAAATCTTTCTGTCCAATATTTAATCACATTTAATCAGCATTACCTTAATTTAGCTAAATCATCCATACTGAAGGATTATGTATGGTTTGGACCCTTTTTGGCCCCCAAATTGTAAAATGTTTAAAACTGTTATTAATTGTAGTTAAAAACAAAGTCCTTTGCTTTTTACTTTGGACGATTATACACATTATATATATTCCTCACCTGTTTGTTAGCGAACACCAATAGCACGGCGTCCCTAAGTTCATCCTCGTTTATCATCCTCTTCAATTCTTCTCGTGCTTCTCCAACACGTTCCCTGTCGTTACTGTCCACCACAAATATCAATCCTAGTAATAAAACAGAAGATTCAATCTATTATTATACAAAGATGAACTGCTAACATAAAATACATAAAACATCAAAAGCAGCATACAACAAAAGATTTACAAATCTATAGGAAGAACTTCATATCTGAATGCTCTCAAGCAGATAATTCTCACTATCTCCCACTTGATGTTTAAGTAAAATCGGCATAAAATCTGCATAAATAGTATATGTCTCAAAATCCACATAATTTCAAAGATTTTCGTCCCTTAAAAATTTTCTCTATCAAAAACAGGAGCAGATGATTAAGTATTTTTCTTCATGACAAAAGTTACTTACTTTACACCATTATTATTGAAAAGTATGAGCTTCTAATTTTACTTCCAGATAAAAGTATCAAAAATAATTAATTACATTAATTCCAACAAATGCATTCTGTGGCACTATGTCCTATATGGAATGCAGTACTGTATGCGCATGCATCAAGGAAAAATAAATTATTTTAAGTTATTTTTGTGTCAATTAGACATATATATACATGATTAATCACCAACCATTGTTCAAATGATAGGTATCATTTATGCTCTGTTGGCGGTGGAGCATCTTTAAGAATTATATCCTGTCTGACCATTTTTCTACAAAATTGATCCATGTATGAATGATAGTATTGGTCTGTTTGATGCAATTGGGAACTTCCAAAGTTCCAGTTCCATTAGAAATGACCACCATTGCCAATGTTTAAGCCACTTGTTTGTCTTGCTTACTGCCAAACAATAGATATAAACAACAACACTTGATGTGTTACCTTGTGTATTCTGGAAGTAATGTCTCCACAGAGGTCTGATCTTGTCCTGACCGCCGACATCCCACACCGTAAAACTGATGTTTTTGTATTCTACAGTCTCAACGTTAAATCCTAAAAAGTAAATAGAAATTTCATGTTAATATATATAGTCATCCCCATGTACTAGTGTTTAACAGGCATATGACTGTTACCACCGAAATATTTCCAGAAAACTTTTTATGCCTATTTAACCTTAATAATTTGTAATATTAAAATACATGTATATCTTTATACACTGGTCCCTTAAGGGCATTCATTTGAAACGATACCAGGCCTATGTGTACAAATGATATCAAATGTGAAATATATGTATTTTCAAAATTACTCTTCACATCATTTCTTCATTTATACAGTACACACATGTTATTTAACCATCGGGCCTTGTTTTTGTTAGTTTGATTTTTTTTTGAAATTGTATTTTTTTGGGGCTTTTATGTTCAATAGAATCATCAACGGCAATGAATATTCAAAGTCATTGTGCTCATGATCACAAGATCCAATATTAATATTATTGAAGGCCTATTTCTAGATTTCTCAACTTATTTGGGAATTTATTGACATAGGCTGTACACATCTAGTTTCATTTAGCTTATGAATCTCAAGTTATTGTGATGAAAACTACTTAAAACAATGATATTATGGCATATACATGTATTACTGTTAAATAACCTGCAATTCAAACTCACTTTATGTTTTAAAATTTCAAAATGTGCGAGGTCGAAGCAACTTTAAATTTAGAACTGCTTTCAAATTTATTTGGACTTACCGATAGTGGGAATTGTAGTAACAATTTCTCCAAGCTTTAATTTGTAAAGAATTGTTGTTTTACCGGCTGCATCCAACCCCACCATCAATATCCTCATCTCCTTCTTACCAAATAGACTTGAAAACAACTTGGAGAAACTTAATCCCATGATGGCAGCAGATTTAAAGGCCCTGCTTTGTAGTTATTTTCTGCAATGAAACAAAAATAATAGAATACTCAGACTGGTCATGATGCTGACAATTCATTTGTTATCAATGTAAATTTGAAAACGATTTTTAAAAAAGATTCCCATAATGTGAGAGGATTCAAGATTTGTATGTATAAACTGGTACTTGAGGAAAAAAGGGAGAAGATTTGCCTTTGATTATGTTTATTAATATATCTTTCACCAAAGATGGGGAAACGGAATGGACTATGATCGTCACAAAGGCATGCACAGAAGATTTAAAACCAATCTCCAATATGGTACTCTCAACAGCCTAAAATCTTAACAAACCTTACAGTTATTCAGGTTTTTAACAATTTTACAAAGTCCTTTATCTTGTAAGGAGACAAAAACCTTTGAGTTGATATCCATTTATCATTAAAGCATCAATCACTTTCGGCGCGAAAACATAAAACTTCAATAAGATTATTTCTGTACATATTTATTGCGTATGAACTCACAAATCATACTTTGAACTTTCCATTACATTAATACTAAATCTGATCTCATTTCTCCAGTTTCTGCAGGATAACAATTCCTAGCACCAACTCTAAACTTAGTTCAATACCATGGCTTAACTATGATCTTAAAACAATGAAGTCTAATTTACTAATTGGATGCCATATATCCAGAGAGTTCAACTGATGTTCTTATTTCATTGATCTCCTTCGCCAGAAACAATAAAAGTGATTACGCAACAACATAGCAACATCAATCATCAACATTAAAAAGAAATTTTATGTGTAAAATACAGCTGAACCTCATTAACTCAAACTTATATAAAACCTTGATCCTGTTAAACTTAATTTTTGAATGTTTAAATCATTTTTAACCCCCAAAATATATCAAAGTAATCCGAAATTGAACCCATGAATTATTCAAGGTTTTACCAAGGCCATAGGTATTTTTGAGTTAACAAGGTTGAACTGGATACATGTATACAAATATACATACTTAATATTCCTTGTTTCTCAGGCAAGCCTGCATCTGATTAAAATCGGCAACACTGCAAATATTTTTCGCGAAAAATAGGGAAGAAAAGAAACACATCGAAAAAAATGTTCACGAATGTAAAGTCTACATTTCTTTTGCATACCATCTGGGAAATCCTTCATATTGATGAAGTCAGTTCTGTACTGTATATCTTCATAGTTCTTTACTGTACATTATCAACTTCGCATTTTAAGATATTATCATTTAAGTGGTGAGTGCTTTTCATTCATTTTACATTCTTCAAAATGAATTTTAAAGAACAGAGAAGTGCTTCTGTGGATAATTTAGATATACACTATAGTGAAAATAGATAAACAACAACCGTCATATCCTGTATTAAAACATTTGTTTTATTTCTGACTTTGTTCCAAAATAGAAGAAAAAAATATCCCTATAGCACCTCGATCACTTCCCCTAACATTTGCCTGAGAAACAATGAATTTTTTTTTATTATCAGATAACAGTTTGATGCAATATTGGTTAAACAATTAATGTAGGATTCAACTCACATAATATCATATTTCTTAATTAATGTCAATAATTCCACGACCCTAGAAATAGATGCACCCCTGTTACTTATACATTTGATTATAGGATATGTACATATATACTATGATACACAGAAAAGTAAAGGAGTCCAAACCAAATTTTCTTATATATTTTAGTTAACAGTTTTTCTCCACAGGATGCCCTGCTACACTTTAACAAGATGTTGGTAATTATTTATGAAGTAATTAAGATGATTACATCACAAATTATAAATTATATAAAATAATATAATGACAAGATGTTGTAGATCATCAAAATCAAAATGCTGAGTTCATGGTTTCTTGAGTTGAATGGATAGCCATTCGAGTCCCTCATAAAGACCGTCACCGTTTGTGGCACATGTTGATTGAATGTACCAGGTTCTGTTGCGAAGGGATGACAATTCTAGAGTATCAATCATTTCTGATGTACTCTTAGCATTTGGTAAATCCTGAAATAAACACAGCAAAGTTTATGTTAAAATTATCATCTTATAAAATAATTTTACATTTAGTACAAGTCTGGTAATGTCTGAAAAACATATCTACCAATGGAATAGGATACCATTTTAACGAGAGGTCGTCATCAGCAATATTTCCTATTCATAGATTTATGTTCTATTTATTCAGATTGCCAGATGTCTTTAGAAAATATTTATTATATTTCATCTGGGTGTTAATCAATGTATCATACATCACCACAATAAGCTGTCTAAGTCTACATTCAACATCTAGTTTTGATGTATGAATTACACAAAGCTGCATGGATGGGAGCATGCTGACTTAAGCACAAACCGTGGTGGTGGGGCGGTTGCCAGGTAACGACAATAGGTCGATGGTTTTCAACCGGGTATTCTGTCCCTGCTGTATCTCATGTACCAGTCACGTCCTTAAATCACACTGGCAGTTAAAATGGACAATTAAAACAAACTTCATATCGTAAAACAAACCTGTTTATTTGCCAACACCAGCAAGAATGCATCTCGTAGTTCATCCTCATTAATCATGCGCATCAACTCATCTCTGGCTTCAGGAATTCGCTCTCCGTCATTGCTGTCTACCACAAATATCAGTCCTACAGCAAATTAGGAGAAATGTACCTTTATAGCATTTAATTACTACTTTTAATTTATTTCAAACACACAAATTCAAGGTATCAAATCCACCACTACATTGTCTTTTACAAAATGGATACTAATTAATGGTCAGCAAACTTACCATCAAAAATCCTAAAGCACATCCAATGACGTTTGGTCAACATTCAGAAGTGTTCAGATTGTGAAAACAAATCTCCAATCAGATTTGAAAGTTCCTAAATTTATAACCAAGGATAAACAAACTTGGCATTAAGTATCTCATTATGCATATGCTGAGTAAACTTTGTTGAAATTGATCAATATAATTCTATTACAGTTGGCTGTATGTGGTCTATTCCAAAGAAACTCGCTCCAGAATTTACATATTTATCCAAATGGGGGGAAAACATAAAACATGTTTTCAATATTTTACCTTGTGTATTCTGGAAGTAATGTCTCCACAGAGGTCTGATCTTGTCCTGACCGCCGACATCCCACACCGTAAAACTGATGTTTTTGTATTCTACAGTCTCAACATTGAAGCCTACAAATTAAGCAATTGCATTCTGAATTTGAAGTTTACAGTAAAATTTTCTTTCAGGACTGAATATACATCTTCAATCCCATCAGTAGCATTTTGATATACTTATAGTTTTCAATTTTCAAATAGTCATGAATCAATTCATTTCATTTTTGGGCATAGGTATTTAGAGTTTAATTACACATACTGAGTTATCTGCTCTTTGATTGTGATATGTGATTATGAGTGTAACATTCATCGGAGATTTTATTGAAAATCCCATGTATACCAGAACTAACGACATAACCAATACCTATCCTCAAGGCAGGTATTGTTCAAATATATAGTGCTGTAGTCTTAGTACAGATTAACACATCAAATATTAACATATATACCTACCTATAGTGGGAATGGTAGTAACGATTTCTCCAAGCTTTAATTTGTAGAGAATTGTTGTTTTACCTGCAGCATCCAACCCAACCATCAATATCCTCATCTCCTTCTTACCAAACAAATTTGAAAACAACTTTCCAAAAATATTCCCCATTTTCTTCTCGAGGTTTGGGATGTGTCTTCACTTATATGAAATTCCACCTGTAATAAAAATTAGCAATTAAGTACTAAATTAAAGCCTTTCTGGTGTATCTCACATTGTTGAATGCAGTGCGAGGACATCAATCTTACAGGTAGCTATTGTGACAGCTACCTTTTCACATAATTCCTCTCCCTATATTTTATTTCGAACTCAATTTTTTTATTTAAAAGCTTTTTTCCATAGACATAAACCATTTTTTAATATTGCATGCAATATTTCATATTTTGAAATACATTGAATATTCAGAGTAACTGTGAATATAATTCAATAAATCAGGAAAGTATAAATATATACAATCAATAATAATTTAAAGAGAAAATGAATGTTGAAAAATATAGTATGGACTTTATAGAATGGAATGAACAGTGAAAAGAACATATTACAATTCTGATTCAGAACAGCATGCATGTAACTAAATTATAATATTGATGATCACCACTTTTTCAGGCGTTTTCACATGGATCCAGTAAATCTGAGAATATCACTCATTTATTTTTGCAACTCTGTATGCATCAGTATTTTTTACAAATCCTAATTTTAAACATTATCTCAAACTGAAATATGTGCACTTGAATATAATTTGTCTATGATTTGATTTTCAATTTACAAATCAAACCAAAAAACCTGCTTTTGCTTTGTAATGAGTTGTAAACCTATAGACTAACTCATATTTGTTTACGAATACAAATTGTACTAGTATTTAAAGAAACTCTTTCAGAATTGTCACTGTAAGATATATTAAAAATAAACAGGTGTAAGCTATATACATCTGTATTAAACTTTTTTTTTTTGTTGGTGTGGTCAGACACTAACCTGGTTCAATCATGGCTCTGGTGATCTTCTCCATAATGTGTTGATATTCCAAGTTTGCAGCACGATTCTTCTCACAGATATATATATATATGGATGTAGGGTTCCCCGACTATTTTGAATCAAAATGTTTTTGATTCCCACCCAACAGTTTGCGTTAACGTTACCAGTACTGGTAAAAATGCCTCAGCAGCAAATACATGCATGCTCCATATAAAATGTATTTATTTTAAACACTTCGATATTAAAGTAACATCATACCTGGATCTCAAGGCTTGGTATACGTACTTATTTTAGGATTACCAACTTCGTCAGATTTTTTATCTTTATGAATTTTGCCTGACAATATGGCAACATCAATTCAAACATTTTGATATTTTGTGTTGTGCAACTTTTCTTCAAAAACAGACATTGTAAAATTGCGAGTCTCCAACTAAAGTTGTTACAGTTGGCATCCCTCTTTAGCTATACAGTTTTACTAATTAACCATTTTAATTTTCAAGGGATATAATGTGATATGAAAAACAAGACTTAGAATGCATTAAATGCAAAGGACATAATATATTCAGAAAGTTTAAGAGTCTACAGCAAGATATACATTTGTATGTTACAGAAGTTCTCGATTGTAGCATGTATACATTGTATTTAAGACATTTGTGTACTTTTTAATGAAGTACATGTTACATATATATAGTAGATAAAATATTTTTATAATATACTATAGTAAATTATTATTAAATTGTTCATGCTAATACAGTCACTATATAATTCTAAGATTTACACAGCAATCACCTATTTCAGCTGTGATTAGCCGGTTATTTTCCAAGGGATGAAGTTTTCGCTATTTTCCGGGATATTGTTGTTTGTGAAATTTTTATCTGCAAAACATTGAGCAATGTTTGAATCACATAGATACCTTAAAAGTCATAACACCAAGTTTAAAACTGCAAGACTTTATATTTTTCTCGTTTTAAACTGAAATTGTGTATATTTTGACCCATGTAAATAACAGGCTTCAATGCCGAGTTCCCAATCCGCAATTTATCACCTCAATACCCAACTAATACAACAGATTTTCAAAGACAACAAAAAAGTTTATATACAGAAATGATCATTTTATTCACAGTATCATACAACCACATTCTGGCAATATAACCAAGTTACTTTGCCATGCATTCTGAACAACATTTTCCGTGAACATTCTCAAGAACAAGAAATCGGTAAAGCCATCTTTTATAGTTATTGATTGAAGAACCAGTTCCTCCAATGTCTTTAGTCTGAAAACATCCCATCTACAATATTCCTATTATTCCTATTGTGTTATAAAGCTTTATATATAGAGACTACACATCAAGTGAAAATCATTAATGATGACAAAAAATGTAGACACAAATAATGATAACAAATGCTACAGTAATCTTGTTTCTGATTGGAGTTTTTCTTCCTAAATCTGAACAATGAATAATACTTTAAATCTGATAATTTTAAAATTATCTGTAACTTTCCAAAAAGACCAGTCATTGCCAATCACATTTATATATATAATCAACTGAGATGTTTTTGTTACTCATACAAAGTCAGAGATATATAGGACAACAAAACACTTTTGAATCACTACGTCATGTCAACATTGCTGAAAGAAGTATCTAAATGTTGTTGATCTATAATATTATTGGATAAATGTTTTTGTATGCTACACACCTTCATGAGAGATTTACAGATAGAAAGTGCCACTGGAGTTAAACTCCGAGACAAAAAGTGTAAATCTTATAATTAATACACACCAAGTTCTCCTTGCAAACCTTTGGACACCAAAATGATTCTGAAATAACTCATGATTGATGATGATGTCTCTATGATTGCCTATATATGTAATCAAGGGCAAACTTTAACATTTGAATACCATTTAATTGTCTTCGGAAATAACAAGGGAAAGAAGTTAAAGAGTATTATTTTTTCAATGGGACTACTGCTTTAAAAATATTGTGGTTGGTACAGTATTAGAAATATATTAAAGTCAAAAGCAATACTTCACACTTATTAAGAATACAAGAGTTAGTATTTATATTTCTGTCTGTTTTAATCTATCCATTCAAATGAAAGTAAATTATCAATGAAAATTTCTTAACATAACACAATCATGATCACTAAAACACAAAATTATTTATGTACTTATTTATCCCCTGACTTTAAATCAATTATTAGAACACAGTGTTTAAGTACCATATCATTTTGGCATGTGTATGATGTTTGAGTTAATATGCATTGTTTTGGTTCAAATGAAGGATGCTGCAATTTCATACAACAAATAAATAACAAATATCCCTAGGCTCCCACTTAGAGAATCGAAGTGGATGCACCAAGAATATTTCACTGTCTTTTTGTTTAGCATCATATACTAGTATAATAATATGTAACCCTTTGATTCAAGGTGAATCAATAAATTAGTTCTCATTATAACATTTTAAAGTGTTCAAGATTGCACATCAAAACCAAACTACAATTTTCATTTTTTTTTTACCAAAGTTACCCATAACTCCATGAATCCCAATTACAACCTCCTGTGATCAGGTCGGAGTAGTAAACTTGGAGCAAACACAACCAACATGCCCAACAGTGAACTATCATTTTATAATACTTTACATTCAGCATATTCTAGTAAAGAAAATAATAATTAAAAGATATCTAATCTAATGATTATCTCTATTTGTATTTCAGTGATGGCTATCAATTTTATTTCAATATCATCCATATTATATATTCAGATATCTAATTATCAGTTACACATTGTAATAACTTTTGATGTTTTGTAAAATAATAACACAGTAAAAATCATAACAAAAAGAAGCTTTTAAATACCATTGGAATGTTATTAAAACACCATTTAAAATGTGTTTGCGTATAACTCAGCAATATACATTCCACAATAAAAGATTTTGATATTAGAAGATGTTAAACATTTGGTCTTTTACTTCTAGTAGGAAGACCTGTAGTGAGACTAACGGAAGTCAAATGTTCTAACCAAAAAAAGAACTAGTAGAACCAACCTACTGAAGAATACAACATGCATGTTAGCTACAGCATGTTATTTAAAACAAATCTCATTCTCTTAGGGAGGCATCCATAAGATGGTTATTTAACGATGGCATCACAACAACTGGACTTCAGTAGTCCTTTAATTGAACCTAGACCCAAGTCACTAAATATCAATTTTATATGTTTTTAATATAAAGTTATGTTGATCTTTTCTTTAGTTGAGATGACATCCAATCAAGTCCTTCATAAAGACCATCACCACTGGTGGCACATGTTGCTTGAATGTACCAATTCCGATTACGAAGGTCTTGTAGTCCAAGTTTATCCGTCAACTCTGCCGCATTCATTGCATTTGGTAGATCCTGAATAATGAAAAATTAAAATTAAAAGTTTGTTTATTGAATAAAGGTTTTTACACAAAATTACCAACTCTTTATTTTGGCAATCAATTTAAGTAGTAAATGCCCAAATATGTTGTATCATTCCAATATTCTTACAACTGTATATAAATATAACACACACATAACAAAATATCTATATTTCTTGAATTGCCAAACAGTACAGGAGAGAAATCGTTTGCGCCACCACTTCAAATATTTACAAGATTATGCAACCTGCATTGTATACCTGTTTATTTGCAAAAACTAATAAAACTGCATCTCGGAGTTCATCCTCATTAAGCATACGTTTGAGCTCTTCGTTAGCTTCAGTTACTCTTTCTCTGTCATTACTATCCACAACAAATATCAGACCTGTCAAAATATAGAAATTTACAATATTAAGAAGGTAAGTACAAAGCTGTGAAAAGATGTGTAAAGAATAAATTCATTGTCTTTACCAATTCAACACTGCAGATCATAAATGCTACCTAGTAACTAATGCTAGACTCATCAGTATACAAATTACCTCTGATGTTTTGAGAGACCCACAATCTTTCAAAAACAGCTTTTGAACTTTAGAATGGAAATGTACAAAGAGATTGATAATTATGTAGAATCTCAAAAGTTATAAGCTAACCATTATTACTACATAATTAGCACCTTGTGAACAATTATATCGAAATAAATTAAATGTTAATTTTCATAACCAGGTCTTATTATGTTTTCCGCCCCGTCCTAATTACCATATGTTAGTTGACTATTACTACACCAGATGGTAAACAGCAAAATAGGTCTTTACTGTTAACATAGATTATGCAGGGAAACCTGCATTTGTTTGGAGTAGCAACCTGACTTTAGGCCATCGTTAAATTTTTTCTTGTATTATCATTTTAAAGAAACTGTTATTGTTTGTTTCGGAAAGCTAGCAGGTCTTTTGTAATTACCTCAATGCTTGAGTAAATAAATGAATGTTCTTACCTTGTGTATTCTGGAAGTAATGTCTCCACAGAGGTCTGATCTTGTCCTGACCGCCGACATCCCACACCGTAAAACTGATGTTTTTGTATTCTACAGTCTCAACATTAAATCCTGAAATCAAAGTAAAACCAAAACAAATAATCAATAATAAAATAAGTTATTACAATATTATATTGTAATAGCTACTTTAAGACACCACTGCATTTTGGGCCAAATAGGGCTGTAACGAGTACATGCGCAGGATAACAATGTCATGGGTCAAATTAAATTTTGGTCCTACCCGGGTCGAAAATATATACATACCCATACCCGAATTATTTACGCACTTATCAAATGAAAAGTACAAATAAAATATTTTACAAAAGTACCTTCATGTACACAAATGTATCAATAGTTCAACAATACTTCAGTGGTTTATGTTGCTGTGAATATGTCTGGTCATCGGTTATGAGAGAATCCACTTTGTAACTTTAAGCTTGTCATTTGTTTATTTGTTATTGATTTTCAAGGTTCTCTAATGACAGCATTTTAACAAAGTTGCCAGATATCCACGCCAGGTAAGCAGGTACAAGTCAGGTTGCAATTATCAGGTACCAGGGGATAAAATTTTGAACCTGTTTAAGCCCTATAACACAAAGCAAGAAATAATAATTCTACAAACCTATAGTGGGAATGGTCGTAACGATTTCTCCAAGTTTTAATTTGTAGAGAATTGTTGTTTTACCGGCAGCATCCAATCCCACCATCAATATCCTCATCTCCTTCTTACCAAACAATCCTTTGAATAATCCAGCAAATAAATTCCCCATGATTGCTGTTTATTTCAAGTGCCAACACGATAGAGGAATTCCTTACTGTTCTGAAAATAAGAGGCAAAGGTTATAACAGATCACAGTATAAATATCAAATTTTAGAAAACGTGAGGTTTTTTTTCCAGAATTCAAATTCCTGACATATCAAAGGAATGCTCAGTACAAGTTCAACAACCCTGTTGGCTAACAAAACAATTTCAAACATTCTGATATATAACTATTATCAAATATTGGTTAATTACAAGCAGATATTTAAGCTGAAGTACATATTATTACATACATGCAAAATTTGCCACATATCAATAAATTTGCCTTCATATCTTGCCTCAGACAACTGAATATTAAACTCATTTATTTTTTAAATGAACACAAAAACAGTAATTCAGGTTTATTAATAAACCAGTCAGTCAGTTGCATATGCATTATTTTTTAAAGCTCTGCCTCTTAACCTCAACACAAACATTTTTTTTATTAATATTTTCAATATTAGCTTTGTACTCATGATATCATGGACTAATCGTGTCGTGTATATATTTCAGAAACTTTCACTAATATAGTACAACTAAATGGCACCAAAACCAATTAGTCAAATGATTACAAATAAAGCTACTAATTTCAGGGATTAATATAGGTTTTTGGGGTTTATATAATCATTGTACAGTAAAACCAGCATGTGAATATAAATGTGATCAAATTTTGTTAATAGTTCATGATCATTAATTGGTTATAAAGTAGCTTTCAATTACACTAATTATAATGCTACATATATATATAGGAGGCCATCCAAGTTTTATGAACTAATATTGATGAGACCTTTGATGAGTTAATATATATGGAAATAAATATAATCATAATTAAGGAACAAGTGTTACCCAAATGCTGCCTAGATTAATCCCTTTCAGTAGTTAATTTGAGCCTCTATATATGTAGGTACTTACCAAAATTTTAAAAAGTCCACGAACGACTGCTGCCTGTTCTCAACGATTCAGAGAAGATATGTCTTCTATATTTTCATCAGTAATATTGGTATTCAGGAATCAATATCAAGCGTTTAAATTTCTCGACAAAATCAAACAGAGTTGGCTAGGCACATGCATGCCAATTTCCGTGCAATTATCTGTTTTTGCCTCACAGACACTGCTGCAATATACAGTGGATAAATGAAACATGGTAAATTAATGATTTCCCTGCATCATAAGTTTCTTAAGTTTGATATTCAGCTAATCTGAGGCAAATTATTTTAGTTTAATACACAATAAACTTATCTTCCAGTCCAATTACAATGGTTCTTATTACACAACGCATAAAATTACAAATCTTTCCTTGTTTTTCCATGAAGACATGATGCTGTTAAATGATAAAGTTCGTTTATATCACAAATTCATCAATGGTTCTTACTTAGGGTTTTGAAAATGAAACAATTATAGCCCCCTCCCCCCCTCTCATTTTTCTCATTCATAGAACATGTCATTACATGCTTAATTATGAAATGTGTAGTTTACGAGTAAATTTTAGTTTTGTTATCATATCTTCCCTCATTTTTTGACTTGTGCATTTTATTTTAAGCAAAACCTTTTTATAAAACTATCTTTGCATTGATTTAACGTTTATTAGTCATTTCAACTAACCCCCCCCTTCTTTTTGTAGATTGTAGATATGCGTGTCATTCTAGCTATAGCTTCGTATTATGAATAAGATATTGGTGTGGATCTGTATAATTTAAGTGTCCATACCTTTGACCAGTTTGATAATATTTATTTACGAACGAACATCGAAGTATTTCATGACCAAAAGCCGTAAACTGCAACATGACGAAAGTCAGTATCGTACCGCGTTGTCAATCTCCGAACCAGACGATTTTCGGTAGAATATTTCGATATTCTGGTAAACATATATTGAACAACGAAATGTTTGAAACATGCTAAAATATTCCAGTTATTGTCACCATATTGATCATTGCTACCGACAACAACATCCCCCTCCCCCGATTTGAGATTTGTCATTTGCATTTTCATTACACCGGCTTTTTTGTCAATCATTATTCAACAAACATAAACCAATATAATTTCAACTCAGATGGTTATACAATCAATACATTTTGTACCACTCCATATTCAATCATATGATAAGGTGCTGAACCATTTTACCTGGACAGGAGACAAAAGGATAAATCCACACCCTCAAAATGTGGAAATAACACAAACCGGAAGCTATGTAAAATTCAACATAATTTTTGCTTGTTTTCGACATTACAATTCATTTTACCTGTTCCTGAAAAAGATTATCAGCTCCCACTTAATCGCTGTGTGTTAAAGACGATCATACAGCATACGAACAATACAATGTCGCCAGGTCGCGTGGTTTGACAGCACTGAGACAACACAAAATGGCGGACGTGGAAGAGAGTTCGTTGCACATGCCACGTCAATTCCTATCCAATTGGGGTCAGTCAAATGAAATGGTGGGGTACCCTATCTATAGCGATAATGGCGGGAAATATGAAAACATAGAAAAATGCTTCGATCTAGGTTTTTATATAAGAAGTTAAATGGGAGTGATCAAAACGGAAAACAATAATATGTAAATAAACAAATGTGATTTATTTTGATTACTTTATCACTTTCAATAAAAAAAATCCCGGTTAGGTACTCTTTATATGTACTGAAACATATATGATAGTAGAAACATAACTTATGTGTCCGCTAAATCTGCTTAAATTATTAGGTCTTTTTTATTATTAGGTTTTTTTTTATTTTTGTCTAATACAATTAGACAAAAACAATGAAAAAGCTTAATGACATAGGCAGGTTTAGCGGACTACCATACAATATGCCATATTCTAATTAAGCCAAAAAAAAAAAATATGTTTGTTTAGAGTTGCATTATAAAAAAAAAAAAAAAAAAAAAAATAGGGTCGGTCGGTCTGGAGAATTTTTTTTCAGCGTTTTTCACTCTAAAATTATGGCCCGAACCGGAGTCTGAGATCAAAATTCCGACTTTTTAATACATTTTTTTTAGAAATATTTTTTCGTAGAAAAAGGAAAAAAAAAATTAGGGTCGGGGGTAAAAAATTAGGGTCGATCGGGTAACCCTAAACAGACATTTTTTGGCCTTAGTTGAAAAAAAAGAAAGAAAGAAATCTGGGATATAACTTGATTATAATTAAACATTTTAATGATAATAGATTTAAATCCCGTTCCCCGCATAGTTGTGTAAATCACCAGATTCCAAATAAAATTTTGAGCCTGCCAGAATACACACCGCTACTTGTTAAATTATACTACAATGCCAAAATCATATGTTTTTGTTTACAATGCAGCAAAATAAATACACATGGTCAAACCAAGAAGCCAAGCTGTGGTCTATATATTTTTTAAAATTTTTACAGCGATACGATTTAGTGATTTATTCAGATGTGTTTCATATAAAAAAAAACTTATAAAAAACAGATGTATTATATAAAATAAATTATGTTGCTGCAAAGACTTATAAAGCATCACACATGCTTGTCCATGCCTTTGAATGACTTTTACAGCTTAATTCATCAAAAATTATGGTATTCAATAGATTACTGAAGAAAAAAATATATATATTAAGTCGATTTTTGCCCTTCTATATGACACATATAACATTACAGTACATGTAATTAGGAAGCCAACATGAATATATATATCTACAGCTGTATGAGAGATCTGAGAATTAATTATACATTATATAATTCTCTCATACAGCTGTAGTTATATAATATAAGACTCTTTCAAAGGTGGATATGGAGGATATAAGGATATTCTACCCGAGGGTCACAAAATGTTGTAAAAACCCGAGGCTTCCCGAGGATTTTACAATATTTTGTGATCCTGAGGGTGGAATATCCCTATCCTTCATATCCACGTATGTAAGAGTATTTTTCTATCATACCTCGACATTTTATTGCAATTTTACTACTATTTTTTCTCCGCCATTTTGAAATAAATTTGAAAAGAAACGCAACTGCAAGTCAATTCTCCATACATGAAAATTGCATAATATTTTCAACGTAATTCCGTTGTTTGTATCGTTTAAAGTTAATCCACCTTAGTTTCTGAAAAGAAAAGCGATTGTACCTAGAAAATAATAACTTTGTTGACGATGTGACGTCACAAGGCTTTATTGCATGGGTAGCCATGCAATACACGCTCAGGCGACATGAGTATATTGCCCTAGACCAGCCAGTATTACAGAGAATATATAAAGTTATATCAGTTTTAGATAACTATCTATGTTTCTGGTAATGTGTACCATCACAAGGCAAAACTTTCGACTTATTGTTTTTCGTCAACCCATAGAACCTTCAACACAGTTAGAGAGATTGTTCCAAAAAAAAAAAAAAAAAAAAAAAAAAAAAAAAAAAACATGCTTCAAATACTTCATATCTCTTTTTCATTGGTGACATAAGACTAACATCCTACAATGTAGATTGAGAAATAAATTAAATCAGATATTATGTAATTTTGAAATGATCAACGCCGCGAGTGTGGTTTTGTTTGTAAAGATGTATAGCGCGCGTGTAGAACTTTACAGGAATTATAATGCATTCATTCCACCAAGCCTACAAAACTTGATGTTTGGTGACCATATCCATCTGAAAATGATAATGATTAATAATGTTCTAATAATTTTAATTATTGAGCTGATCAGGTCAAGGGCTGATAAAGGGTGCGATATCAAAATTGTCATATCATAACCTTTTTATCATTTCGAAAAAAAGAAAGAAGAAAAGTAATAATTTTTACAATGTAAACATTTATTAAAACGTGTTTAGGAGTCTCTACTTCACAATGAAATTCAGAATGAGATTCCATTGGCCATGATTAATAGTGGGAATCGTTTCATTACATGTATTACAAATACATAATACCGGGTTAAATGAACGATTTTAGATATCTTATCGTAAGAAAAATTAACAAGATTCTAGTGAGGGTTAACTATCACTTTTCATTTTTTTCATTTAATGCTCAACGAATTCTGTTCTCTAAAATCTTGTAAATATGTATATTTTTGTAATTTTTGTATTCTTTGTTATATAATCAATTATAATTCTGTAGGGAGAGGGCTTCATATAAGTTGGAAAACTTGTGCCCAATTCCATTATATATAAAATTACACAATAAAATATGTATAAATCGAAATTTCAAAATGGTCAGTTTCACAGCGCCTCATAACTTTGATATCAGCCCGGGCGCTGATATGACGGCGCCGACAGCGCTAGTACCGCATTGGTAAAATGGTCATTCTCAAAGACAAAATTGTGATGATAGTATGTAAGTTTTCAGATAATTATTATTTGAAAAAATATAATGTTTGTTTCGGAAATGGAAGACTTTAAATGCAGCAATAACTTAGGCTTAGGGGTCAGTAAGATTTATAGGGGCGAGGGCGTAGCCTTTATAGGGGATCAGTAACTGACTATATAACGAATTTATCGCATCGAGGACCAATGATTTGTTTCATTAGGCCTTTGTTTCCTATTTGTTTTGTCAATAACCTGAAATCATGCTGGCGAAGCATACAAATTTGGAAATCTGCAAATATACTGTATAAGAAACCTGCAGAATAATACTGAATAATTCATAAATCAACAATAATTTCGACATTCCTAGTGCACAGTAGGCCTACCTCAATATGACACAAGACTTTTTTTTATAATTTTCTTTTTATTCAGATTTTTCATCATTGCAATTTACAAATTATCATAACTATCAACTCGGTAACTCTCACTCTTATATATACAAGAACTTCACTTTCCCATGTGATTCACACAATAGGTATTACATTAACAAGTAGGACCATATACCCATCTGTACAAACTCATGCATGCATGCACACCTACTTTCATACACCTACAAGATGCTTTGTTATATAAATTTTATTCTTGTAAATCTATAAGAAAAGGACCAAGAAAAATGCCATAGGGAGAATGTTCAGTAAATTGCAATGTTTTAGAAGAAAGAGAAATTAGATAAAGATCAAAGAAATTTAAGAAAATGAAATGGAAAAAAAAAAAGAAAAGAAAAAATGCAGAGAGGTTAGAAGAAGGGAAAGATAGTTGATGACAAGATGGTAGCGACTAGAAACAAAAAATGGAAACTGAAGAACAGATTTCAATATCTAGTATAAATACTTCGGCTTTTGTGGAGGGCTTTATAAAGAAATTGAATTATGAATAAATCAAACTGGTAGCATAAACAAAGGGGCATAACTGCTATAAAGAAAGAATATGTGGTAAAAGAAAAAATTATAACTATAAAATGCACAGTTTTAAAATACATGTATCACAAATTAATAAGTGAATCCCATTTTTTCCATTCTTTATCAAATTTACTCTTATTATTTTCGTCCTTACCATAGGCAATATATTTTTGAATTGTATAGTTGTCTTTTATTATGTTTACAAGAGCATTTATATTCAATGAATTGTGTAAACATCTTGTTCTGTAAATATACTGTTTGATGATTATGATTATTTCATTATCTACTCTGTTACTGGGAAGAAAATTATGATGAAGAAGGCCGAAAAGAAAAGATTGTTTGTTTACTGAAAAGGGGATTAAAAGGGCTTCCAATAGTGTATCAAGACTACCTAATAAGTTTTGCACTTCTTCACACTCCCATAAAATATGAGTTATTGATTCTGGTTCAGAGTTACAAAATGTACATAGAGGGGAGACAACTAATCCAATTTTGGATAAAAATGAGTTAGTTGTAAGAATGTGATGATTTACTCTATATTGGAACCACTGAAGCTTTGAATTAGTTGTTATACAAAAGGGCAATTGATGTATTTGACACAAGACTTGCTGTATATTAAAAGCATCACAGACAAAAGTGACACAAACATCCATCCAACATTTAAAGTTGTATGGTCTATAACTTTCGCTCTTTTTGTCATAGTGAAAACTGTTCAAGTGTTATACACATTTTTCTCCGCCTGTCTGAGTTTTAAACTTTCTAATTTTACCACTTTTTATAAAGTTGCAGCACTGGAAGTATTTTTAATTATAAAAGTAAAAAATCTTTTTAACGTGTACAGGTGAAGATGCCGAATCATTCCAAACTCTTCCGAACATCGTCGCGACAATCTTGAAGTAAAACGAGAGTTGTGAAACCAAGAGAAAATGTCAAGAATTGATTTATAAAAAAAAAACATGTGGTCGACTTCTTTGGATCTACATTGAAAATAATGCTCGCACATTACAATATTTGAATACACACAATATTTTACGGCAATGTGTAAATTGGATGTTTGAAATACTCAATCTGTGGACACATACCAGCATGATTTGCTTAACCAGAAGGAAAACGTAAACAAATACATGTGCGCTTACGCTAGTTACCTGGCTCACCATGTGCAGGTCGTGTCGCACGTCAGTCACTGCACGTGATACGATTCGGAATCCGACAAAACCTGAAGTCACTGAACATGGCGGTGATTGAAGGCGCTTTATTCAAAACCAGGGATATATGATCCCTAGATTTCGGCTATCTTATAGGCCGATATATGCTTTTGGGGAGCTAAATAATCAAGTTACATGTCAATGTTTAAATAACAAATGTTTAAGTTACATATCGTTACAGTGAAATTAGCAGCAATATAACTTTAAAGCGCAATCTCCATGATCATCTCTGACATTCATTTGGGGACATTTCTGTCCGAAGTGTTGTGGTTTGAGAAACATGTTTGATAAAGTAATCAAATACAATTGAAAGGCAACATTTATCCCTCATTTTTATATAAAAGTGCGTATCATATAAACAAAAGCAGATAAATACATGTAACACGTCATTATCACATTAATGATAGCCAGAATAGTGGACCACCTTGCATAACGCCAAGTTCGAATTGTCTAGTGTCTGTTGTGCAGTTGAGAAACACGATCGGTGTACTTGGCCCGGAGATTTTGTAGTTTTAACATCAAAACGTGATTTTCACATCTGATTCCTGAACAATGAATATACGAATATACCGTGTAAAATTTTATGTTAACTTAAGGATAACTTTTCTTCAAAAAATATTTATTTAGTAATTTTTTCGTCATGGTTTTTCCAATGAATCTTTCAAGAGGTGGACAAATAAAATAAGAAAATGGGTCTGGATGTCGGCAAGACCACAAGAAGTTATTCACCAAATCATTATATTTTAATAAAATTGAAGCATGTATTTTTAAATGTTGTGCACAGTGTTTATCTAATATATAGCATCGTAGCTCATGAAAATGATTCTGTTGCTCAAGAACTACTTGTTTCTTATTTTCTATAAGAGTTACGTCCCCTCAACCGTCTACGTACCTGATTTATGAATGTAACCTCATCCGCGATACTCCAGGGCCTACGTACTGCACTAGGTGTAGGTGGTACCGCGGGGAAATATCTTGTACGAGGGTGAGGGGATCTCTTTTTACGAGTGGGGGTAGGAATCGCTATTTTACATAATTTTAGGAATGTTCGGTTATGTTTGGGAATTAAAACAAATATGTGCGCTACGGAACATTAGATTTAGCCATGAGCGATTTCCAGACCTACATGTACTAGTTTTCACGGCAAGTCCAGAAACATTTGTTGATTAGACACAAATCGGGGGGAAAATCGCATTTCATAAAGGAAAAATCGGCAGAATTTCAGATTATGTCTTGTTAACGCTAATGTGTTTTTTGGAACCATGGACATCGTATTTGTCTACCCATACCCCGCTGATTCATTTTAAAAGACAGAAAATGCGGAACACCCCCTCCCCCTCGCATAAGTGATTTTTCCGCGGTACCGCCTACACCCGGTGTACATGTACTATAACTTTTATTATTCACCCCTGGACTATATGTCATAGCAAAGCTAAATGTTTTGTATACAACAACGGAATAAGTAAGTAATTTGGCCCTTTTATGTACACCAAAAGAAACGAATATAACGGTGTTAACTTAACTGCTTTAAAGTAGTTTGATGAATTAAGCTGTGAGAATCATTCAAAGTCCCGGACAAATGTGTATGATGCTATCTAGACATTAGTTACAACACAGAGTTTTTGCACCGTAGTAGTAGTTCTTCATTTTTATGATTTGTATACAGCAGAATAAATTTGAAATGTTATAAAAGGTCAGTAGCTTTTAGATGGTTTGAGTACAATTTTGGATAGAAAAAAATAATGTTTTAACTGCACTTCCGGTTTTGAATGTTTGATTTTTCAAAAAACAGGTAAAATTGCTGATTTTCATGCTTTCAAAAATCATCCCGCTGCCTGTCAACAAAGACAAAGAAGGAGTTTCCAATTTCTATGTATTTATGTTTCTGATAAAAGCATATATGACGGAGAACATGTTATATAAGGTATACTTATTGATAGCTCTGTATAATAGTGAAATGAAATTGTAGACCACAACTTGGTTTCTTGGTTTGAACGTGTGTATCCATTTTACTGCACTATACATACGTGTAAATGTCCAAGATTTCTCTGTCTGGCCACAGGGCCATGTATAGTTTCTATATGAAAAAATAGCCAGAAATACATATAAAATAATTTTATATGTATTTTTGGCTATTTTTTCATATAGAAACTATACATGGCCCTGTGGTCTGGCGTAGCTGTAAGCATACGAAGCCAACAAGAATCTGGTTGAACGAGACTAGTACTGCTAAAATTCATTTTGAGCTCTTACTTGTCTTTGCAACACTAAAACCTATATTTACACTTGCTAAGCTTCACTATACACAAATACTAGCCAAGTTTGTTTACCATAACTGCATGCATGGTTACATTGAACTTTTGAACTTGCGTATGAAAATGTTACCATGAACTACTTTTACTCAAACACATGACTTTGTTTACATTTACACGCAAATACACTTTGTTATTATCAATTCACGTTGATTTTTTTATATATGTTTATAAAAAATATTACAAGACTATTTTAACGAATATTTGTAATAGAGCAACAAAACAAAAAAATATCCCGACATGCAATGCGTTAATTTTGTCGTCTGCTAACGTCAACGTCATATCAACTGGACGATGTAACATTATCACTTCAAAATGTATGGAGATTTTGAAATACAGAACGATGTCGTCAGTGCCTCCAATGGGACTGAACAATCAATGGATAGTGTCGATGACGATTAACTTTCAAAGTTGGACATAAACTTGCATGCAATTATGGAAATTGATGCCTCCGATAATGATGCAGAAGATGATCGTAGAGTTAACTCAACCGGAATTTCATGAGCAAGATATGGCTATGGGAAATTGTACGCCGTCATAAGATGTGTGTCCTAGTGAAAAAATGTCAACACAAAGAATTCAAAACAACAACCGAGCCAGAGCGAAATGAAGTTGCAGAAAACACATATCTATTGCAAAGGAAGTGAGATCGTTTTGAGTAGTGATTATGATAATTACGACAAACATAACTACGTGTATGTTGAATATGTTAAACAAATATGCATTTTATTATTTTGTGGTATGTTTTAAATTAAGGACTAGTATATACAATTTTGATGTAATTCATTTAGTTTAAAGATGCTCCACCGCTGACAAAAAGTATTTTTTTCACAATCAAAAACAGCAGCAGACGATTAAGTATTTTTCTTCAGTTACAAAAGTTACTTACTTTACACCATTAACGCCGTTGAAAAGTTTGAGCTTCTAATTTTACTTCAAGTTAAAAATATAAAAAAAAATAATTTATTGCATCCCGAAAAAATCCGTGGCACTATATCCTATATGGAATGAAGTACTGATTGCGCATGACCCAAAGGCAAAATAGATCATTTTATATCATTTTTTGTGTTAATTAGACTCATGTATACACGATTAAACACTAATTATTGTTCAAATGATGCTCTGTCGGCGATGGAGCATCTTTAAACATTAGAAAATAATATTTTTCGTAAGAGTTATTCCCCTTCCATCACTTTTATTAATTATGTCCATGTGTTTGGCCCAAGATGACATTACAACACCAAACAAATGCATGGTTCATTGCGTATGGAGGCGTTTGGAAAAATCCCGTTATCTGTTATTTTAATGGAGACAAATCTAAACCTTCCAATTAAAGACCTATGTCGTCTTTACTAAGTTCAGTTGTGAAAGTACATGTATTTGAAAAAGTTAGTAACCATTTCTTGCACAATTAATTGATAGAAAAAATCTCTACTATATCCATAACAGTCAGGATTTTAGCCAGACCATTCCAATGTACACCAACTTGTTGAAAGGTTTAATCAAAATTGTGAAAAACCTAGAAAATCAATAGCCAATATGCCTTATTTTTTTGTGATATATCTAAGGCATTTGAGTATGACATAAAGGGTTGGAACTGAAGCCTGATAGACGACAGAAAGTATGTGTTGACAGACGTTCTTCAAGGTTCAGTTCTCGGACCCTTACTATTTATATTGTATATAAAGATTTGGTTTGATTTGGTTATAATATTTACGTTCTATTCACAGCCAAGGTCATGTGAGGACAGACTCCAATGAATGTGGCGTGTAGCGTGCATGAAATGCGAGGTGCGTGTTTTGGGAGACTGCGGTATATTCGTGTTGTGTCTTCTTGTTTAATGGAACTCTTGTCCTTTTTATAGTGCTATATCACTGAAGCACGCCACCGAAAACACCGGAGGCATTAGAAAGGACAAAGTCAGTTAGGAAGAAGAGAAAAGATAATATCCTAAATTTAGTCGTCTTTTACGATCATGCAATAGGGGCTGCAGGTACAATCCTAACGCAGATTTTACTGATAATGTTATGTACATTTCAAGACCATTTGCAGACAATACTTCACATTTTTGCTCATGAAACTATGTAACATAAAATAAATTAATTATGATATTACCACCTTTCCGCTATGGACACGAAAATGGTTGGTGACATTCATTCTGACCAAAACAGATGTTTTGCTGATTTCGAACAAAAACTTAGACCATGTTATAGACATACATTTCAATAATGTAAATGTAGAATTTGTTGACCCCACGAACATTTAGGTGTACTAATTGAATCCAACTGTAAATAGGGCTTTCATAAAGAATACAATAACGAGCAGCAACATTTATTGATATTATAAGAAAATCGAAATATATTCTTAATCGCGCAGGACTCCAGATAAAATCCTACAAAGCATACATTTTACCAACATCGAGACTAATGCTGTGAATTTGGGGATGGGTGTAGTATTGCAGATACTGACAAATTAGAACAGAAACCAAATTACCTGTTATAGGATAGTTACAAGTCTTCCCTCATACACAAGTAGACAAAATTTATACCAGCAAACTGGCTGAAACCCTAATCTGATCGCTGATTTGTTTGTTTGTTTGATTAATTAACGTCCCATTAACAAGGGTCGTGTAAGGACAGTCTTCCATATATGCGATGTGTAGTGTGTATGAAGTGCGTGGTTCGTGATTTGGGAGACCGCGGTATATTCGTGTGATTCCGTCTTTGTATAATGGAACTGTTGCCCTTTTTATAGTGCTATATCACTGAAGTATACTGCCGAAGACACCAAGCAACACACCCCACCCGGTCACATTATACTGACAACGGGCGAACCAGCCGTCCTACTCTCTGTATGCTTAGCGCTAAGCAGGAGCAGAAACTACCACTTTTTTAGTGTGTCTTGGCCAGGGGACAGAATCTAGAGTCTACCTCACAAGGGCGAGCGCTCAACAGAAGGCCAAAAGTGAGGTGATGTCAAAGGAGACGTTATGAGGAACAAAGTTAGTTAGATAATATCCTAAATTTAGCCGCCTTTTACGATCATGCAATAGGGACTGCAGTATAGCAAGCCAATTTAACATTTATTGAAGGAGCAAGGTCTATCCCGTATTTAATCGAATTATATAAGATATCTTATAAAATATATAAGATATCTTTATCTTATATAGCATATAAGATATCTCATAAAGTATATAAGATATCTCATATATTATATAAGATATCTTATATAATTATATAAGATCTCTTATATAGTATATGAAATATCTTATTTAATTTTCTATGTAAGATATTTTATATCGTATATAAGATATCTTAATTAATATATAAGATATCTTATATAATTGTAATCTCGTTGCTAACCTACGGGTGTAATACTGGCTGGTCTAGGGTAATACACTCATGCCGCCTGAGGCTGCATTGCATGGCTGTCCTCTTTTAAATTGTGAACGAAGATGTTCCGAAACTCATCAACTACCTTTTAACCGGCTTTTTTCATCACAAACATTTTTTTTTTCATCTACCACTCAATAAGACTCAGTAATCGTTTAGATACAATATTTAAACGAACCTTCAACTCGTTTAGAGAGACTCGTCGCAAAAACGAAGTTTCAAATCCAACACATATCTTTTTCATTGGTGACAAGAAAACTGGTTCCCCCAGTATTATACTTATACTTATACTTATATTAGAAACGAACACCTGTGATATAATCAATGATCATCGCTGTGTGCGGTTTTGTTTGTGAAGATGAATCCCAATTTTCTTCAACTGTAACCTTTATGTTGTACAATGTGTAGAACTTTTTAGGATTTTGAATGCTTATATTCAACTCAGACTACAAATCCTGATGTTTGGTGATTCAACCCTATTTCAAATGATCAAGTCCTATTTTTTGTTAATTTTACTCTGAAACAAATCCTTGATACTACAAGATTATATTCCCTTTCCCGCGTGCACCACCATCCCCTCTCTGCCTATCTCTAGATGATTTTATCAGACTATCTCTGTCCTCTTCCCTCCCTTATAAACTCCCATCATGTTTGTACAGTATTGTAGTGCTTTGATATAGTTAGATATAGTTAGTTATCACAAATGTACATTATGTGAATGTCTGCCATCTTCATATTGTCGATAAATAATAGTAATTTGTGTTGTAGAGGGCTTCGTATCAGTTTAATAACGTGTGCCTAACCCTTAAAAATAACGATTCATTTCGCTGTTTTGTCGTCTGACGTGGTGATATTCAACGAACGCACGATCAAAACGACAAGAAGCAACAGACGATTTGAAAATAAACATTTGATTAATTTTTGTATTATCATTCATAAGGTTATCAATAACATTCCCATTCTAAAAAAATGAAAGCCTTTTCAGTTTAGTTATCATCTTTTCCATAACAGTACGTGCAATTCAATTTCATGACCATCAAAAAGAGTAGATAACGTTTCATTTATAGTTTTAACGTATAACATTATAAAACGTTTCATTGTTATCATAGATTAACACAATACAATGCACATGTAGATAATTGGCTATGTTTAGAAACATGTTAAAAGCAAATCAAGAGAGCTCAATATACAAAGCTAGATGAAATTGAAAAGGTGATAGCATCCATGTACAAGTATAAAGTAAAGATAACTCATAGGATATGTTGTATTTTTCTGCATGTTAAAACGAATATATTTAGGACCAGGGCCCAGTCGAAAGAACATTTTTTAGTATTTATCTGTATGTTAAAACGAATACATTTAGGACCAGGGCCCAGTCGAAAGAACATTTTTAGTATTTATCTGTATGTTAAAACGAATACATTTAGGACCAGGGCCCAGTCGAAGAACATTTTTTAAAGTTAAATAGTTCCTTTACTTTAAAAAAAAAATATTCATGGGAAAGCATTACATATTTCAATGAAGGCTTCTTAACTTAAGGGATTTTCCTTCTGTAATGCTTTCCTATGGGGAATTTTAAGTTAAGGAATTCCTAAAGGTTAAAGAATGTTCATGAAACTGGACCCAGGTGGTTAATTAATAATATAGTTTTGTTATTTTTCTTGTCTTTCAACCTCTGTATTGTTTTACTTATGATCTACCCCAGTCTCTTGTGACCGCGATAGCACAGTGACAGGGAGTCGCACGGGACACTTCTCGTGGCTGGGTCAACCCGAAGGCGAGAAATAGATCTATGCATTATGACAGAAATCCCTAAATATTGATAACGACCGCCTCCATTGAACCTATAGCTGTTAAACTATCTTGTTGGATACAGATAATTAGGCTAGCAACGGAAGTATAATACTCGTGAGGGACCTAGCTCATATCAAAATGTGTTTTTCCGCTATGCAAGCAATTCATTGAGATGTAGCACATGCTGTGTGATTCATAACACAAGTTTGCGTTAATAGTGATTAAGTTCAACCCTAAAGGTGCTCACATAATTTTAATGAACTACCAAATATGGTCTCGACGTTTCTGTTCTTTTTATGAAGTTTTCTAAGTTTCTTGAAGTTGCCTCCCTTTTGGCAATGAATTCCACTGCTACACTCGGACTCGGTATCCTAGGCACTAATCTATACAATTCATTCAATTCGTATGTTGATAAAGGTTTCTTGCTCTTATTTGTTGAATAAAACACTTTTAAGAGTGTTCTTGACTACAAGCTATAACATCTTTACATTGTTCTTTTCACTAAGTACTGACAATGCCATTGAAATTTCATTCTGATAGAAATTTTTATCTCATATTTTTCCAAAATGTGATACATACAGTGTTCATGTAAAATTGTGAAAATGAATTAATGTCTCTCAGACTTTTTGTCACTTTTATAAACAGTATAAGACATTATGCTGAGATCTGAGAATAATAGCAGAATTAATTCTCAATGGCATCATATGGGGGAAAATCCAATTGATTTTTTTCCCTGAAATTGTGCCCCTCCCCCCTGCACACCAAGACCTGGATCTGCCCCTGTCCATCCATATTTCGCCGACAAATCACTACTGTGATGAAATTTCTACTGTGCAAATAAGGGACTGCACTACTTTTGTTCTCTTGCGTATTTGTCTTTATTTCGATCCTTATGACCATAAACTAAAGTTAGAATCTTTTCTTTCTTTTTCCCTAACTTACTTTCTTCTTCCTAACGACGCCATTGACACCACCTCACTTTTGGCCATTGAATTGTGCGTTCGCCCCTATCAGGAAGGCTCTGAGTTCTGTCCCTTGACCGAAACACACCATAGTCTTTAAAAGTGGTAGTTTCTACTCCTGCTTAGCGCTTATCATACAGGGAATGGGACGACTGGTTCGCCCGTTATCAGGATGATGTGACCGGGTGGGGTGTGTTGCTTAGTGTCTTCGACGGCACGATTCAATGATATAACACTTTTACTCAAACAAACAAATTATATACGTAAATATATAATACAGCCTATAAAGTCGTTTGAGAGTGTCTAAATTACTAGGTTACTTTTGGAAGTTTGCACCAATACACTATCGTTTATACCCATTATCAGTGTAATATGACCGGGTGGGATATGTTGCTAGGTGTCTTCGGCAGTATGCTTCAGTAATATAGCACTATAAAATGGTTCACTAAGCAAGAAGACACAACTCGAACATACCGCAGCCTCCCAAAACACGCACAGCACACTACACAACACTCGATATACCGCATACATGGGAGGCCATCCTTACCAAACACGTATTTAAATTTTGATGTAAGTATCAAGTGTATTGGTACAATTTCTTTTTGTTTAATTTTGGCCCTGCAGGTAGGGCGTTAGAATTGTACCTGCTGCCCCAATTGCATGATCGTAAAAGGCGACTAAATTTAGGATCTTATCTTTTCTATTCTTCCTAACTGACTTTATCCTTCCTAATGCCTCCCTTGGCACCGCCTCACTTTTGGCCTTGAGTTGAGCGTTCGCCCCTGTGAGGAAGGCTCTGGGTTCTGTCCCCTGGCCGAGACACACCAAAGTCTGTAAAAGTGGTAGTTTCTGCTCCTGCTTAGCGCTCAGCAAAAAGGGAGTGGGACGACTGGTTCGCCCGTTGTCAGTATAATGTGACCGGGTGGGGTGTGTTGCTTGGTGTCTTCGGCGGCATGCTTCAGTGATATAGCACTATAAAAAGGGCAAAAGTTCCACTATACAAGAAGACACAACATGAATATACCGCAGTCTCCCGAAACACGCACCTCGTACAACATACACAGAACACACCGCATACATGGGAGGCCGTCCTCCCGTGTATGCGGTGTGTTGCGTGTATTGAGTGCGAGCGTGTTTTGGGAAACTGCGGTATATTCGTGTTGTGTTTCCTTGTCAATGTACAACATTAAAGATAATAACAGAGAGGTACTATGAACCCTTTAAAGGTCCATAACTGATAATATTTAGACTATACCTCTTTTAGCACGTATATGATAATCGTACAAAGTATACGTGATGCAAAGTTTTTTCCCTTTGGACATCCTGCTGGTCTTTCATCGAACAATTGTCCTTTACTAATCCAGCGGTTAAAATGGCGTGAATCTCCAAAAAACACCTTACACACGGAATGCAAACAAAAATAAGCAGTCCCGTGCTGCCTAGGAAACAGTGATATCAAAATGTTTCAACTAAAATAATTATTATAAAGGCAGCGAGTTCAAAGCCAATAAGAGGTCGTGTAATATGTACTAACCAAAGGTCGATGGTTTTCTCTCTGAGTACTCTGGCTTTCCACTTCCATTAGCACATGGCAAACCTCAGACGACCATGGCTGTTAATATGACATACATGTAAATCAAACCCCATGTTTTACCTTAAAGTGCTTGAATATTTTTTGTCGACTTTGGCAACTGTGGAATACGGACAAAGGCAAGTTTGTTCTTTAACTAAAATCAAGTTTAATGTACGAAAACAGTTATTTTTTTAGTTTGTCCAAACTCTTAACTTTGTATCTTTTACAAACAACGCACCTTTTTTCACTTAGACGAAAGAATGAACAATCTAGCGGTTTACATTCAAAGAAAACTTAAATCTAAATGTTTTACATATTTTTATATTCGTTTCTCATGTCTGCATTTGTTTGTATACAGTCTGGAATTGATCAGAAGGAAGGATGGAATTAATGGCCAGATAATTCAAGTGGTTATAATGAGGAGTTGTTTTAGCAGTTGAAATACGAAACAGTGTCTATGTGTAATTTGACAAACTGTGTTTGACAAGTTGTGTACTCCGACATTAATTCACTCTATCATCTTCTGATTTCGACGTGACATGTGTGACATTCCCGGTCATATATTACACTGAAAAGGCCAAGTACTTGTCCTAGATGACGTCACAAGATAATTTTATTGAATTAAGCGTCTATGTAAAAGGACTCCTGTAAACATACACAAATCGACAGCCAGGTCTGGTGATACAGGCACATATATCACAAGTCAGACTTACAGGGGCCTCCGTGGTCTTAAATCGTCCGCTACTACACTTAAAAGGGGAAAAAGTTTTGAAATGTTACGGAAACGTAGGAGTGACAAGTCTTTTGGTTTATCCATCAATTCGATAGAAATTTAGATGTTCAAGTTAAAGATTCTTAAATTTTTTAAAATACTACTTAACAGTTCAATTGAGTAAAAAAATGAAATTCAACCGTCAGTATCAATTTATCAAATTCCCAACGTCCATTCATTAATATACATAAACGTGTGATTCTGTTTCAAAGTGCGTCATTCGCGCAAACATGTGTACACAAGTATTTTATATTACTATCAGTTTTCAAAATGTCTAATTTCCTCGATTATTACGTCCGCAAATATCACCAGGATATTCTTAAGGATATTATTTATTCAAGTTTTTGTCGCTTACTACAGTGCAGCATAACTATCTTTTGATCTATCATATTTCCTTCCCTCAGTTGCACTCCGTACTGACCGAGTAAAACAAAGGGGAGTAACTCTGACCATTTGAATCTAAATCTCAGATAGACACTAAATATGGGATAATGTGTGAGAAATTCCTCAATGTCTAATAAAATTTCCAGATCCATTTAGGCTGCCGTATATCTATTGTTTACTCAGTCATATATGCATTGTACGACAGATGGTGATTCGCCACCGGCGCATTGATCTGAACGGAAGACCTTCCGCGGAGGAAGTTTTTCCTATTTCGATAACTTGAACACTGCCATAAATGAAGATTTTGTTTAGGAATATAAACCTCGTTGAGACTACTTAAAACTTAAGAGTGTTGTCCGGGTCCTGTAACTATGATCGGCGCCGAGACAGCAGTGTGTTTATGATATTTACAAACTCTCCAAAAACGACACGAACTACCACGTGTATACGAATAATCGATACTGTTAGTTTTATGGAGTGCTTTGTTCAATAGATAAGCTTTGTTCTAGTGTTTTGAAATACTTAAATGTCACTTATTTCTCCCAAAGAAAAATAAATGTAACATTAAGCAAAACTCTATAACTAATATAGCAAATAAGTTATACTGAAAAATTGATATTAAATTATTAATATAATAAGACCATGTTAATTATTATTATTTATTATTTTGCATGTGCATTAAGAACGACCATAATAGCATGATTAAAAAGGCGACCAAATTTGGGATATTGTATTTTCTCTTGTTTCTAACGTTTAGCGCTCTGCAGCACACAGGGAGTAGCACGATGTGACCGGATGGGATGTGTTGCTTGGTGTCTTCGACAGCCTGCTTCAGTGATAAACAGTATAAAAAGGGCACCGCATGCATGAACATGACTGTTCATAGGACGTTAATTTAATAAAAACAAACAAACAGACAAGCAACACATTGTATACTCGCTACAAATTAATGTCCTATTAGCAGCCATGACCATGTAAAGACGGGTTATTTGATTATTTTAACGTCCTATTAACAGCCAGGTTCATGTACAATGTAAGGACGGCCTCCAATGTATTTAGTGTGTAGCGTGTGTGAAGTGCGATGTGAGTGTTTTGGGAGACTGCGGTATGTTCGTGTTGTGTCTTCTTGAATAGTTGAACTATTGCTCTTTTTATAGTCCTATATCACTGAAGCATGCCGCCGAAGACACCAAGCAACACACCAAACCCGGTCACATCATACGGGCGAACCAGTCGTCCCACTCCCTGTATGCTAAGCGTTAAGCAGGAGGAACAGAAACTACCACTTTTATAGACTCTGGTGTGTCTCGGCCAGGGGACAGAACCAAGAACTTTCCTCACAGGGGCGAACGATCAACCCAAGGCCAAACGTGAGGCGGTGCCAAGGGAGGCATTAGGAAAGTTAAGTCAGTTTGGAAGAAGAGAAAAAATATGATCCTAAATTAAGTCGCCTTTTACGATCATGCAATTGGAGCAGCAGGAACAACTCTAACGCCCTACCTGACGGCCTCCCATGTAAGCGGTGTGAAGCGTGTATGTAGTATGCGGCATCTGCTGCCCTTATTGCATGATTGTAAAAGGCGACTAAATTTAGGATATTATCTTTTCTTTCTTCCTAACCAAATTTCTTCTTTCTAACAAAGGGAAGTAAGTAAGGATTGCACCAGTAAGAAGGATGCACGCATGGCGCAGAAGGATGTACTTATACACGTAGAAGGATATAAGGACTACCCCGTGAGTGGAATTAAAGGATGGAGATCGTGGTATGTATACAAGGATGACGGACATTGGGATTAATATCACGCTACACTACCATCAAGTACCTCTGTATGTATCTTAGTATATTTTAATATCATATTTGGCGTAAATCGAAGAAGCACATTAAATTAAAATATAATCCCGAACCTTTTAATTAGTGATCCGAGAAAGTAAAAACAAATCTTGAAATTCAAAATGATAATTCGACTAACTCCGAAATCGATTTACAATGTATGACATAAAATGTCTACTAGCAATTCGAACACCTTACAACACGAATTCTACAACAATACTAGCAGTTTAGCGTTAGTGTCCATTATAGATCGTTACGTAATAATTACATGTGCTATTAAATATCATGCCAAGGTTAACACGTTTTAAAAAGTAACTGCAAAGGATTCTTTACATATAGTAGATTTGTATCTATAGGAATGCATTACAAACGTGAAAGGAGAAAAAAATTGTGGAAAAGGGTTTTTGGCCAGAGATCGGTTATTCTTCTAGGGCGCATGTTTCTATATTTCTGTTTTTTTTTGTTTTTTTTTAAGATTCATTATTACTCATAGCACTAAACTGTCTCCGTGTTCATTTTGAATTCGTTATTGTGTTTGGTATTCATTTCTTGTTTTACATGTGTTTGATTACGAAATCTTCATTATACTGACGAACATTGGTCTTAGTGATAAAAATGTGTTGTTTAAACATGAAATTATCGACATAAAAAATAAATTCATGCCATGAGTTTGCCAATATTATTTTTAGAATTTTGGAACGTTTTACAAAACTAAGTGATATTTCTGTAAAAATGGATATTCGAAGATATTCAACGTGTTGATATTTGATTGTGTTTTGGTCGTAAGTTCTATATCATGAATTGAAACAAAACATTAAACTTTAAAACTTACATCTAAAAGGTCATATAAGGACAAGCATTAGTAACACAAGAACTCTACTTTAATCAGTTCAACTACTGGTGATATTTTAAAGAACGTGTTTGACAATTTGACTTAACGGGAGGGAAACAAGCCCGACCGCCCCGCGAGGACAGTTGTTAAGGGCGAGTGGGACGTGCGGTCTAAAATAAAAGTAGGATAAATTAAACTGATGTGTTTACAGACTATACATTAGCGATAAATGCAATAAAGTATCTAAAAATTGCTTTGTTTACTGATTTACACTAGAGTCGGAATATACACAATTACATTGTATAGAAATAGTGTATACATGTTGATATAAGTGTATAGCTTATAATCTGGGAGGGGGTACGTATGTACCTACACAGGTTTTTACATGTTCTACATTTCATAATACATAATTCAAATAAGTATATGTTTAAAATAATTTGCCTTTTTTTCTGACAAATTAATTAGAAATTAATTTCAAACAACCAAGAAGAGTTTCAGTAACATTGGAATAAAAATGTGGGTTGCAAACTTGGGTACAAGACAGAATGAACAAAGCATAACATTCTTTTACCTACCCCATGTCTTTCTCCGAAAATACTGTAAACCAACTTTATTCGCGGCTATTAAATTTCGCAATTTTCATTTCAAAACAAGTTCGTAAAGATTAAGATTCGGGATTGAAATTAATGGGTATGATATTAATAAATATAATCAAATGTAGATGGTAATTCGTGGAGATGACCTTTTGCGAATTTACTTGGATCTCGAAATTCACGAATATAACAGAATAGTAACACTGAAGGGGATATGTGGTTCTTCCAGGATATTGAAGGAATTGTTCGGAGACAATTATTATGATTGAAAATTAAATCATATTCCTGGTGGTTCTATCGAAGAATAAAGATGAATAGGGTATCGATGGATAGTTGGAATGGACCGCGTACTTAGATATACAGTCTTAAATATTATTTTCAATGTTTGCCCCATTATTATTATATCTCAATGTTTGCCCCATTATTATTATATCTCAATGTTTGCCCCATTCAATTTTTATGATATTTGTAAGATTAAAATTATGATAATTTGTATATCTTCAGTTTGACGCCAATTTAAGTATGCAAAATTAGGTATGATCTCATCACCATGAAATACGCATAAAATGTTAATACAAATCGAAAAAGCTTGAAGCATGCAGAATTATGTATACTTTGAGCACTCCATGACTAGTTTGGTAATTCAGTCATTAACGTCTGCTATGCCTGCTGTTCAAATTCAATTACAGATGTATATACAAATTTCTTTCAGAGAAAATACAAAAAACAGCAATCAAATCTCATTTCATTTCTTATTCCTGCTACCTGCCCCTGTTGTCTCCGTGGAAATTGTCTCGTTATCGCCTAATCTGGAAGTGACGTAATTACCCAGCGACACCTAGCGGGGAACGGCGTTAATCGTTTTGGCAGTAAATTGCCGTAGTTTTCACGATACGGGGTACGACTTTTCGGCTATGATACCGATTAGAGTGTCTAGTCCATAATTAGCCCCTTATGAACACTCGTTACTTACTCTGTTGGGAATTTTTTGCAGGTAAGCCATGTCGGATTGCGGGACCTTTTTGCCCAGAAGTATAATGTAATATAATTATCGGAGACGGGCCTCGAAACTCCGCCAAGACAGGCAAATAACTGCTTATCAGAAAATCATTATCATATCATTGCTTTATAGTCCTAAGCCCTAACAGGCGCCTTACTTATATTTTCAATTTTCGCTTGATGTGGCAGCAAAATTAACGTCCTTTCTCTTGGTTTATCGGCTTATCTTGACGAATCCATTATTTGTGTTGATAGGAGCTCCCTCCGTGCATGTACATGTATATCACATCGGTACAATTACGCTAAATGAGAAATAAAGTTCGTTGTAATGATGACGAAATAATCGTAATAAATTACCAACTATTTGCTTGTTTGCTGTAATGATGATTACTATTGATATAACAACACTAGTGCCATATTAGTAATAACTATTGTAGGAATATTTACTCGAGGGTTGTGCTATTTATATCAATCATTACGTTTTCATGGTTACTAACTACAGGGAATAAATGATAGGATAGCTGTGTACGTTTATGAAACATGAAAACATTCCTCAACAAGGAAGCAATACAAACCTTCCTTGAAAAGGAGCATGAATGTTCCTCAGACCTCACTCAGAATTATTTTTGTTTTTTATATTGTCTTTTCTTTGTTAGTACAATACATTTTGTTTTTTGTTTCACGCTTGCCAATATCTAAAATCACTGATTTCTCCAGTAAGCGTCGTGTATGCTTTTGGAGCTCCTGGACCCTGCAGGTAGGACATGAAATTTGGTGCGCTTATTTCATGATAGTAAAAGGCGACTAAATTTAGGATATCATCTTTTCTCTTTCACTAACTAAAGGTCTTTCGTTGTTTCACTACACAAGAAGACACAACACGAATATAGGCCTACCCAAATCTCCAAAACACGATAGACCGTCCCTATTGTATGCCCGTAAAAGGCGACTAAATGTAGGATGGTGTCTTTTTGCTTCTTTTCTTAACGTACCATGGCCGAAATAACGTCGCATTGGCGACACAGCCATGCAACAGTGTGACAGACAAGTGGCAATGTAGCAGTGGGACAGTGTCTTTCACATGGCGCACTAACCCACTTCGCTTGGCCATTGTTCCACTGTCGCATGGCAGGATCGCCAATGCAACAACGCATCATAGCCCAAATCAGCCACCTCACTACCCTTGACTCTGCCTTCTTGCTACTGTTCAGCGCTCAACATAGATGATTTGCCAGTAGTCAGTTAATGTGACCGGTGGGATGTGCTAGTTCGGTGGCATGAGTGCTTTGAGTGAGATAGCAATGTAAAAAAGGGATAGTCCTAAAATGATATTCTTTATTAAGACTCGTGCAAAGTTGAAACTCATTGAAAAGGGCAGTGCAATCGTTTTGGCTTCAATTGGTTGACATTATGGATGTCAACAGTTATCGAAGGTCAAGGCATTTAGAGAAACTCGCCATTCTAGGACCAGTATGTAGGCCTTGAAACCTCAAACTAGTTATGGAGGGGTTAGCAGCAAATCCTACCTTCCGTACATGACCGAACCTCTAGATAGGGCACATGAAATTGTAAAGGCGACTAAATTTAGAACCTTATCTTTGTTAATCTTCTAGTGCCCATATCGAATATGACTTTAAAAGGCGACTAAATTTAGGATTTTATCTTTTCTTCCTTCCTAATCGACTTTCTTATTCCTAGCATCTCCTTTGATGCCATCTCACTTTGTCCTTTGGTTAAGCGCTCACAAAGGATCTGCGTTCTGTCGCCTGTCCGAGACACTGCTTCTGTTTAGCGCTCAGCGGAGTGGGACGACTGGTTCACCCGTTGTCGGTATAATGTGAACGGGTGGGGTGTGTTTTTTGGTGTCTTTGGCGGCATGTTTCAGTGATATAGCACTATATAAAAAGGGCAAGAGTTACACTGTACAAGAAGACACAACATGAAAATACCGGAGTCTCTCGTCACACGCACTTCATACACGCAACGCGCCGCATACATGGAAGGCCGTTCTTACATTATTTGTTTGTTTGATTAAATAATAATGGTAAAAAAAATCAACAGAAGGCTAAAAGTGAGGCGGTGTCAAGGGAGACGTTAGGCAGAAGAAAGTTAGTTATGAAGAGAAAAGATAATATCTTAAATTTAGTCGCCTTTGCAATAGGGGCAGCAGGTACAATTCTAACGCCCTACCTAACAGGGCAGACCCTCGCCTAAAATAGTATGTTAATAAAGAAACCGAAACGATCTTAACTGACTTTCTTTTTCCTAACCTCTTTCTTGACACCTTCCCTGCAGGAAGAGCGTACCTACTACCCCAATTGCGTGCTGGTAAAAAAACGACTAAATTTCGGATCTTATTTTTCCTCTTCCTAAGGTCTCCTTTGACACCGCCTCTCTTTCGGCGTTCTGTTAAGCGCTCGCCACTTTGAGGTAGGCTCTGGTTTCGGTCCCGTGGCCGAGACACACGGAAGTCTATGAAAGTGGTAGTTTAAGGGAGTGGGAATTGGTTCGCCCTTTGTCAGTATAATATGGGATGTGTTGCTTGGTGTCTTCGGCGGCATGCTTATAGCACTATAAAAAAAAGTTCCGCTATACAAGAAGACACAACACGAATATACCACAGTCTCTCAAAACACTGTCACGCCCGCATTGATACATACAACACACTGCATACATTGAATGTCGTCCTTATATGACTGACTGTTAACAGGACGATCATTTAATCAAACAAATAAACAAAGCTTACAAAATTATTGTGACGTTTCTGCTTTACAAAAGACTTGTCAAATGAGATTGGTCAAGTCAATCTTTTCAGCCTGTCCGGAAGGAGAAATCCCGGAAACCGTGTCCAGTGGTTTCGAGTTAAAATTACATTTACGTAGATATGACGATATTCTGTTTAGGTGGTTTCCAATAAGTGAAGATATATTCATGGACATCAAATAAGATAGGTAAAGTCAATCTTTCAGCCTAGCCGGAAGGAGAAATCCCGGAATCCGTGTCCAATTCTCGCCTTTCCTTGTCACTTTCCGGGTATATATAAAATGTGGTCCGGAGGCGATCGTCAAATGACGTCATTTTCACTAATTATCAGACGAACTTGTTTGTTAAGTGGACAGTTTTTTGGATGAGCAAGAGATAGGATTACCTGTCACAAGACATGACACCTGAGAATCTCGACAGGTGATTTTAATTTCATTTTTATTGTGCAGTCGGTGTCCCAGGGCGATATAGCTCCTACAAGCATTTATGAAAACAGTCTTTCGCTTTTTTGATGGAATCTCCAATATGTCTGCCAGTGTGTAAATATTTCCACAAGTTATTTTGGACTTTGTCCGTTCTTTAAAATTGATGGACAAACGTCCATTCCGCTTGAGTTATCAATTTGATCATTGAAACAGATAAGAAATATTGATTTGATCTGTAATGATTTTCCAACAGGTGGTCGCCATTCTTAGTCAAATAGTCTATGATTACGTAACAAGAGGTCACAGAGACGGAATGGTTAATGTGTACTCGACGTGCGCGTGGCGTAGTTAGCAGATCTACAGTATACTAGTCATTGGGTGATGCCTTTTCTCCGGGTCTCCGGAATCTTTACTCAATCTTACCATAAAAGGCCGTAACTGCAGCCATTAAGCCAGGTCCTATCAGATGTCTTGAAGTGTTGCGTTGTTCTCATAATTTAGCGTATTTTTGACTATCCCATTCTGGAACACTGAGCAGAACAGATGAGTGCGAGATCTCTGACATATTCACAACAAATGCCACTCCTCCGCTTCCTTTCTTGGGAACGATGATCATAAATAAGTAAATAAATAATTCTTTATTTGAATTGCTATGATATAATTAGATACTGGGCCACAATGTTTTAATTTGCATTGTTGCAAAGGTTGATAATGTGACTGAGTGGGGCGTGTTGTTTGGTGTCTTCGCTGGTATGCTTCAGTGATATAGCACTATAAAAAGGGCAATAGTTCCACCATACAAGAAGACACAACACGAATATACCACAGTCTCCCAAAACACACACCACATATGCATTAAAGGCCGTCCTTATTACACGACCCTGTCTGTTAATAGGACGTTAATTTAAACAAACAAATATTTCAAAGAATACATAATCATTTAGATATATGTTCATTAATTTCAAAGAATATATATTTAGATAACTAAATCAAACTTTTCTTAATTTAAGAAAATGATAGGCGACTGAAATCCTTTATTTTCATTGGATACATTTAGTGTTTTTTTCGAGGTGAAAAAAAGTCTTATTGACCGAGAAAAGAGTTATGGCCGATTTTTACAATAATATAAGAGCCAATTAAAGTCTCGATTTCATTTTTTTAATAACATATGTAATTGATGTTTTTTCAGTTTTATGTAAGTTAGTTTTTTCGTTTAAATTTTATTTTATTTGAACGTTTATTAATACCTAATTGCTCGAACACAAAAAGTAATGACGTCACATGATAGAAAACCTTGGCTAATGATGTATATCATATTTATTAGAAACACACGGCACACTAATTACATGCATTAATTGAAGTTTGGATTCCAGATTGTCTGCGAGGAGTAATGGTTGTACAAAGCTAAACACTGATTCGTTTCTCTGTTCTAACAATAGCCTTTTGAACAGACATGTTGGGATAATTTCATAATTATATATTTATTTTCCAATCTTTCCACCGTCCCAGACTAGAAATCTGATGTCTATTCGATTGTAAAAAAATACATACAATATGTTAAAGCTCTTGACAAGGTCGCCCACTTAAGATTTATCAGATAAAATACTTTAACAAACGGGTAACAAAACCGGACGCGATATAATTGTGAACTGTAGAAAAAAAATATCGACAACAATGATGAATGATCTAACCAGTGCCTCCTGGTCTTATTGATAATTACTCACTACTTATCATTTCTTAAATTCATAAACTTTAAGATTAAATTTTATTTGTCTAAATATAAAAACAAAAACAAAAATCTTCGATAATGCAAATTAATTTGATAAATTCATAACAAATGTAATAATTGTCAATATCAATAGAATTAATACTTAAAGCCTTTGTTGTAAAACATAATTAATTTTTCATTTTTTTTTTAATTAAGCTATTAAGATAGTTTAATTTTATCCGTAAGCGATAAATAATTATATATTATTTGACCTAAAATTTTCTTTATAGATACTAGTCCCTAATTGCGTTGGTATGTTCCTTAATTCAGTCTATATATCCTGTCTGTTTCCCGTGGTCTATAGTCTGTTCGGCAGACACGGACTAATCATATTTAGGGATCATGGCGCTGATCAGTTTATCAACAAGCAAGTAAAACCAACAGCCCCTTTTCTTCAATAGTATGCCATAACATATCTGCGAACCCCCGCCATTACGGCGCCATTGAGCACGCTCGCCTAATCAGCTTGAAATCACAGAACACGCCTCTAGCTCCGCCTACTTTATCAGGTCAACCATTCAATGGTCGTGTTAGTGCTGGCCTGGGCTGGGTAATATGAACACTGACAGGCGAACACTAGCTGTGTAGTGGTATAGTATATGTGTGTAGTATGGCAGGAAAAGGAAAGGAAACCTGGATGTTTTTAGTTTCTCGTCATGTCACACCACGGCGATAGTGTTTCTTCTGGAATTATATCTCGCAGAGTCGGGATATAGATTCTAATATTAGTACACTGAAGTGATCGTTAGTATGATTCTGCTCGATTTACACAGCGTCGGTGGATTATAAACAAACCCGAGTCGGTCTGTGTTCGTACATCCTTATATACCACTATGTGATACTCGGCGAGGGCTCTCAAATATTCTATCATAGGAAGAAAATCAACGTGTGTTATTTATGTTGTACTCAAAAGCTAGTACATTTTCTCTTCGCATGGAGTCGAACCTGGGAATATTTCTCCTTATGACCATGGTCTATTGTTTAGCTGCTATCGAAGGTAAGTTATCAATCGGTCTCCTTTGATGTCTCATTTTTACCTGAGAAAATATGCATCACCTGTCCGTTTGACATGCAGGTCGGATGCGCATGAATGGTTCAACGCGTGGTACCAAACGGTCGTCATTATTACTCAAGTCATATCTGATAATAACATCAACATTTTTATCAAAATATAAGGTCGATATCGTTATTTATTTATCAATTAATGGTTGATGCGATTGCATGTGATTCAGACAAGCGTTATCCATGTTGTCATTTTCATCAGTTCGACAATAATGACAAAATGTTGTTAGTAGCGATAGCGGACAGCTATACATAATGTACGATGGTTGTTGCAGTGAGCTTTTCACAACAACAAAAGCACGTGCACCAAACATCTCGTGCTCACGCGGTACAGATGCTGTGAGATTGTCCTATCGAGATGACATGCATGTAAGCCTCCATCGGATCCACTTGTATCAGCTAACATGTCGTGAAATCAAATCCCAATGCACGATGTTGATATCAATCGGATTTCTCTCGACACTTCAGTTTATCAAGATATTCAAAATAATTTTTAATGTATATATCGATCAAACGAAAAGCATCAGAGGTAAATTGTATAATTTAGTCTTATACATGATGTATCACCATGAATTAATTTTCAATGCATGAAATACATATAAACATAAATATTAAAATAATCATACTAAGATAAAGACATTTTAATTTAGTGAAAAATTGTTAAGAATTTAAATAAATGTAAATTGCATATATCTACATGATTTGCATACATCTGGACGTAATACACGTTTATTCCAAATATGTTTCAAATTTAATTTTTTACCTGACAACCCTTAATGTGACATTTAGGTAATTTTTTACAGTATTAATTATTTCAATTTAATGTGAACATATTCATTTCTTAACCAACCATGAAATATAATTTAAGATGTGTACAATTCATTATGGACACACTATCTATATTAACACCTGTGATTTGTCGAGCATTTCAGGTGAAAAAAAACTCATGGAGATTTTTTTACTTAAAAGTTATAATCGTTTTTAAAAGGGCGAGCTTGATGTGTTTAGTTGACAATATGGCGATGTGAAATAGGTTTAAGCGATCATTTAGATTTCCGCATGATGTCCCTATAGAGTGCAGATACAAATTTCTTATTTGTATACAGATGATTTTATCCTGATGTTTATAAAGAAACCCCAAGAGGTATATACCGTGATGGTATTTTATTTAGAAATCATAAAAAAATCCTGGTAAATATCTTATACAAACAAATTCATGGTTTTTTTCTGGTGAAAAGCAGTTTTTTAATATTTATATAGATCTAATTTCAAAAGAAAATCAATTCACATGGTAGGGCCCTCTAGGGTAGCCGTATGCCAGGCGTTGACAGTGAACAGAGAGCCAACAGATATAATCTAAAATATTTTCTCGTAGATGTGTTATATGGGTTTTTAATGTTCCTTATAAAAACTCCCCGGCTGAGAGAACCCAAATACTACTTGTACGCTGTCAAAATAGAGTATTGAATTTTAGCTCATTTTTTGCTTTTAAAAGCAAAACGGACTAAAATGTAGATTTTGTGGCTTGCTGAAGATATTTCTTGACGGAAAACAAGTTGGATGTTGGTTCTATCTCGAGATTTCCATATAAAAATGCCGCTTTGAAGATTTGGATGTTGTAGGATTTTTGTGATGTATATCATGAAAAATTGAGAAAATCCTTAAGCCCTGACAGTAAGCCACACCAGGCTTCACACACAAACATACAGTGTATGTAGAAAAGTCTCTCCACCAGGCAACCCTTTCAAAATGGATTAAGTGTTTAAAGCAGTTAAGGATGTTGAAAGGCAACATACACAGACTCAATCTGGTCCACCTCGGGGCGTATTCTAGTCATATATTATCAGATTAATTCTATAGAATGTTGTATTTTTTTACAAAAGCGTTTAACATCAATGTAAAATTCAAAGTTCTACCTTCAGCTCGGAGTCTATACAGAGAATAGGGAAAATTCCTTTTACTTATCATCCCTTCTCCCTCTCACATTTCTTTTACCTCTAATTTCCGTCTCCTTGCTTCCCCTCTCCTTACGCAATTCTCTATCCTTTATCCTTGCTAAATCTTCCCCTTCCTCCTTACGTTTCATCCCTCTCCGATCCTTACTTTCCCCTATTTTCACTTTCCCATTACTTTCGCTACGTTCCATCCTATCCCTCTCCGGTCTTTTTACCCACCCCACCTACCAATATCGCACTCTCTATTCTATTTTTCTATTTTTTTTCCTAGCTCAATTTAATCTCTCTATCATGTTCTATCCTTAACCCCTTCCCTTCTATCCCCTCTAATCCACCTTTTTTTTTCGTTCAAACATTCCCTCTCCCTTTCTCCTCTTATTCACTGCCCCATTTTGCTCCGTTCTATCTTGTTTTTCTGCCTCCCTGTCTTCTTAGCATTCCTTTCACCTCTTCCCTCTTTTTATGCCCTCTTTAATTCCATCTATTAACCCTATCCCCCGCTTTATGTAAGAAATGAACTTGAAGTGGCTATGTTTGATTTACCTAGGTCGAGGAAATGACCAAACAGATAATAATGTGTGTATAAATGGCCAATGAAAAGACATTTATATATATATTCTAAAAGTCAAGTATAAATCGATAATCGATTAAACTCAGCCATGATTTATAAACAGACAGGCATTTTATGTCCATAGCTGTTCCTCCACGAAACACGACACTACTCCATTTTATAATGCCCCTTGAGTTTTATTTAAAGTCTTTAAGTCGACCTAGTCTTTTGAATAGTTAGTTTGCTTGGAGCAAATACTCTCATTACAAAAACTGTGTGCGGTTGTCCCCTAAACACAAGGGCTACATAGGAGTTAGATATAGGTACGAAACTGGACTTTTTGATAGTCCAGAAAATAGTTAAAAACTGAAACAGATTTACACAGACTCCACTGTAAAATACATTTTTCATAGTGTTCTGGATGAAAACACCATTTTCTCTTTTTTCCCAAACTGTTTTCAATATGAGCAAATAGAAACGAAAATCGATGTGCTTTCTGATTCAGTGAAAAGATAACAAAATGCACATGTATCACAAACCGTTAACAAGCATTCTAGTCAGGTACACTGTCCACAATATTCTACAAATTATCATTTCATGTGGAAGACTATTCTATTATGGTTTTATTAAATTTTCTAAAAATCTATACGGCGTAACGGAAATCTGACATTGATTCCAATTTTCGAGCCGACAAGCCGGACGTAGAACCGGATATCTCTCTAACCCATCATGTTTGGTTGTGTTCGATCGGAACTATTCGTAGACGACCCTCTCGTCTGCTAAGGCTAGTGGGGGTTTATATGGTTCATGTATGGTTGGAAATTCCACTTAGACGTATTAATTTGAGCTGAATCAAAAATCAAAAACGGAGAGGCGGGCGAAACGTGACAACCATGTGCGTTTTTATGGATTTACGACAAATACAGGATCAATAAACCCTAACAAATTGTGCAGAGTTTAAAGCAAGAAGCATTTTGAGCCAAATTCGGTTCGATATGTCATTTTTTGTGTCTCCTTCAGTTTTATAGGCAAATGTGCCCAGAACAGTCTGCTCCGCTTGGGATGCTATTTTATGGTTTAATATAGAAAGTGAACACGGACCCGGAGTTAGGAGCCGCTCCGGTTCCACGTAATAGGAAACATCGACTCTGCTTTTCGATATAAAACGGGCTTCTATCTAAAATTCAATCTATTAATTAAATCTTTTTTAATATCACGAAAGAAATATTGAAAAGAACATTAAAATCAGAAATTATTAAAAAAAAACCCGTTAAAAATATTAATAATAAACACTGACATTTCTTCATAGAATAAAAGATCAAAGGATATGACTAGATGTTATTTTTGTCAAATTGACAAACACACTTTCATTGTCAGTTAAAAATAGTTGCTTAATAAGACAGTGGAATTACTGACATTGACAAAAATACATTAAAGTATTGAGTCTAGAAAAAAACGTCTGTATAAAAATAGATGAAATCAATAGAATACCTGACCTATGAACCGGCTTTTACAATGATAATTGTCTACCTATTATACCGTAATTTTCACTCGCTAAATGCTGTAATCATGTGCATTATATGTTCGGATTCAATGGAGTTGAAGATATCCTAACATTACAAAGACGCGTAAGTCAAATCATCTATTGCTGGTGGTTTTAGTAACAGCTCTCTCCCCAGACGGTTCTGGCGTCACAGGACATTTTACTGTCCTATCTAATTGTGTTAATTAAGGCAACAGTTAATTAACATGCGGAGCTGCCTTCAATTTTACTGCTAATAAATTAACTGTTTATTGCTGACTGACAATCCGTGTCAGAGACTCTTGTCCATAGCAATTTAGCTAACATTAAGCACGACCATTACGATACTGATGACTTTTTACGGTTCTTTCCAATACATTTCTCAAAATAGATTTTTAAAGTGATTTTTCCACCAAATACATATATATATATACCATATATACCTAAGTATTATCTACAGTCAGAGTAAGGCGACAACTGTCTGTTATACAACGGAAATATGTAAAAACAGTTTTATCTCGATCGATAGTTACTTTGTATAATTGAATTAAGTCGATTCCTCTAAATATCCAATTAGTATAAATGATTGATGGCCGTTTTATCATTTCTCTAAACAAATGCCTCCTATATATCTGATTTATTTGTAATTTATTAAAAGGTGACCAATATGTATGTGAATATTTTCTGCTAATTATGGTATCAATTATTTGTTTTATTGAAAAAAAATCTTCAATGTTAAGCCTAATTAATTTAAAAACTGTTAAGAGTTGCGTGTAAAATATCGTTCATTTAGTGCTATTTTACAAGTAAATGTTGAGGGTTCATTCATCTAATTCAAATATGATTAACATTCGTATACCGTCGGTTAGGAGGGTCGGAGTCTAAAACTGGGAAATTTTGCAATACTATGTCAAATCGTCTGTGAAATGTTTTGGGCTCGGTATTATATCCTTCTTGGATTGAATCTCCTCAGTGCAAAACTATATTTAACATTCGCAGAAATCCCCAAACACGCACCCATATCTCCGTCTGCAATAGAGAGGATTTATAACTGATTTCTCGGCGGATCAAGTTGTACATAAACTCGTACAGTAAAGTATATAAGTCTTCAGACGTCCACATTTATAATATGTTTCAGTTTATCATCATCGTCTTAATTTACTAGCAGCAGTGAAACATTTAATGTATTATACAACAAACTAAATATTTACTTATTTGTATCAAGGTTATCCAAAATGAATGAAAGATGTTTTTGTACTCATTGCTTTACAAGTAACGAATAGACTAATATAATCACTATTCTTGAGTAGAGTCTCGGAAAACAGCTACATTCGACTTTAAAAAAACTCATTGTGAAAGTCAACTAAGCTTAACTAATGTGTACCGGCACATGCAGTGATGTTACCCCCTCCCCAATCAGCGCCACCTATAAACAAAACATACCACCTAGGAGAAGCTAACCCCGAGCTAACTAAATAACGCTTGATTTCACCGTCAGTCGCAACCTTCTCCTTTGAAACTTGCTCAAGCCCGACACGTGTATTCTCGCGAACATTGATTTATCTCTTCGTTACGCCACAAGAAGTTAGACATCGCTTTCTTTTTTGTAAAGTTACTTTACCTCAGATTTTGGACCTGACTTTTCTTTTCGCGTTTAGTCGTCGTGAACAATGTGTGAAAGAATTAAAGCGCGTGACTTTTCGCGTCATTTTCTTTGGAAAGCATTATTCTACCTCCAATGATAGGAGAGTCATGTCAAGGAAGTTATCATTCACACATTATGACTGGCATTGTTTAACATGTTATTGAGTTTTTTGTCGACAGAAATTCTATCTGGTTTAATAATCAATGGGTCTATCATGTCGTCTACTCGTCTGTGGTTCTAAGGAATGTGAACTTCATTGTGTGATCCTGTGAAAAGGTTGTGGCGTTAATGAACTATTCTTTGTTTATCTTGTGCTCCTCAGCTGATCTTCAAAAGTAGATACAATCATGCGAGTATACTACACATATATATAAGTACCCAGATAGTTTTCCTCTGGAGACATTCTGTCGTGGTAAACAAAAACATAACAGCTTAATGTGATAACTTATGATCAAAATTAACATTTTAAAGTATATATATAAAGCGTATAATCATATTTATTTTCATTGGTGTCTTCATATGAAATGATAAGTTTTAACAGTAGTAACGAAACGCTATTGGAAATGTAGATAAATGTCGTGTTTTTCAAATGTATCAATTTCAAGAGAACCATACTTATTTGTCGGGCGCCATGGTTTTGGTCTAATTAGAACGAAGCACATGGAAACATGGTCTCGTCAGGATGTCTGCGGACGTCCCAGAGAACAGGGACTGCCGGGTCTTACTAATGTTATATAATTAATAAACAAAAAACACTGATCAAAGGCACCGGCAGAATAGTCTACAAGAATCTTTGATATATAAGTCGGGACATAATTAAATCATCTGCATAAAAAAGCGTCGAATCTTCAGGATAATTATGATATGATTGGAACACTGCAGACATTTGAAACCGCCTCTAAGTTATGTCAATGTTAGACGGACACACTCTATATATATGTATATATATATTGGTAAGGATATCAAAAAGAGGTCGAATAATTCAAAAGTTTATGTTTTGATACTTAATTACCCAACAACCCGATTTATGTATATATTCAATATATAACAAATATGTTCCTGTTTAAGACACGGCTCCTCATGAAAATATTGATTAATTATTTTCATCCACTTTCATTTTTTTGCGTTATTAATTTGATAATTACGTGCATCCTCAGTAACCCAGGCGATATAACAAACATTGCTGATACTGGGTTACCGAGGATGAATTACGTGATATATATGCCGAATAACACTTATAAGGACTTAAAAGAGAAATCAGAGTCTGGTTATGGTGTATGACCTTGTATATGACGTGATGGTGTTTATGACGTCATACTCTATTTTTTTTCGTGATGTAAAAACACGATCAACAGAAAGCACACGCTTATGAATATTAATACTGAATATAAACGTAAAATCATCTTCTCCCTTACTTGTCAAACAAAATTTTCTCAAACTTGTGATCGCGCACTACCTTTCCGAAACGGCTTTTAATTTTTAAAATAGAAATGTAAAACGAGATTGATAATTTTGTAGAGTCGCAAAAGTTATCAACTTACCGGTAATGCTACACTTATCATCACCTTCTGAACAATTTAATTTAAATAAATAAAATGTTAATTTTCATAACGCGGGTCGTCTTATGTTTCCCGCCGTCGTCCTAAATGCCGCGCGGTTGTTGACTATCACTGCCCCAGAAAGCAAAACAGTGAAATGAAACTCAACTGTCATCATATATAACGCAGGAAAACTTGCATAAGCTTCATGTTATAACCTCATCTTAGGCCATCGATATATATTTTCTTATGTTATCTATGATTTTTAGAAACCTTTAAATTTTGCTCCGGAAAGGTAGTGGGCCTTTAATGATCGCGCAAAAAATGCTTTTTTTTTTAAATTGAAAAGTGCTAGCCGCATTGTCGACGTTCGAGTCGAACATAATGACGTAATTTCGCACGTTTAAATGTTTAGTTGTATAAGTTTACACCATACGCGATCTGTGCCATCTTCCGATCTCCGGTTATTCTCCGATATACATTTCTGTATAGTTTCTGATTAGTTATTATGATAGGCTAGGAATGCCGTTGAAATGACATTGATCAATCGTTTTGAGTCGGTTTATTTAGCGATTTGTTAGGTTCAGTCCTAGCTGGCAGGAAAATAGTGAAAATTGCGGAGACTATTTATCGTCGTATCTTATCAGTGAATTAGAAAACACCTGATATGAGGGAACGTTTTTTTCATGGAACCCCCGAACTATTTTGAAACACGATAAGGTAACACAGAGTTGCGTTTCACTGAGGCTGCTTGCACGTGTACGAGTGTGTGCTCAAACCTTTTTAATGGATTCCAAAGTAAGAACGACATTTCAAAGGTCGGAATTCGAGAGTGATTGAGATAACGAGATTAGAAGATGCATTTATAGGAAAAATGTTTAGAAAAAGACCGACATTACATACAAACAATAAGTACTTTTCGATCGCGAACAAACATTAAAGAAGAATATCTCGCTCCAAATGTCAATACCTGAGCGGATTTTACCTTTTAAAAACATGTCGGCATGTCGAACTCATTAAACATTCATAGTCTTGAAAGCGTTTTAGAAGAATGCATTGAATGTTCAAAGAAAAGTGTGTACAGACTCCATAGACAATTGAAAAATAACACCTCGCATACGCGTGCTCTGATAAAATGAACATTTACTGCACTCTACACAGGAGAAATATCGATATATAGACGGAGCACTAAATATTTTGCTACCTCTGACTCTTCTTAACGCTTTTCAGTCACATAACCTCGACTTGGTTTTTCATCTGCTTCCTTCAGGCGTTTGATGGGAGCATGCTTTGCTTTTAAACATTGCTATTTTACTAAAAATGAGGAACTGAAATATTTTTGTGAAATATCGAAATGTATTTGAAGTGTATAAGAATTATTTCCCAGTTTTCCGAATAAATCTATGATAATCTTGCATAGTAAATATCATGTCTTGTAATCCGTGTAAGACGGAGTACTCGTATAGATTTTACAACCAGTTTAAAATTACGTTAATGCAGGATGTGTCCGTCTACCCTTGTCAAAGCTCTACACACCTTCTGTCTGAAACAGACATCCACCCGACGGAGGAAAAAAGCGACGTCTACACTAAAAGCAGGGTACGGATCGGGTCATGGCCGATCCGGAACCTGATACCAGGAGTGTATGGTTAGTCAAGCTTTCACCTCATTCGTGGTGACGACACTGTGGTATTACCAGGGGTAATCTTACAATGGTTAAAAGGGGAATCAGCTCACACATGAAGATCGCCTTCAGTTGGGTAATTCTACCGTGAAACGCGAATTGACACTCGCGTCATCGGCAACGAACCTCACTCACGACCGCGCCGTTGAATTCGCAGTGAGGGCGATTCCTTTTATTAGTCCACATGCTTTTTGTCGTTCAGCATTATTTCAACGTTTTCATTGGTTTGCGACTTAGTATTATAAAATATGTTTTCATATTTCAATATTTAAAAGCCCCCCGTTTTTGGGGGCTCGTGCGCGCAGGAGTGCAAGCACCCGATAGATATGAAGATATATAGCCAATAGATATGATGTAAACTTAGTAAGAATTGCAAGGAACAGAAAATAACTTGGGATAACTAGCCGCTTGGATAAAGGAGATAACATTCCGTGTGATTATATGATAACGGGTCGCTATTGACTTATACTCTACCTCGGCACGAGAGGACTAAATCCCTCCGATAGAGGGCGGGCCAAACTAAAAGCCTCTTTGATGTAGAAAATGGTAGATAATTACTAAACTCGTTTAAGATCCTTTCTTCCTAAACGCTAGATAGATTGTTTGGTTCTTCGTGGTACACACACTCTTAATCAACTGTGTACAAAGCTATTGGCTCCGCAATGTCCGCCATCTTGGAAATCAAAGACTTTTACCGTAGAGCCTTCGTTTAGATATCGATATTGTAAACGATACCGTACATTTATTTTTAAGATATCATGCTTTAAGGTGCGTTTAAATATTTGCTCCTGGAAACATTATTACTTAAAACACACAAAACATGTTGCAGTCCATGGTTTTTTCCCCTATATTCACTGTTCGTTTTGTTGATTATTGCTTCAGTTCTACTTCCGCTGGGTACATTCAGAGCCTCAAAATGACTTACGCAGTGAATATGGCATTGATTTTAATTGTTTCTGCGAATACTTCGCCCAACACATTAAATTGATTACCGATAACTGTTTAGAAACATCTCCCATGGGGATTTGTTAAGTGGTCGATTTTTATTATTCAAACCTCTCATACACTGTTGACCATTGCGTAACTTCCAAATCTGCTGCCTATTGTTTAATGTTCGATTTAGAATCAAACTTGCGTTGATGGTAAACATTTTGGAACATATTCCGACACGCTCTTTATTTCTTGTCTTTCTGATGAAAGGGTTGAAGATTAACTTCTATTGTAGTATGAATCTAACACGCTCAGATTATCATAACATGTAAAATAACTTTTTGTTTTCTTTTGTGCATTCAAAACTATGCCAGACTGTCAATATTACTCTTAAAATTCCAAGGTAAATTATAATTTAATGTCATGACGTCCTGTATTAATTAGCGATTTCAATTGATCAGACATACATATACCCTATAAATTGATCTAAAACGTAAATAGCTAGCATATCTACTGCTGTCCTTTTAACATACGCGGGGGACTAAGACGAAAGCCTTGTGAAGCCTTCCTCAGCGGTCGGAACTCGCCGGACTATCGAAGGACCCTGTGTTTATCCACTTTTTAAAAGCATGTGTACAATTTGTTTTAAACACACACACTGTACAAAAGCACGGAAACCCTTGAGAATCAACGTTTCTATGTTAAGTATTTAAATGGGTTTTGATAGGACTAAACGAGAGCGTGCTAACATGAACTGATAGAGGTGGTTATAAATCCCCAAGTTTTGCCCGGTGATAGCTCTCGGACGTACCCCCGCCCTTACTCAATGATAAGTTGTCTGGTTTTACCTGTGGCTTTCTACCTGGATGCCAATCTCTTACCTGTTGGTGGTATTACCTTTAAATTATAGTAAGTTTTCAATTTTCAGTAAAATAACCATCTAAATTTGCGAGCTGGTTTAATTAGTTTCAATAAGTTTTGTCTAAAGATTTATTAGAATTACAAAGGAAAATAACAAAACGTTTATCTAGTCCGTATACAATTAAAACAATTACGTCATCGACAGGTTGGCCATATGTTTCTCAATAAAACCTTGATTTTAGGTTCTTTGCCCAAATGTGCTCCCCAATCCATGATATTATGCTTCTCTGCATGAATGCCACAGATCATAGCATATTTTACAATTTCAACAGAATGATGCTAATAGATCTTAATTAACACATATAATAATTAGTTAAATCCATCGTCTACGTTTAATAATTTTGACTTCCAAATGTTAAATAGTATGTTTTTTTTTAAACATATTGATTTTATTTTTTTCTTTCTAAATTCAGTTGTAAACTGTATCAGGCTACCCTATTATATAGAAGTGCCCTGTAGTAAATCATTTTGTGATTTTGATTTTGTGTACCCGGACAGAGCTCATGTTGACTTCGGGCTTAGTGTGGTATTGTGGAAACTCTACAAACACTCAATTCAAAATTTGTACTTTTAAAATGAACGATAATTTATGGGCCCTTTCTGTCAGATTAAAAAAAAGATGATGACTCGCTATCCAAGAGGATTATGGAAAGCTAAGAACCTGAGCACAGCTCTTCAAAATATATAAAGTCGACTTAAGTTTTGAAAAAAGGTCCATATTCATAAACGTATTCGACTTGCCGTTCTAGTGTTGTTTTTCCTCGTATTTTTTCATTGTTTTACGCTATCAAAATCTAATCATTTTTAAGTCACCAGATTTAAATTTTTTTTACCACGTAATGTTGTTTACCTACGTTTGTATGTTCTTTTCACTGACACATGTAATGCTAATCTGCATTCCTTTGAATACACGATTTATAAATCGTTTGCCAACCATTTGATAAGATGTTGATACCAGTTTAATTAATCTTGTGTCTAAGTGAAGCAGCCTTTCGCTCATGATAATTGACCGTCGTAGACGTCTGGGCGACCGGACCTCGTGTGGCCAGGGTTTACGTCAAAGTTCGGTTATCTTTACTATCTTAAATGTACGAATTATTTTTAAGTTGACAATTCTTTAACCACATCAATCCTGGAGTACTGCAAGGGTCTGTGTTGACTTACTTGTTATTTACTTGTTATCAATCTGGCGGAGTTGACGGGTTGTCACAACTCTTAGGGTGCAAATGGAAGTGAATAGTCCGTTTAGATAATATGCACCCACTTTAAACATATAATAGGGCTTAGGCTAAGAGCTAGATTTTAGACTCTGACAGGGAGCAAGTCGAGAAAGGGGCAGGGAATCGATAAATATTAGTTCACATTTGACAAATTGTCGCTGAGAGATGATTTTCAGCGTGACCGTTTTCATGGTTATATTTCATAGTACAAAAAGAACAACATTTCTTTCAAAAATGTGTTCAAATGCGAAATTCTGATAGACAAATGTCGATAAAAGTCTACTTGGGGTTTCTTAGTTTCAGGCGAAGGCAACGCAAGGAATTAGACAGTAAGTTCTTGCGTTGACTGTATATGGTAAAAGCGTTTTTACCGACCAAGGAATGTCATGTATAAAATTGGATCAGGGGGAGGACGTGGCTCATCCGGATACATAACAACCAACAAATGTTAAATTGTTTTGATAATTTAAAATTCATCATTAAGAGATTAGTATTTTGGAGTTTGTAGGGAATGTTTATACATTTGAATTCGAAATAGAAAGTTCAGATCTCGGAAGCGCTAAGCAGATAAGGCATAAGTATTTTAGGGCCGCAGTGACCAAGTTTTGAATATGTACGTAAATACGGTTCGAAACAATTGTGGAAGGAATTGCTGTAGGCCAATGGTTTTTTAGCCGAATACTCCGTATTTTCCCATCTCTGAACCTAACACGACTTGTCTGATCTTGTTTGCTGAATGATGTTAAAACGATGAAATATTCTGATTTATAACATAAAAGCCAAATTAATGCCTGGTTAAATGTGATTTTAGGGGTTGAACGCTTACCGGTTTGTTCTAGTTTCGTCAGGAACGTTCATGTTATGCAGACACAATGTGTATAATTTGTAAATGCATTTTCATGGATTGAAGTATTTCACAGAAATTCTAATATAAGATAGTGTTGTCGTAAACCGAATGTAATCTTTTTGGTGTAATACATTTGGAATATCGATCGATCCGGCTGTTCATTTCCGTTTCCTGTTTGGTGCAATATTCGCTAATGTATTTCCTGCGTCTAGCAATATTTTAGTCGCGTTTTCTTTTCATTTACAAAATGAATTATACCTATCTGTAAAGAATCCCCAGTCACTTTCAATATACTTTTACAAACTGTTTGATAGACGGCTTCCAATACAGTAGATTTAGTGGTGTCTACATCTACGCTCGTATCTCCTCTCTCGATCAAACGCTGTTTAATGCCTATGGCACTTTCAAACATCTCTGTCACCCGGATCATGTAGTACTTATATATGAAATAAAAACATATAGACATGTACAATCAGACCACGATCTTTGCTGGCGACTCGTTGACTATGACTAAAATGCGCCGCGAGCGCACACTCGAGTTTGTACAGCGCTATGTACCGATTTCTCCACAATTAGGAAAAGTCGTTGTCTAATATGCACACCGTAGCCGGGGTGAGGGTTCCGAAAGAGTTTTAAAGAGGGTGACATCATGCCGCCAGTTGCTATAATCATAACGAAACGCGTCTTGTGAAATAACGACTGCATACCACAAGATTATTACGGAAACGCGTATTGTTTGCGCGAGAGCTGTAGCCGTGTCTTGTACAAGACAGTAATGAAATTGATCGCTATCAGAAGAAGTCAAATATACCAGAACTCCGAGCAGGCGGGTCTTTAGACGCCCTTATTATTACGCTTGGCGGACTTAAATAATAATTTGACAGCATACGACGACGATGTTTAAACGGCTCGAGGAACTTTAAAGGGGCGCCTGCATTATAACTATCGGTAGCTGAGTGTATTGTAGGTGGATTCCGTTTATACTTAATTTGCTCGGGAATAGGGCGCTTTAGCTGGGCTTCGTTTGATAATTTTATCTTGCTGTTATTAGCTATGGCAAAAAAGCAAATAGTTTAATAAAGACATACATATAATATGAATGGTACACATATAAGTTGATTTCTAAGATTGCCTTTACCTTATTAATGTTCATTTAGTCTATAAGTCTTAATTTTTCTCCCTGTTAAACAAAAGATTTTCAGTTTCCACGAAGAAATTGTATATTGATGAATTAAATTTATTTCTGTATTATAAGCTTAAACTATCGCTGCATCATTTTACAGCCTGAAGGGACTTATTTATCGTTTTCAGAATTCACAATCATCATTCTTTTTTATTGGTTAAATTTGGCTTTTTTAGTTTAATCTAGGCTTATTTGGACATTGTGAAAATTACCTCCGAAAAATAAATGGTGTCTGCCTTTTCGTTGTTTAATGAAGATATGGTTATACATTTATGTGTAATGGTGTTGGTGACTTAGAATAAAGCAAAAGGTCGATATACCCTCTAAACCTCATGACAACTCGCCCATATTGAAACACTCTGTGTGACATATGCCATAAATTGCGTTTAAAATGAAATTATGATAGAAATTCTTCATTTTAAGACTTTTGAAATATTCTGATCTAAACAGACGATAACACTAGCACAAGCGTACACGATACGTTCTGTAAAGCCGTTCACACACACAGGGAATAGGCCAGGTATGGGTTGCTCTTTTGACGGCAGATCAGGCTTTGTACTGCCTGTCAACGCCTCCCAATGGGCTCCATTGTGTTTGAGAGGTGTTTAGGTAACTGTAGACCCATTCAAACATCCCTTTTCTTATATCAAGTTTCGTTTCAGTTTATTATATACGTATAGACGGGTGGATTGGTACGAGTCGGAGTCACCTTAACGCTTAAATAGTAATCCGAGTCACCCCTACGCTTACACAGTAAGAGACCGTATTCATAACTAAATAATACACCATTTGAACATCTTTAACTTTAAAGTGTCAAAATTGTTTAGAAAAGTGTCTGCTTGAGTCAAGATGAATGGATTATGGGGATAAACAGACTATTTTAATAGCTGACTGAGCTATCCAAATCGTGTTACAGCGTTGTAATGCCGTAATGCGGCTCTTTATCAACTTTAAACCCCTCTACAGATATAAAGGAATGTGTTTGACTGTAAAATCTGAATGTTCACGTAATATACAAATGATGAACCTGTGGCCGAGACGGTACTGTGAGGCAGTGGTTATTCGTTCGACTGCAATATGAGCATGCATTTCATCATGTTAAAATTAAAGCACACATTAAGCTCCTTTGACCTTTCTGGCATTTTATATGGCGACCTTGGAGACGGGTGTTACTTGTACTTTAGTGATGTGACACGTGAAATGCTGTATGCATTGTTCAAGAACGGCACTAGTGACAACAAGAAAAAATAACGCAGCGCTTGTCAGAGGAGTAGAACATGATTATATGCATTGTATTGTAAGAGAGCAACCTCGCACTATCGCAGGAATCTACAGATTAGCTAATTGCAGACAGACCAATGACAATGAATCCGTGACAAATTGATTGAAATTGAGGGGAAATATTCCTGATCCCCGTAAACGAACGATTGCAGATTGACTCCTGACAAAGAATGTTGTCGCAAATTAACGAAAATTGGTGGTGGTGGTGGTGGGGTATTCCTCTTCGACAGTAAATTTGTGCCTTATCGTAACATCTTATGAACGACGACGACAAGAAAAATCCATTCACTACGGAAAATGAGACCAATCTTATCTATCATCGCCGAACGACTAGCTGGGAGCTGACACTTTCTCGCTGATACATCGAGAGGGACTGCTCACAAGCTAGTTTGTAACCTGTGAACTCACAGCATGTCGAAATACAGGTTTTCTTGTACAAAGTGTCAAATTGCTCGCACCACTGACACCGTTTGTAAGCCAAAATAAATGCGCAGGTCAAATCTGGTTTGATTTGTTTGCGATTGTCCACCTTTTTGATTTGCCAGAAAGATTAATTGATAAAGATTAGAAAATTGCTCATTTGGGTTATAATAGCGAATTATTCCAATACAAACGCTTGAATGACAATGAGCTAAAATACATCCGGGACTTCAAACTATATTTAGAATTACTCATTAGCTAACTAGCGAAACCCTAAAGGAACCTCATGGTTACATCGAATATGTAAGCAATGGTTTACTGATGTGCGGCTTGTATTTGTATATATTTTGTAACACACGTTTGCCTTTGCCGACCCCAAGGTGAAAAGCGTTACAATGTTTATAACTTTCATACGCAGATTTACCCCAAAATTGACTTGGCGTCGAAATGGGTTGATGCGTTTATACGCAAACAGATACAGACATATCCCAGTTGGTCTATGTGTAGTCTTCCGTTTGTATGAAAAATTGGTAGTTTGATACCGATTATACTGGAGAGATGTCGAGATGTAAATCAATGTCTCTGAAATTGTACGCATAAATCTCCGTCAGAAACAAACGCACTACCTGCTTTAGTCTTGTCGTGTTGCTGTACTCAAGCAATGACCTTAGCATTGCGCAGTGAACCTTTGCACGTTCATATTAATTCGTGTATGCCTTTATGCCTTATTTTCATATAAAAACCAGTTACAATCATTATCATAAAAATAAGTTTTGTCAAACTGGGTAAATGTGATCAGTTATATTGATAAACTTTGAGTGTGTTTATCATTTCACTTAAAACCGCGGTGTTCATACATGCCGACAGGCCCTCTACTGTAATCAGATTACTTACGACGTGCCCCGCAAACCGAGTGTTGATCAGAGGATAAAGAAATACATTATCATCATCTTGACTTACTAGTACGGACGAGGAATATACTGGCATTTATAACCATGATAAAATATATGAACTGTCTGAATTAGATTCTCCAAGATTCTAGTTGCATCATTTTACCAAGCGAATATTTAATGCGGTAATTATTTTTGAATTGCATTATATGGTAATTTTGACGTCGGTTTAATTTTTCGTAAATGTAAATAATAAATAGAATCCACAAATAAATCATCTGAATACATGAAAAGTAATTTGCTTTGTATCCAAATAAAATGGTAACATGAATTTGTAACTCGGGGATTGGGAACACACGAACAGCTTTTCTAATGTGATGGGCACCATCTTAAAAAAAATCATACCTCGTCTAATCATTGTTTCGGGGAAAATCAAAGGGCGTTTTAGCAACAGTTGTTCGCGCTATGGTCGTCATTTTGGTATATTTCCACCCATGGTCAAAATGTGGCGTTAATGTGGCCCCATCAGGTCGGTTCTACGGTGAAATAACGTCATAAATATCAGAGCTAGATACGACAAGATTGATCAGCTGGACAAATTGTTTACGCCTACCTTGGTGGTCCTTTGTTTTTTCTTTTTGCTTGACCGCGGAAATGTCGTGGGTCTACTTTTAATGTTTGCCGTCCACGGGATAGCCTTAGGCGGCGCGATAACGTGTTGGTGAAAAGTGGGCTTTCCTTTCTCACTACGTTTTCATATTAACACGGTAAAATCTGTCCCCAGTATACCTCTTATTTTTCTCGCACCGAAATCCGGTATTTTTGTTCTAGATTTCTTGATAACTCACAATTTACATTTCGATAAATTTATCCCATCATAAAGTGACATTCTGCAGAAACATGTTAATAAAAAGAAACAATGTGATCTGACCACACATCGAGTTCTGTATAAATACATCGTAAACATGTTTTAAGACTGCGATACACCGGAGGGAACTTTTCTTATTTCATATATACGAGACATTGATTTCAATCGGCCTTGTCACTCAACATATATCTTATACCGCGTGCAAAATAGTTCCCGCCGTAGCACTGAAAAGAGGCAGCTGCTTTTCAAGTACAAAAAGCAATAGTGCAGATAAAAAGTGCTAAGTTACAAATTAGAATTTCTTCAGAATATTAGAATCCTGACTCCTCGATTTGAAGTACAGATGGATGTTTACATTGTTGCCGATTTGTATTATTACACAACAGGAGTCGTCCAGATGGGGAAAGGATTTAGTCGCGTGGGATACGTTGGACAGGGTCGCCGTTATGTCACGTGACGTTTGACTACTGAACCGCGTGGTCTAATTCAAATTGTCCATATCTTAGCATATACAATAATTAATTCACAATGTAATTAGTTTGACCCAAGTGGAATTACCTTTAGACAAAACAACAATCGTTATTGCCGACGTCTTGAATATTTCATCTGTGCTTATTTCATCAGTATGCGTTTAGAATGTGCGTTTACCTTTGATTCTGAGAAAGAGAATGCATATTTAATCGAACACATCTTTTAAAACTGTTATGATATTGAGTGTCGACAGACGGATAAATTAAGTGTAATTTTAGGCTTTTTGTTTTTACATGTATAAGAATAATATATATCCATGTAGAACAAAAGGGTGATTGAATGACAAATTCTTCCTGTAACAAACTAAGGCGGTAATCCTCACGAACTTGCAGCGGAGATTCAACGATTTATTTATTTGTATTTCATGGTGCATTTTTATTTATTAATTTTTTAAAGCTGACTGAAATAGGTTTGACTTATGGACGAATTTTTAGAGATCCATACAAAAATACCGATGATTTTAGAAGGTTGATCCATACCGAATTTTATATAAACACAGAGAAAGCTGTGCCCTTCATTCGCTTTTACATAACGGTATTTACGAGATGTTATCGATTGTAAATAGGTAATGAATTATCCACGATGTAAGGAATATCGGGTCCATTTTGTGTCGTTTAGGCATTAAATCATATATCATTGGATAGTGGCTTTCTATTGAAAGCGACTAAGGCCTGGCAATGATAGTGAGAATATCTCTTTAAGTACTGGCACAAAGAATGGTTATAGAAAGTGATCAATGGTTGTGGGCTCTCGTTCTTCCTTTGGAAAAGTCAATACTAGTCATTAATTTTCCGGGTGAATTCTTTGGTTCCAGGTTTAGATAGAAAAGTTCAAGGACTTGCCTCTACAGTATAAATACGTTAAAATATAACAGAATTATTTCTAAAAACTGCACTCAAAAATATTTTATTCAACAAATGGTTTAAGGTCAGTGTCTAAGTTTAACAACAAATAAACGACTAGATATTAATATTTGTTTTCAAATAGAGGAATATGGTGACGTGTGCTCTCTCGAATCAAGTTTCCTACTGAAATGGAAAACCAAGCGCACAAAGCATGCGTGTGGACTAAAATATACGTTTGCCTAATACAGCTAGACGGTTGATGCATTGGCGAGAGCTGTGGTTCCAACATCTTTGGGTTTTCTCTTTCATGGCTATTTCTTCCGGAGTCTATAAATCTCAATAAACTACCCCATTTCGAGTCACCCTTCATCACTTCTCTCTCCTGTCTACAACATCCCCGGGAAAGCATGCATTCCACCGACTCCGCGTTACACAGCACAAGTAATTGTAGTGCCTTGCAGAACGAGTCGCTGCTTTAATTGAATATTCGTAAGGGCGAAACGGTCGCCAGCACCGTACCATTACCACCATCACTCGCGGGCGTCTCTAAGTTTTCATCTCTGAAGAACCTGAATTGTTAATTACTCTAAGGAGTGCTTAGGGGAAGAGGGAAATTATTTTCTCGCAATATCGAGTCAAGAAGGTCAGAAAACCTGTAACTTATGGTTTACAAACGCTAGAATTATGGTTCGTCTGTGATTCCTTACCGTTTCTTTGACATTTTAACAACCGTCAAAACAAGAAGATAGACTGCTTATGATTATCTGAAGCAATTGCCTCAGTCCATTTTTCTCAGCGGCTGCGGAACTGTAAATCTACAATGAAGGCATACTATGAGAGTTTTTTTTCAAATGAAATGGGACGAAAGTTAAACAAACTTTAATATGATCTCGCGTCTGTTGTTGCTTTAGATAATTGTCATTTAGACTAATGCTGTCAGAAGATTGTTACTATATACTGAGAAAGTGATTTGTAGTTTTCCTAGTTTTCTTAATTGACAGGATTGGTTTCTCAGATCCCTACAAGTTACACTTTCTTCACCTAAACCAACCAAGAGTACATAAGAGTACATTTCCACTTTATACCGGTATCCGTTTTATTGATGTTCCCACAACGACCTTCTAGAAAGTATAGCCTTTTTTGTCTCCAAGTCATTCGTCAGACCTGTCTCTGCGTTTCAATGATGTAAGAAAAACGACGCATAAAAATGGGTATAATTTTGTAAGGAAGTATCGAAGGAATTTCTCTTACAAGACAGTGTCTCGGAGTCTCATCTAAGCTGTCTTAAAAATGTGTGGTCCCCACTTCATCTGGCGCTCAAGGCACTCCAGAGCCTTCAGGCTAACCGGAGTCGGCACTATATCACAGGCTCATGAAAGGCATCGTCTTAATTATGGACTGGGGTGATTCGTGTACCGTTATCAAATATCATGAAGTAAAATAAGCTCTTTCCGTTTATGTTTCTTTAGATTTTCAAAGTTTGCAGTCTTGCTTTAAAACTGTCTGTATCAAAGTCTTGGAAACGCTGTGGGAAATCTTTAAAGCAAATTTAACAGACCTAAGACAATATCGACGGATAAAGAGTTTTCTTAGCTTAAAAGCGAAATTTGAAAATGCATTCTCTGATTTAGAGCATGCCTTTGTGTATTAGATACACAAGAGGGATCATTCATCCGACCCTGATCTGGGATTTAGGTGTGTTGATAGTCGGGTTTATTTTCTTCCGACGAGGATGATAATTCTCCAAGATGTATTGTGACACATAAGCGCTATCACAGCTGACATGTATTGACCATCACAGTCTGCTGCGGTACAGTACTTGTAAACACTAGCTGTTCTTGACTGGATACATCGTCAAACTACAAGATACATCAACTACTGGTAGGAAATTTATCACTACTGACTGGATATATTGATGACTGACAGAATATTAATAGTATTCGGATGGGTTACATGTACTTCAGGTCCATTCTGGCGGGTACGATGGAAAACACCATGTTTACCATCCTTCCTGATACCCCATAACAAACATCCGGTTGACATTATCAACTTCCATCTCGGATTATATTTTCTTCGGACAGAACGATTGTTTCTGGTCATGTTTAATACAGTAAAGACTGTTATTGAACGGTCACTTGTCCTATACTGTATATTTAGTCGGCCTTTCAAGTGATCGCCCATAGTATATGAATTCAAACAGGATTTCGATACCTTTTAGTTTTTTGATAAAATCATTTTTATGGCTAATAGTTATAGAAGAATTATATCGGCTTCTGCAATATGTTAACCATTTTTTTTTTATTTTATCAATTTCATAACTATAAGTACAAATGTTCTGTGTAACTAAACACCGCTAGCACGACAGCTCCTTTTCACCGTATTGAATGTAGCCTTAATTTTAATGATGTGTGTACGAGATTTGTGCGAGACTTGTCTACGGCTCCAGCGAGATTATATCAAAGAAGTGGCGCGATTGGTAATTCAGCTATTGTTTACAGAATCACTCGATCCCGACCTAAAACAAACTGGACCTAAATATCATGAAACCACGGGCTCGCATTACATCGCTACAATCGGCTGTTGACAGGGTAGACAATTAGCCGGCAAGTAACAATTGGCAGTGATTATCTAAAAGATAAACTTATTTAATCGCAATAAATTAACTATAATTGCATTCGTATTATTCAACTTCTAAATAGAAATAATGGATATATTTATCGTTTTAAAATAATGCACAGAATTAAATCCCAAACAGCTAGTCTATTTGCTAAAACTATAAATTACATTCAGATTTAAGGGGCAAGGGGAACGAGTCATAACAAGATTTACTTTAGTGTGAGGCCGACTGAAACACGCGTATTAAATGTTGGCCTGTCTTATACGGGAAATCTGGGCGACCTTGAAGGTTGCAGGATTTGAACATTAATCATTAATGCACAGCAAGGAAAACGTAGATTCAACTAAAGAATCATTGTGTGTGAAAGCACGAATTTTCCTTAAACTCCGAAAAAATTCGGAGTGTGTTTCAGTTACGAAATGAGAAATATTTAGTTTTCAATAAAAGACATTTCGCTTGCTATTTGTCATTATAGATAACGTCGTTTTTCCTGGGCGCTTGTTTAAAACAAAAGTCTGGTGTATACTACCGCGAGAGTTAATTTATACAAGTGTATATATAAATCCTAGTTGATGAATTAGCTTAGGTATGGCGGTGAGAAAGAGAAAATGACGAGACACAGTGTCGTCTGCTAGTCGGGCAGGATTTTCTATGATGTATTGGGCCCCGTGTCACCAGGGATTTTGAAGATCTACTACTGTCGCTTAGAACGATAAAAAGTGAAAAAGATGAACGCGAAGAGTACGAGTCACTCATTAATTAGATATATATGTTGAAGGAAACGGTTTTTGATTTGTAAGTATGACGACATCTATTGTTCGCCACAAAGGATATATCTTTTTCTTTGTAGACCGTCTTTGTCTCAGATATAGACGGATTAATCAACTAGAATGTCTCCTCGTCGGGCGTTTTTATGTCCCATCCAGCAAACGGAAGTCTCGTCGGAATGTAATGATTTATAAATCTGTTGGGAACATAGTTTAAAGCTTCTAGAAACTCCCCTAAACCTAACATCGTTGAAGGTTTCTCTTCAAAACTAATTACTCGTGACGTTTGACCACTCGTCCAGACTGACCACATGATAACACACAGCACGCGCAAACGCAATAATGAGTTCTATCGTCTGCTCAACTGATATGCTCGGTTTGATGCGTTTTGGAAACCTGGAAGATGGCGCCAAACGTACTTGGCTCTCGCAGGGTGGACATCACATTTCTGACCGTGTTCTTTAATGTCTAACACCTTGTCCAAACTTAAAACAAGAATTTCTTTTACGTTGATATCGTTAATTCGAAAAATGATAGTGTATCGTTTGCTTCCGTCTGGTCCCCTATGATGACAGACTTTTATGAATCAACACCATATAAATATACCCTATCTTTCAGTCTCCAACGTAGACGAAATATGCGCATTACTTGACATTTTTCACTATTGCCTTTCTGGTTTTTTCGAAATTATATTTCAAGACACCGATGTTATGCCCAATGGGCCAGAACCAATTCTGAATGGACTGGTTGCCTTTCTCTGTTTTCGAACACTAGGACCCAATAAACGCGTGGGACTTCACATTAATTTTGTCCTAAATAGATATATACAGGCAGGACTGTTCTCTAGACAGTCAGGACCAAATGTAACCCCATCCTAGTCATCACTTGATAAGTTACCCTTCGGCCATACACATAATATTTAGAAGATCATTTCATCCGACAGCTTGTCGGCCTATAAAATCGTTGTTTTTACTTTGAACCCTGTGCCCCTAGGAGATGGTTATGGAATGGCGCTGATCCACGTCGGATTGTCGCGTCAGGCTTGGTAGCCCCAGGTACTATGGTCATCATATTTACTTGGAGCATATTATTGAAGTCGATCAGTCGTGCACCGGTTCTTCTGATCTCTACCTGAAAACAAATCACCATCACGCTCATCATCATTAATCAATACTAGCCTGGCGTCCATCTGTGTTCATTTCCGGTCTAGCACCGGACGTAGTAACAGAGGCGCGTCAATATGGCGTCGATTGTTCTCGCCGAAGGAGGTTTTAATTGATTTGTCTCGAGATTATAATCAAAACTGAAGTAATTATTGTAGATTTCTATTACAAGATAAAAAGAGCATTTTGCCAGAACAATTTTCAGAGATGAAATTGACTGCTTATTAAGTGGATGGTCTGTTGCTTCATTGCGGCTGACGTTTACAGTGTATATTAACGACCGTATGTAACTTAAAATGCCTACTAGTATATCATATGACAAAGGTTTACGTCATCAGGCTGCAGGTTTTGTTTTGGGCTAGCTTTCTCTCTCGAAACTGTAACGATATTAATATTATATGAGGAGAAAAAAACAGTAGTGCATTTTCTTAACGACTTCTAGTCTTAAAGCTTGGTACAAAAGCGCCGTTCATATTATACGAACATCAGCAAGAACTGGAAACGTAAATAAGCTGAGCTTTAAAGGGTTTTACAGAAAATTGAATTTCACATGTTGGTGATGAAGATTTTAAGCTCTCTAGACTACGTGGCTGCTGAGTCCGTATAGACTTTGGTCTACTCGGATAATCCTGTATATCAATAATTCATATGCTTTATAATCGCGGTGCGATGAATGTCTGCAAGCCTACGATCACAGGTACCAGTGCGGATAGAAAATCTTCTATCGGGCATGTGCAAATAGTATAGTTAGATTTATCGGTAGACATACAGTACCAAGTCTTGTTCACATAGAAGTACATGTACAATGCAGCCTAGTGACTATATAGTGATATAAATATACATATCTTCTTTTATTTGAGGTTAAGCGGTGGTAGTTATTCAAAGGAAATCTTCAAAAGTTTTTTATTACAGCTTATGAAGCAGGTTTGATCAGCCAGTTGACTTCAACACAAGGATGATCAGAAACAAAATGCCGTCAATGTGACCTATAAAATTTTATTATTTCCATGCAAATCTAAACATTTAAAACAAATTATGGCCGTACATCACCACCTAATACAGGTATTGATTCCGGATTCCATTAGTTCTAAAGCCCTAATTGCGCTACGCTGCCTTTAAAATGACACTTTTTGGATTTTTGTCACAACTCTATTGATGTAAGTCCATAAAGCATTTGTATTTCATTCTATTGTAATCGTTCAATGTTTTCTCTTCTTTCCTTCAAAGTGACTTTTCGGGGAAATAAATGTTGGATTTGGCATTATATGTGTCGACATTTTAACACTTTAAAATATAAAACCCAAAAATCGATATATGCAACAAATTACTAAAAATAGATGAAAATAAAACGGTAATCATAAACTGTATGAAAATAACGTTTATCTAGTTTTATAAATTATAAAGATGTCGTTTAATGTATAACTGTCGAACAGAATCAAGAAGATATGAGGTATTTCCGCAAATATGCAGGTTGAGACTCCAGTTGCCGGTTCAGATTTTATCAACAAACTATATATATTTAGATCTATATCTTACTGCGTCAAGCTAACTATACATAGTATTGTTGTATATATTATCACGTCACTAGCTTTTTCCGGAGTTATCAAACATATTTCGTGATGGCAAGAAATTTGTCTGCACGGTAGCCCGGCTTCTTACATACGAGAGCTTGCCCAGAATTAATGATTTCTTCTCTGAACTCTTTCACTCACTTATGGAAGAGTTTCATTTTCGGTCGCGCCGTTTAGGAATCGTCGGCTCTTGGCTGCGTCTATCACGGCAATGTTGTAATAAATATATGAAATGAAAGTAAAATAATGTCAAGATTTTTCAGTCGATATTTATCTGATGTTTTGCGTAGTTTTTAATAAAATAATTGAAATATCGAAATAATTGGAATGAAAGTAACATTAAATTGAAAAAGATCCCGTTTGAAAGGGAATCAAAGACTTGCAATAAATAAATCGTTCGGAGCAAAACCAAACGAATTCCAACGCTAATCTAAGCTAAAAGACTGTCTATCTGTTTGATTTCTTCAGATATCAAACTTCCAATTAAGTAATGAAATTAGTGTATTAACCAAGAAAAACCAAGTACAAGGGTATAAACTTAATTATGGAACATTTGCGTGGGTTTCAAGCACCGATTTTTGTTTGAGTTCATTACAGAGCTGAGGCATAGTAATTTCGGAGCTGATTAAGTGAACTTATGGTCTTTGTGTTAAATATAATAAAACGCATATCGCAACAACTGATAAAAATTTATTTTGAATTGTTATATCTTCAGAATTAATCGATCTTTGTGTTTACTTTACGATTTGTTGCAACATCTCAATATTTGACTTATAATCTTTGGTCTATATCTTTCTTTGGGTCATGTGAAATTCGGTGTTTTCACCAAAGAATTTTACGTATATAAAAACGCTTGCATTCTTTCGTAACACGTCTTGCGTTTCATTGAATGTGTACTCTGTGAACCCAGTGGAAGCTGGAAGCCTAAAACTGTAACAGGCGTTCAGTTAAAATCTGGTTTTCTGTCTACCATCTATAAAGCTTCGCTAGAAAATTATATTTGTCGCATTTTAGCGGCAAAATGACGATAACGGAAGGACATAATGGTAACATTAACCTCGGTGTGTCTGTTTAGACCAGACGGTCCGGGGACACCTAGCGGCCACAGTTCACTCCCAATAAATGTCGGGGATAGTGGCATTCACCAGATGGTCTAGTTTGCCAAAGACTAAGCAGTAAAAAGTCAGCGACTTGTACTGTTATAAGGAAACCCGTGGGAGTTCATTTGAACAGCGTGGACAGGGAGCGAAAGCAAATACCTTCATCATATTCTGTTATATGATACAGATTGGCAATTGCCACCATGTCAATTTAAAGGAATCGTCTGTTTACATAATTTTTCTAAGAGTGACTTTAGTAAACTGCACGATGTTTCAATAGGTAATACACATGTATATACTTTGGGAGGAAAACTGCTTGATGTTGCATATGTTCGAACAAAAGATTCCAAGATGAATTATGTTTTGTTGGTTAAGCTTTAGACAAAATTTCTTGGCTGGCGCAATCTGGTTGTGAAAGAATGCTTATCATTAAATTCTATACAAAAAATTTGGTCCAGACAAGTCTCCATACTTTTCAGCGCTACTTAAGCCCCACAGGGACCACTCCAGTAATCTGGGTTCCCAAGCGATGGCGGCAGCGATAGAGACCCAAACCTCGTGTGTCCCACTCTCGTTCTGTTAAAGGCGCCGACTCGATATCTGTACAGACAAAATTCTCGGAGTCTGGATAATATCAGAGATGACAGAGATTTAATATATAAATATGGAAACAATTTGCATAAATATGTTTTCCCTGTCTTGTGTTACGGATCGTTTGTATGATGCTATTATCATTAAAGGGGCAGGGGACCAGATTGGAATAAGCCGTATGTCAAGATGCGATTTTCTTACATAATGACTTTACTATTATACGGTACGCTCTCGTAGAATCGATACTTCGTGCAAGTAAAATGTATTTACTAACATTCTAGAATACCGACGATCCACAAGTTTCCATTCAATTATTCCGTCAAACCGTCCCCGTGCCAGATTAAACATGTAATACTACTTCCGGTAATTAATGTTCGACAAAATATCGCAATCGCTAAAAGTTCGGCAACTGAACAAAACACTTTATAATTAAATAATTTGATTTTATTCTAACAAAGAAATATATCACTTTTTATAGTTTTATTTGAACTAACCGGTTGTTATATATAAATATGTTTTTTGTAAAACTGGAGTTAAACTGTTACGGTCTACTATTTGAAGTTTATCCATTGATTTCAAACACAATCTTACGTTTTTTTTTGTCTTTTCAGGTGAAATTCGATGTTACTGCAACGAGCCTGGATGTATAAGCACCAGCTACATGTGCAAGTCGCCCCTAGGGATGTGTTATTCGCTTGTGAGTCGTGAAGGAGAGACAAAAAGGACAACACAGGGTTGTGTGGATTCGTTGGTGCGCCAACAACAGAATTTGTGTAGTGGTGAAGCACTAGAACAGATGAGGGGCAATCGGCCCTCGACAGAATGGCCTTTACTGCACTGTTGTAAAGTCGACATGTGTAATTATAACTATGATAAAAATGACTATACAGAAAATGTGAACATTGTTATGAATGCTGCCAAGGTCAACAACAGTAGCCATCACAGAGCAGGTAAATAACCTCATCAGATTTACAGGACATTGCCATTTGTAACCTATTGTAATTGAAGTCTTCTGTCCCCATTACGGACAACCTCTCTTAAGAATATCTCTATTTTCTTGGCTTTGGAAATTTTGAAATCCTCATCTTACCCACTATTTCTATTTTAAAATTCACAAAATAAGACATCATTCGTTCCAAAATATACATTAGATTCAATAAACGTGAAATTCAACCCACTGTCCTATTTATCAAAATTGATTTATATAAGTGACAATTACGACAGGATTATTCAGTAAATGTTCGTTTCGTGTCCTAACAAGACACACTGAACAATATACAGTAAAGTAATTAAATTACGTGGGAGTACTTCCGGTAAGCTATCACGGACTCATAACCATATTTTCCGATGATGTAAAACAGGTATTATTTTAACGACATTGGATTCATGCCATGAGCACAAAATTGAACAAAGAATTTTGTATAAATTTAAATTGTATGCTTTGTCGTGGACTTCAAACCATCGATTCTCAAATTTCGGAGAGACTAATTATAAGTCGATTGCTAAAAGTAAGTGCTAGAAAATCCCACAGGGCATTTTGCATAGACAAAAACTTCCAAGCCATGTTTTAATAGCTCATAATTCATCTCATGTCCATGATAGATATGTAAACGATGACCTTATGACAAGTCGAAACTATATGACGCTGTCAACGCTAGCTGTATTAATTGTCCAGGTATACGATATAGAAACTCAGTCATCCTTATAAAATTTGTGTATATGTCACTGGCAGTAAATTAAGTCAATCTAGAATAATTATTTCCTGAAAACAAACGTTGTTCAAAATACAGATGGTTTTATATCTGTCGGAAAAGAGATGGCGAAAAGGACTCGGGCTGAACACGCGACTTTCTTTGGTCATAATAATGATACAATGGTTACACATAACCTACAAAGGTTGCTATTAGATGAAAGTTTACGGATTTAAAACCGTAACCGATAACGAGTTTGACCTTTACTAGTCTATCTGACGTTACAAAAAGTTTCTTTTACAAACACTTGCGTAGCTAGATATAGGTGACCGACTAAAATTGACCGCTGGATATGAGTTTCACGATAAAAACACACCTGTCTATAATTATCTTGTAAACTAATGTTTCTGTCGTGGAAGGGGACATGTCATAAACGATCCGAACAGTTGTTATAGTTTCTGGTTTACAACTCCGCCCAATGGTATCGCTAGATTGTGCGTACCTGCCGTCGACGGAGCCATATAGGCGGTAATCTATGACTTTCACTACTTATTAGTGGCCATGTTCTCGGACTGACAACTATAGTAGGGTAATTAATATGGTATAGACTCGTGGCGTTTTGTATAGACCTCCGATCACGTTTCCGTGTTGTGTACTGGTCGTGTCTCTGGTTGAGCCCTCGGCAAACAATACATCGTTGGTCGATTGGTTAGCAGACAGACTGACCACGAGCCTCGTCTGTTTATTGTCATGACTGGGAAATGATAATTGGAAGGCCATTAGCGCTTATTGTCGTACGCGGGGCACACCTTCATAATGTGGTATACAATTGTATGTTGATACGTGTATACGTAGGTATACATGCGCGTATCTATATGTTACACATGTGGCAGACATGTAAAAGATACTTACCCCTTAGCTCATTCAGACCACAAGGAAACGATCTGGTATCATTCTGACCTATGGTCACTAACCGAAATCAATGCCGGGTGTGTACTAACCGAAATCAATGCCGGGTGTGTATCAGATAAATTCATTTTGAGCATATCGTTTATCATTACCACCCGAGTAAATATTTCTTCCTGGAAAGACAATATCATTTGAAAACTTATCTTTAAATTATTGGCGACATATATATTGCTGCGTTTCCGCTTCGAATAAGCCGATACTATTTGTAAACAAATCTGGTTTCGTCACAGGAATTTGACTTTCTATCTATTTCCAAACACTTATCGATGTATGCATAAGCAATATTGTATGGAGATTTCCGCGATAATACGTGTCCTATCCGTACTTCAGATCCAACACGGATACGCCAGAGTCTGTTGCCCGGCAGACTGTACAGGGTAACACCTGTCCACAAAGACTGTCTCTATCCGCTAATGTTCTGATAACGAGAATTTGTGAGACGTAACTTATTGTGGCACATATCCTCACAACGATACTTCTCTTTCTTTATAGACTGTAAATTCGAATGTCTATTAATAATGTCGCGTGCACGTGACCCCATTAGGGAAACAGCTGATAAATTCTGCTTCACTATAACCGATCGTTATTTTGATTATGACGTGTTCATTTTATGTGTATTTTGACTGACCTTATTGCAGTAGAGTTTTGTATAAATGAGTCACCGTGGATATCTTTAATATCATCGGTTCAATTTGCCTGATGCTGAATACTTTCCCGGAAGTGATATTGTAGATGTAATTAATTTCTCGGACTAGACAGTCTTGTCCTAAGATCCAGCTCAAATTGATCGAAAAATTCCCTAGAAATATGAATATGCTAATCATGAAATAAAAAAACAACAAATTACAAAATTTGTATTCAAATGACACTGCTATTACTGTTTATCAAATTAATTATGATAATAAAAGCGCTCCCTTTGAAACTTACGGTAATTAACGCTCCATTTCAAGCCTCCTATATATAGCCAAGTTCGTTTGATCTTTTGTGTATCGAGATTAAAAATGCAAATTATATGAAGAAGAACACTGTTACAAACTTTTAACATTCCACTGAGGTAAATGTTTAAGCTTTAACATCTTTTATTGTTATATATCACCGATATTATTACGTCATAACATATTTGCAGAGTGACCTTTTATGGACTACAGTTTATAAGCAAATGGCTATTAAAGCTACCGTCATTTTTTGTTCTTCGTATTCGGAATATATTTGACCTACCTAGTTTTTTTAAATTCCAATTATAATTTTCAGAAAAGGGTTTTATTTGCAACATTAACGGTTTTTAATTGAAAGAGTTACTACAATGTAATCCCAATTAAGCAGTGCCACGTGCACATTATTAATTACATTGTATCATTCGAGCATTTATTTAGTGCAATATATGTTAATCATTAGAATAATAATACTTTTAAAAAATCTGTTTCAAACGATTCGAACAAACAGCATTCACCATATTATGTGTGTACTTTTGGATTTTTCTGGATCATTAAGTCCTTGTAATTTTTTTTCTCAAGCCCAAGTCAAGTACTTAATCGAAGATTTAACAATTTGTGAACCCCTTAAGGTAAATGTCACGTAAATGTAACAGTTTATACACTCATGGCTATATCTGGAAACTTTCCTGTCAACACAGACGGACTAATCCGGATTATGGTCCGGCTTGACAATTAGAAAACCTACCACCTGTCGTCGGTAACGGTCGGGTGGAGTCGGGGGATTACGGAAAAGTATTGTTAAAGTATTGCGTTCGCTTGATTTAACGCTGCAAAGTAAATTTGAGGAGACGTAACTGTAAACAATGGTGTTTGTAATGGTAAAAACGCTCTTAATCACAGACGGGATAAATCTGTATTAAGAAGCGAGGCCCGCCCTCCTATCGTCCAGTAAGAAAAGTCTTAACAAATTCAGATTAAACTTGAGAATTTATCAGGACGACAGTTCACTGTATTTTATGTGTAAATAATTGTCCGTCTCCATGATTCTACGTTATGATAAGGTATATATATCTACCGAATAGTGATGCTGTGTAGGTTTCTGATATTGTTGTGAGAATTTTTCTACATTGGAATGAAAAATATGGAATTATAATATAAAAAAAGTAATATTGAAATGGAAAGCACAAACATTTAGCGTAAAATAATATACCATTACCTACGTAAGTAACAGATAAGTATTAAAGGTCTCCAGTGATGTTGTTACCATAAATGTTCAAGAAATCGGGACACTTTCCAAAGTTCTTTCTCACTACGTTAATTTATTTTGTAATTATATAAAGTATTTGGAATTTCGAATATCTTTATAAAACCTGTAACTTTCATATATGATGTAGACTGTGTTAAAACAAGGTAGTAATGCCTTTTAAATTAGAAAAAACAACGCATCGGCGTCTTATAAGTTCGTGGAGAGGGAAAAACAACGCATCGGCGTCTTATAAGTTCGTGGAGAGGGAAAAACGAGTCGACCTGCTATCATACACATACCAACTTGTACTTTAAGAAGCCCGTGCGATGCTTGCTGAAGTTGTTGAAACATCTACTGGTGTATGTTTGCGTGTGCACTGTGCAATACTGAAACAAGTGCCCGTATCTCGAAATGTGCAGCGTATCTTCGCTAAGGTCCTTCAAAGGTTCTGGGTTTAATTTAATGTTCCCTGGGGTTATTTACGAGCGATATTTATGTGATGGGGGCGGAGGTGTTTCTCAGTATAGTAGTTTTTAACGTGGTAAGCGGTATTAAATAGGAATATCGACACTAGCGACAGCATGTCATGCTTGTTTGCTGGCGGGACTCCGAGATACACTATCTCCGTATTACAGAGGGGGTTAAGATACAATTCTTTCGTTATATCGACATTCATTATCATTACACTCTGGGCTTTAATGGAATTGACGATAGGAAGACGATTCTTTACAACATCCCGTCGTTATTTTCTTGATTATTGCCGCCAGTAGTGTATTGCATGATGAAATCTTGTATCTGTGATGCACAACTTGGTTAGATTTCTTCGTATTTCTGCATTCAATGCAAAGTGTTTATAACTTATAACACGTCCCTAAAATGTATTAAACTGCATTCAAAACACAAAGTGATTGTAATGACTTTGACCTTTTAGTCATGACCTTGACCTTACTTAAGCGACACTCGTCGCCAGTTCTATGAAGACGTCTTTGTATCGTTAAAATAAAACCTTATTAGTACCGAGTTATTGTCATGTCCATTATCACGTGACATTGATCCAGTGAAGTCACACCCTTGCGGAATCACCCCAAACCAATCTCCACGCGATCACGTGCCAGCTGTATCCGGTTCCAGTCTGACCATTCTGTGACCTCGGTAGCATCATTAACCATTCTGCTAATCCGTTGCTTTGTCTCCGGTCTCAGTGTCGCCAAGGACCATGAAATATCGATGAATCGGTCGCCATCCGTCTTGCTATAATGATTCCCATTATCTTCAACCATCGATCGGTTATCCAGCTGCTGTAATGGAATTACATATTCTCACTTAATGAAGGATTAATATTTCATAAATAAGCGTCATTTCTCCTCACAAAAACTGAAGATGTCAGACCGGTTGTCTACAGAATCAATCGATATCCAGACAACATGGCGGCGCGCGTCCGCTGCAACCTTGCCACCTCCCACGACAACGGGTCACTAGGGACGCTCTAATGAGCGGACCCAACAAAATCGATGTATCCGGAAATTGACAAGGTTGACTACATCACAAGCGGCGACAGACAGTCTCATAAAACAATATGTACACATTTATCATCTAAACCGGTCTACTGCCGTAACATCTACTAACTAATAACTTCAATTTAAGGGAACACATTTCATACGTCAGTTTTCCCGTTCAGTAAGTGGCCTCTACTTACAGTCAATAAGACACTCTTAAGTTCACGGGGAACGGATAGGAGAACTGCTGTTATGTAACTAGTATCAGAATGCACGTGTTGCATTCCCCAATAAATCCCTCACGGCGGGGAGAGGGGGATCCGAGATCCTTAAGTCGCCAGGTCAATTACGCTGAACTAGACCTAGGAGCGATCAAAGCGCCATCCAGCGGTTCCAATTACTACCGTACTTTATGATAGGCGTGGCTGAAGAGCCGATCTTCTCTCTTATTTTAAGGTTTCGGAACGTCGCTAACTTCCCTTTGGTATCATTGTCAGTGAAACACAAGAGACAGGCACTTTAGTTAATTGTCCTTTGTCGGCGTTTCACGTTTGCATGCCTTGATATGTATGAACTATGGTCTATATATGTATATGAGGTGCATCAGAGATATTACTAACCTACATAATAAGACAGTTAATCTCTGCCAACTCCTACATTTATACGTTTCGCATTTCACAATTCTTGATATTATCTGCCATATAATTCATTAAATCATTTTTAATCCCAAACTTATTCTTCTGGTCATTAATATATTTCAAATTTTTATATTTTTCAGTTGACAAAGAGGTGAATATGGTGGCGCCCCCTGGAGGTCACGTGCCCTATGCTATTCCGGATTCTGATGACCGGAGAGGCGAAAGTGATTTGTGGTTTAAAGCGGCCGTAATAGCTGTCCCGATTGCGGGAGGATTTATTCTTATTTTATTGGTGCTTCTAGCTGTGCGCATGCTCAGAACAGACTCAAGACGACACAGACAGTTAATTCAGTTTAGGCGAGAAAGGACTAGCTTGACAAAAGCACAACTTTATGTGACGGACCATTTTAGTGAAAAAACAGAAAAGAGCTCCTCTTCTTCGATGTTTGGGGAGAATCATAACTCATTATGCAAAGATGTTAGCGTAAAGGTCGATAAAGATGGCAAAATGTACGAACAAGTCTGTCAAGAACAGTCCAAGTCGAAACGGACGCGACCATCTATTGTTATATGGGGGAAACCCATCCAGAAAGACTTCGCTACAGTGGTATAGCCGTTCATTGTGATAAGATGTTCGAATGTGTCTACATGGGAGAGTGAAAGGCGTATGTGACTACGTGATAGATGCACGTAAATAGAGCTATATATATCAAAGTTAAGACAGATTGCATGTTCATAGGTGAGTGCATGTGTTGAAAATGGAAAGGTATGGACATGAACAATCTTCGTCCCCGAAGAAAAGTCTCTGTGATTGGCTCAATCTATTGAATCGTGAAAATGTCGTGTAAATGAAACAGACATGTATAACATGGACTTTCCTTTAATGGACAATATATGGTTGCTGTAGACAGTTGGGAGATTAGATCAACTTCTGTTCTTCCAATGGCAACGCAATTTTGAATGCACGCATGCGCGCGATATTGTGATAATGTAGATTTGTATTTGTTATGTGAATCTTATGATATGTGAAATTGTGTAATTTGAAACATGTGAAACATGTACGGATGTTATTTTAGTTTGAATGTGCTCAATGAAGAGTCTAAATGTGCTATGTTTTGAAATATGTTTGTGTTTTACGCCATGCACTAAAATTGTCGTATATTCTCGGGCATTCTCGGAATTGGTCGGGAGTGGTTAAAAGGGTACTAGATCATATAAATAATTGAGAGGTTGCGTGGCGCAAAGCACTACGAGATTAAAACTTCAATATATCGCCGAGTTAGCTTACAAGATATTTCATGAAATAAGAAATGTGAAAATGGGCGGTATATCGAACGTTTGCTTTGTTTTCACTTGTGCTTTTATGGTAGAAAGCTCTCGTCTGATATGATAAATTTTGAATTTTACATGGCATATACAAATTTCTTTTGATTTTCTTTACAGCGACATGAACAAAATTAAAGGTCTTAATTAAAATGATTATAATCCATAAGTCGATTTCCGTTTGATTTTAAGTATCGCGAGTAGATCTGGTTTTTACAGACGTCTTGTGATTTTTAGAAAATAAGGGATGATCATATTAAACATTCTGGTTCAATCGCAACTTCTCTGTGAAATTTCCGGCAATCTTCGGAAATATTTCCGAAGATTGCCGGAAATTTCTGGAGACGTTGCAATTGCATTCTGACGTGGGTTATCTACTATGGAGGCACAGGTGACGTAAGGTGTTGTGAGTGATTGTTATCATAGGTAGTCATATTTTCATGGACTACAGAGGATTCTGTTATATTTGAAAACACTTCTATTTATTTCTTTCAAAATAAAATTTGGAAAATTTAAATATAGATTAAGATTTTTTGTTGTTTTTCTACTTGTATAGAACGATATATCATACTGAAAGACACAAGCGTTTGCGTTCAGACTGAAATAATCAATATTTCATTGATGCAGCACTGATTTAGAGAGTTCGAACACTGCATTCGCCAGTCCTGGTAGAAATATCTTTATATTGTTTTCAGATGCAACAATACAAACGCAATGACCAGATTTTGAATATGAAACAATGTACAAAACTAGCAAAATCTGAGAAGATATTCCGTAAGGACAGTATATGGGATTAATGTTATATGTTTAATATGCAATTTCATGCAACGTAACTAGTATAGGCTGGTCTATCGTGGACACCATTCGCTTGGCCTGCTACAGTTGCCTTTTGGAGCGTCACCTTGCGGATAATGTATATATTGCAATACGAAGAGGATGCACTTTGAGAAGATGTACATTCAAGTAGTGTTAAAACTAAACACCTAGTAAGTTGTTGAAGGAAAATTAACCCCCTCCCCCCCCCCCCAAAAAAAAAAAAAATAGATTTTTTTTTTATAAATGCTCGATAGAATAGTGGAGCTCACCATTAGTACTGTACTATAAGGTATTATGTCCTGCGGAATTGCAGAAGCATAATGGTTCAGTTACAAATGTATATGTCTTAGGTAACCTTTCCCACAAAAACAAAACAAAAAAAAATAAACATCGGTTCACAGGTACTAGATACGTCAATGTATATATTCCTTTACATTTATGATTTCAGGATTGATTAACGATACGAGATGGGACCGGAAGTAAATCAAACGTCAAATGGCTTGACGTCATTGTGGTTTTCTTGACACACTCAATCAATTTGATGAATTTTCAGTTATTGATTTGGTGTACTGATCATGATGTTATCTTATTTAAGTGCATGTTAAAACAAAACAGCCAAGATACACTTTAACCCATCACTTCAGAGAGTTATCCTTTCATATAAATATTTATTTCTGTAGATATTTATGAAGAAATATTATCTGAAGAGGATGTTGACGCCAGTCGGAACAACCATGAACTGGCCAATGTCCATGCAACGCTTGGAATAATGCATAGTTACAAAAAATCATTTATAGCTACAAAATGTACCTAATGTGAAAACGGACTTAAACCTGTCATGTTTCACGCTGATTAATACGTGACGCCGGGAAATGGAGTCACCATGTCTGGCGGTATTTGGGGTTGGGATATGGCGACGGTATGTAAACTAAAAGTTTGATGTATTGGTGGTTTGTGTATCATCCATTTGCCTACAGGTAAAGTATCCAAAAGGTGATATCGTTACCTATATGCGGAAACTGTTATAAATATATCCTAATGTGTATAACATACGTATTTTATATATACATGTGTAGAGATGTTCTCTATAGTTAATGAACATACTTTTTTTTAGAAAAGCCGATACAACCATTGTACGACCTCATAAATTGTTACCATCGTTTTTCGTGTGTGTTCATACGAAAAAATCATTGAATTACATTGTACACCTTCAGTTTTTAAGCATTACCATTACCAAAGAACAGCTAAAACGGAAAAAAAATACTTGTTTATCATTTTCTAATAAACATAATAAATACGAAATTTAATGAAACATAATGTAAAAACTTTTCCAGAAAAAAATCGAATAAGAACCGAAAATATATGTATTTACATTGTTGTCACATCCTCATCTATTGTCAATACGAGAAGTAAACTGACTTAAGGTAATTCTTTTTTAACATCATCATTCTTACATAGGCATTGTCTGTTGATCAATCCCTTTTCTATTTATTAGAAATAATATTTTATTGAAATAGAAATTGAACATCATCAGTCGACTACTGGTCAAATTCAACATTGCGTCCTCATTTTCAGTTCGCAATACTGTTTGTACAATTTATTCACGAAATCATAACGAACGGTTCCGGTTTTACAATCAGAAGAAATTCATGCGTTTTCAGAGATGAAAATGCTCATATCAAGAAATGTTATCTAAATTTGTTTTCACAGATCCTTAAACAAACTATCTGTGAAATATATTTTTAAGTGATCAAGCTCCACCTACCGGAGATAATTGTTATGAGGGCAAGTGAGCCGAGTGACCAAATCGATAACATGATACACATGACATGGACTTGCTGAAAATTAACAAATATTATATATGCACATGTATAGACTGTAGCTTGTAAATTCATTCCAAGTACATCTAACATATCGCCGTGACAGCCGCCATGATGGAAGATGTCGTCAAAGTTCAGAGACAAATAAGTGGCTCAATGCACGTTGCATTATTTATGGTTGTGTCTCATCAGTTGTTTTTAAAGTCATATATAGACTACATTTCATCAAATATTGATATTAAGTTTGTCTATTTATACGATGCAGCCATGTGTATCATCATCTGGGGATCGTCAGTAAGCGAATATACTAAAACGGCATGTCTCCCCAGAGTAGAAATAGATAATCTACACGGATACTATGCTAATACCAGTGTACGTCTCCAAGCTGTTGCATATGGAATGGCGACGACAAATCATAAAACTGCTATTTCATTGCTATATGTACAATAACTAAGCCATCTGTAACTTGATTCAACAACTACTGCTGTGTGTAAAATATCATCATCTTTATCATCAACATAATCATCATCGTCATCGCAATCCTTCTCCTCCTCATTATCAATATAACCATCATCATATCATCCACATCATCATCCCCATCCACATCATCATCCCCATCATCATCATCATCATCATCATCATCATCACCGTCCATAGCATCATCATCATATCATCTTCACTGTCCATTGCATCCTCAACCTCATCATCATCCTCATCATCATCCTCATCATCATCATCATCATCATCATCATCATCATCATCATCATCATCATCATCATCATCATCATCATCATCATCATCATCATCATCATCATCATCATCATCATCATCATCATCATCATCATCATCATCATCATCATCATTATCATCATCATAATTATCATCCTCATCATTATCATCCTCATCATCATCATCATCATCATCATCACAACCAGGTGTTAAAGCAGCAATAACAACGCATATACAATGGAACTATTATTCAATCTATAAATATAGTAAACTTACATTAACAAATTATGCACCTGCCATAAATTAACCCTCACAAATAATATGAACAGATATTTTTTATCGCCGAGACACGGGGTAGAAAACTGATTGAACTGGGTAAAATCTCATTGGAGAAAAAACTTGATATTGACTTACACAAATATCACACACGGACAAAATATGCATCAAAAGATAAAATGTTGAAGTAAAAAAAAAATCCTTCATTGGCGTGAATCTCATGAGAACCTGTTGTATCTGACCTTAAGGCATTCTAAAGAGGAAAAAAAACATATTTGATTTCATATTTCAAGGAAATCTATCTTATTTTGAGTGGCTCGTGGAAATTGGCGTTACATTACTTTTGCAACCGGCTATTTTATTGGATAGAATCATCGTTATAACCAAATGTGTCAGCGACGGTGCATTCGACCTGAACATGACAGTTTTTTTTCAAATATTTACACTTCTCAGATTTGAATTCAATATGACCACATGGCAGTTTAAGTTGTAATGTTTCTGTCAAACTTTTATAGAAAAATGGAAATTTTGGTGAAAATTATGAACGAATTATTCAAATTAATGATACAAGTCTTCAAGGATGTCAAAATGTTTCCATAAAATTTGTTTTCGAAGGCATTTAAAGCCTTTTGTTTTGAGTTTAATAGCATTTTGTCATGTAATTCTCATGCTTCCTGTCAGAAGAACATGTATTCGATGACAAGGAAAGTCACGTGACCATCCTCATCACTTTTCGAGTTTTGTTGGAAATGTCAGAAACACACATATGATATATCAAGGAAACCGTCATTTTAAAACCAAACATAGCATCTGCATGACTGAATGGTTGTCAAAAGATTGTCAATTCCTTTTGAATTAGATGTTGTGTTTAAGTGCAAGTTGAAAAATGATTTTCAACAAAACGGCTCAGAATAGCAAGACCATTATCAATCATGGTGATATCAAAATATTCAATGTTTGCCATCGCGACCAAATACTCAGATTTGCCATGACAATTTAACGATGTCACATGACCTTAACAAGAATGGTAGCATGAAATTTGGATCTCTGGCGTAACATATCAAATGTAGAGCCGTGTCAATAAATATAATCTCAATCGATCAAACCGCCTAATTGATTAGCGGATCTACAGACAGGGAGTGGTTTTATAAGCGAGATTTTTCTCCTTTGATCTAGTTATCTCCCTTGGCGAATTTATGTTTTAAATTTTGAATTAACGAGACACAGACTGGCACAGTAATTGTGTTATTCTTCCTACATAGCCAGTTGTACTAAAGAAACGTGATTTACAGCAAAACCCAGGGACAGTTTATTGTATATATACATATGATATACTATATATTATCCCAAACGCCATGCCATCCACACACACGGATAAGAATATATTTTGTTCTGTCAATAACATTAACACTGTAATATGATCCGATGGGTTCCAAAGGTATAACATAAATCTCGGTACATTATCAATAGCATTACGAATGTAATGAGACACGATGTGCTCCGTGTACAAAAGGGACAATTCTGTCACCACCACGCATACCCACTCAAACCGAGGGAGGTCTCGTTATTTATGATTATATCTCAGTTGGTATCTTATTCATAAAACCTCATAAACATGATTTGATACACAGGGTGTCATAACAAACCCTCCCTGGGTACCAGGCAATGGTGGTACAAGCAATATATGCACGTCATCCTTTGCTTTCTAACTTCACACATTCTACAAAAAATAATCTACAAAATTCTCATCATTTCTAATTGCTTTACCATGTACTATAATTGGGATTTCATATAGACGTGTCTATCTCATTAAAATATACAAGGTTGATGATTTTTGCTTTGTTTTCCCAATCTTTCCCGAACATGTCATCGGCCAGCTTCTTTTTCATTGAACTCAAAAGTCACCTCGCAATGTTCAAATAATGAGCTTATTCCAGCTAACGTAAAAATAATAGACATTATAATCCCTGATTAAAACGTTAAAAATGCGAAATAGGGAGTTATGCAATCCAAAACACGAAATAGGTATATTAACAATAACAGTATCATTGTTTGCGTTCAGCGTCACTTTCTGTTCACGAAATGGGCCACACCAAGTTTTTTATGTCTGAAAGTCCTTACAATGGCTAAGATACGAAGTACTCTAAAATTATACTGTACACTGCATTATATTCCTGCCATGTCTCATTGAGCTATCGGAATCTCTGTTTCTCCTCATGCTACTCACCGATACAGAATCTCCAAGACACCATGCATAGAGACTTTTACATCGAGGCAAGAAGATCCCTTTCCCTCCAATGGGCGAACACCTACGTAAAAGAAGGATACCTAAAGTTTAGAGGCCTATCATTATCATGTAATAGGAAGTGAGTACAATTTGAAGATTTAATTGTGATAAAGGTCGTTGGTCGACTATTTTAGCATTCTTCCTGGTGACAGCGTCGTGTGTTTTGGAAGACTGTAGTATGTTAATGCATGTGGTATGGGCGTTAGAATTGTACCTGCTGCCCCTATTGCATGTTTGTAAAAGGCGACTAAATTTAGGATCTATCTTTTCTCTTCTTCCTAACTAACTTTATTCTTCCCACGTCACCCTTAACACCGCCTCGCATTTGGTCTTGAGTTGAGCGTTCGCCCCTGTGAGGAAGGCTCTGGGTTCTGTCCCCTGGCCGAGACACACCAAAGTCTATAAAAGTGGTAGTTTCTGCTCCTGCTTAGCGCTCGGCATGCAGGGAGTGGGACGACTGGTTCGCCCGTTGTCAGTATAATGTGACCGGGTGGGGTGTGTTGCTTGGTGTCTTCGGCGCCATACTTCAGTGATATAGCACTATAAAAAGAGCAACAGTTCCACTGTACAAGAAGACACAACATGAATATACCGCAGTCTCCCAAAACATGCACCTCGCACAACATACACGCAACACATCGCACCCATGGGAAGCCGTCCCTACATGACCAAAGCTGTTAATAGGGCGTTAATTAATCAATCGAACTAACAAACCTCATTATGATAGCTAAAACTCCATTCGATAGTGCTATAGCACTAAGCATTCTGCCAAAGACACCAACAGTAAACTCCAACCGACCACATTATACTAACCTATAATCCAGCTGCTGCGGTTGTAAAAGGCGACTAAATTTGATACTTTACTTTTTCTCTTCTCCCTATCGTCTCCCACGACACCGTCTTACTTTTTTTTGCGTTGACATTGTGTCCATGCGAGGAAGGCTGAGAGAGTGGTCCTACAGGTAGGAGTTTAGAATTGTACCCACTGCCCCATTGCATGATAGTAAAAGACAACTAAATTAGGATATTATCTTTTCTCTTCTTCCTAACTAACTTTCTTCTTCCTGACGTCTTCCTTCACTTTTGGCCTTCGGATGAACACTCGCTCGTATGAGGTAGGCCCTCAGTTCTCTGGACGAGACACACCATCGTCTATAACAGTGGTAGTTTCTGTTTCTGTTAAGCGCTCAGCATAAAGTGGGTGGGACGACTGGTTCGGCCCGTTGTGAATATAATGTGACCGGGTGGGGTGTGTTTCGGCCAGGGAGCAGAACCCAGAAACTTCCCTACATGAGTGAAGACTCAACTGAAACCGAAGGCCAAATGTGAGGCGATGTATAGATAAGAAAAGGTAAGATACCAGTCGTTTACGAGCATGCAATGGGGGAGAGCAGGAACAGTTCTAACGCAGTACCTGTGGACAAGGCATCGCGTTTTTAATATTTACAATAAGACTTATGGTAAGATTTTGTGGAATCCGGAGATTGTAAGATATCGGTAGTTTTTTGGCCATATCATCTGAAAGGAGCAAAGGAGTCTGATAAATAATTTGATATTGAAATATTTGACTTGAAATGGGTAATGTGTTTCTGGAAATGTAGAGAATTTACATACAGTTTTCTATCAATGTGAAATTGACCTCATATTCATGTCATTTCAGGTGAGTTTTGTGTGATGTTAAGCTGCTCTCAGGTAAAATGATCAGTATACTTCTGCCTCTGTGTGCAAGAAAGCAAAACTATGTTTCATATATTATGCATTATACATGTAAAAAGCAAGACTATGTTTCTTTTTTATGCATTATAAACGTAATTTCTTTTAAGCTACAAACTAACTTAACAACAGCTTTAGTTCGAATAAAATTTCTTTTTCTTCTCGTTTTTTTTCCTGAACCAAACCGGGAAACGATATATAATATAAATATGATTTGAATGATATGTTTCGTTGTCAATCAATATTGCATGTGTACATTGTATGAAAATTGGTAGATGTGTATAAATCTTCAGTGTTTGAACATAAAGGTTTATAAATATTTTTTATCAACAAATACTACAAGTATACATCCCAATTCACCAACGATTAGAGTACATTAACCGTATGATAGTTGACTGAATCTCGGGACAATGAACCTCCGCTAGGCAATACGGATGTTCGTGAGAACATAAATGATGGCCGTATCTTTCATACTTAATTAGAGTATGATAGTTTTTCGTTAGTTAAATCTTAATTTGTCTTGAGCTCTTTATACCGTCAAAACAGACCGCTAGACAACGCAATTATTACTTCACCAATAAATAACATAATGTAATTACTTAAAAAACCCATAAATCATGCTATTATTGAAACAGGTGCTATTTCGTGTTTTATTGAATATCTGTGTTTCAGCCATAAGTCTTTCACGCAGAATTTAATTCTACGTTAATTGAAACTGGACCTGCAGGCGGACGAATTGCGCTTCACCTGCTTCTAGAGAGCGGGGATACGACAATGATTCATTTGGTAGCAGATCGCCCGCGGAACACTGGCGCCGGGCACATGCGCGCTTTCATCATGAACATCCACGTGAATTATGATTGTGTTTAGCACGTGCCAATAAAGTGTAGCGTTGATACACACCGAAACATTATTCAATTTAGCCGCAACCAATTTTGCACAGCGGGGGCGATGCTTCAACGACAACAGCTCATAAATAACAAACAAGTAATGGTAGAAAGATAATCTGAATTAATAAATCTTATAGATTTTATTTTTTATCCTGGTATAATAAAAGTGTACATCAACGTATAGGGCTAAAACGTTAACCCTAGGCGGTCATAGACACGGCTATTCATATCAAAATCTCTTACAGTAAGGGTCATAATACCTCACCTTGTGCCCTACCATTACCGCTGGCGCCGATTGTCCAGTGGTCTATTGTTTTCTCAGCAGATGGCCGGACCGCCAGTGTGTCCGACTCCGGCTTTGAGGATGTAAGTTAGAGACGCGAGTGGTGTTAGTGGAGACAGTAGTGGTATTAGACGGGAGTACGGAACAGTACTAATTATCTCCCATGAAACCATCAAACTCCTGCTGCGTTACGAACAAGGCGCCACGACAAAAATGGCTGCATCTATGTTTTTTTTCTTCTTCTAAATGAATCCTGGAGCCACACCAGCTTAAGCGAGTATCTTACTAGGTGTATTTTAGAAACACTGGGATTGATTTGCCCTGAGTATACTTATTTGACCGGCTGAACAATAATCTCCCTCTTTGCTTTTCAAGATTAATTAAATCTCCAACCCGTTATGCCAGACATAAAACAGATATTTCATGAAGCATGAAGTTGACAAGACATCAACACATCCGAAGTCGAGATCACTTCACAACAATGTTGCGATCTATATTTATAAATTCTATAACGACCGTATCTTGTTTCGGTGGCTTTAATTTGGTATAATCAAAACATTCAGCTGACCGGCGATGCCGATAAGCTGCCCAGTGGTGAGTCGAGTTAAATTGGCACGATCGTTAATGGCTAGTCTGTCAGTACAAAATTATCTCGTCAACATCTCATCGGACAGAGGTAGTTTGCCTACTGACCGTTGATATATGGCCGGTCTGTGGTTATGGGGGCCACAGTCTAGCAGTATATCATTTATGTCGCATCTGGGTTGTTGTTGTTTACCATCTGGGGTCAGTGAGGTGCTTGGAATGTCAGAACGATGAACATGGGCTAGCCACCAATCCGCACGTTTGTTGAAATTCAGTTTTATACCTGAACTAGAGAGTAAGAGAATATCAAGAGATGTTGATGTTCATGTCTATTTTTGGTATCAGTGGAACCGATGCTCAAACTGTATGCCGACATCAATGTTTATTATTCTCTGAAGTTTACAATGAACTGCAGTTTTATTCGATACGTAATTAGTACTGAACTACGTTGTATGTTTGAAGAAACCAAGAATATTAGGTAATTTGAAAATGTAATTATGTAATCTGGTGTAAATTATGACGTCACCATTTATAAGGTATTGCCAAGAAATTGTTAGGAAAACCTCACTGCGAGTCTGAAATGTTTATAATTTTTAAGCCACGCTTCGTATGTTCCCCTTAAATTTATCAATTCTCAGTAAATCTGAATGTTTTCATGGGAATATCAATCACTTGAAAAACAGGACCTAATCACTAAATACAAATCAACGAAAGTCACCGTTCAGAGAATAACTATCGGACACATTTGTGTCGCAGTTGTCGAAACGTCGAAAAAAATAACGCTGTTTAGATCACCATTTGTAATTTTGTAATAGTTATTGACTTTGGTGAAAATTGAAATTGCATTTGTAAGTTTATTGTATAATTATGTATGTTCAACTGTATCAAACCTTATCAACTTCATCTCACAACTCAACTGCTCTCACCGAGCTTCCAACCTAAATGATCAACTTCATGTTCGTATTATTTACATTCCAACTGTATGGTGTCGCAGTTTAGTTAACATTAAGACGGGTTTTGATTAAATATCTACCAATGACCCCTTATTTACCCCTTATCCACAGTACTACACTGTGTTATGGGGGTACCATGTTACCTTGTTGGTATCCTCGAGCGCATCCAGGTGACAGTAATAATGCTTCTAACCTTATATTGGTTTTCACTCTCTGTCGACCCTTGATTGGTGAAGGTAGTGCTTTTTTTCTTTAACAACTTTCGGACGAATGCAAACCAATGCCGTCCAGGCGGTGACGCAATGGGTGGTGCAGACGTACATGGTACAAACGAAAGGATGTTGATATGTTTGAACCAATACTGTATAGCCTGTTATAATTGCGGGGGTGATATTTTTTCGCTATTTCGCGGGATATTGCTATAATCGTGAAAATTTGACCCACAAAATATTAATAAATGATTAAATCATGTATACCCTTAAAGCCAAATCGCGACAATTTAAAACCGCTTAAATTTGATTTTCTCTTTTTAGATCAAATCGCGAAAATGTTGACTCGTGAAATAACCAAATATACGGTATCTGTATTCAGATAGTTATTGTACAACAGCTGTTTGTTTGAAGTCATGAAAAACACATTCGCACTATAGCAAGTTAAGTTGGACACTATCTATCTAAACTACTAAACTAGTACGATGCTGAAGATATAATGAACTAACAAGATTGCATTCGACTCTTTGACCAAATCCGAACTTTTTAAGTCACATAAACCAACCAATATCTAGAGAAAGCAGAAAATCATTTTATATTCTTGACTACTACCAAGTACAATTCATGGTCCGTCAATATCAGACATGCCAATCTATTCCTAAACGACTGCCCCTGGAGTTGATTGTTTAATTCAATTTTCACTAATCTGGGTTCCCATAGAACTTATTAGAAAGACACGTATGACGTAGGCGAAAGCCTGAGAATATTTTACCTTAAATAAACATCAGTACCGGCGTAGCTATGGTACAGTACTACCTCTGTGGAAGAGCGTCCCACCAACTGTGCCGTTGGGATTAAGTAAAATCATCTGGGACCACAAACCTTTCACTGGCCACTAGTAAATCTAAGTTATTGACAAGGTTTTCTAAGCAGAATACTTCTAATAGAATAAAAACTCCTCTAATTGAAAACTTACAATCAGACATGTTGCAGAAACAAAAATTAATAAGTCAAATTATAATATTGTTTTTGATATTTTAGTGACTGGTTGCCAGTCTAAACAATCCTGAGAGCCATCAGTTGATAGGTTGCCTAAGATGAACGTCCTATAAACACCATTTGGAACGGCGTCACTGTATACAATATTTGGGTATTGTGCTTCGTTGTGTGATTTGGGCGACTGCAGTATGTTAGTGTTGCGTCACTTTGTAATAGTTGAGCAATCCAACGCTACCATTTGTTGGGTAGGTGTTCCGTTCGATTTGCTTTATGTGCCACGATATAAATCTGTTAATGTCTTAATTGGTTTTACAACTCGGTATACATTTCATTACTTTGTCTCATGAGAAAATTTATGTAAAATGCAAAACTTCAGAACATTTTGCAGCTCCTGCGAAATGTTCTACCTCTCAGAACAAAAACGTTCAAATTTTCTCAAACAGCGAATTCAAAGTGAAAATTACGCACTAATTGCTTTTTAATTTCCCTTATTATGTTTTAATAAGAGGTGTTTAATTGTTCGCTTTTAATGTCCCGATAGGAGGTTTCCTACCATCAGAATGCACCGAGAATACACATTCCTCGAGTAACTTTTGACCCCAGTCCTGTCTAATTCAAACTCTCCAAGTACATGGCTCAAACAATTTAAATGTGATCACGGACCGGTAATCTGGTGCATTTTTATTGGGAGGGGTGGGGACGCACATAATTCGTGGGGAAGATTGAGGGATGCACAAGGTTCAAAGAAGTGCTTCCACTTACCGTTAATACAGCCTAATTCGCTCAAAGCTGCGCGTGCAGATCACGAGGTGGTTATGTAATGTTTTGAACAGTTGAAATTGGTAAAGTATATTAAAGGAGCAAGAGCAATCACTGCTGGATGAAATTTTTAAATTCAAAGACATTAAAGTATATTTATAGAATACGCATGCGCAATGTATGTAGTAGATTATTACAGTTAAATTTATAATTGTGTTGTCTCTTTATTAAACAGGACGCTTTAAAGTACCTTTTAATGTATCCCGAATGTATGATACAATCTTTATGTTTATATAAGCAATAATCATAATGAGTATTTAACGGCAATCCTAAAGCTGTACCTAGGGCGATGATTCAAATATATCCAATATAAAAATAATAATTGCTATCTGTTCTTATCGTATTCTACACATGTCTTTTTTTTTCTTCCTCTTATCTTTCCATTGTTTTAACATTTCACTAAATTGATTCCATCAGTACCTTAATGTATCTCCCGTTGTAAATTCCCTATAACTTCATTTCACAATGATCCATTAAAGAATGTTTTAAGTGCTAAACGGAAAACTGATGTCGACAATATGTGCGAGATAGGTTGTTTTTTTGTCATCAGAATTATCGCAATAATCTTTAAATGTAGCATTTGTCTACAACTGAATTATGGTAGGGTGTGCTGTCCGGCGGACTAACTGACCAATCGACTAACAGCTTCGGCACTATATATGTTGACTTGATTGCTTTAGAATTTCACTCACAGTGGTTTGTTTTGGGAGAAAGTCAGAGATGACCGATTAACGACTCGGTCATCGCGATGATTTGCCCCTCCTTTAAATGGGATTACCTCATAGCGTATACCAATGCACATGTATATAGAATACACAAGAACATTTGAATTTAGAAATATGATTAGCAGTCGATATAAATATCACCGTCATGTGCTGAAGGAACGTCGAACAGGAACAATCAACATCAATCAATGTGGATTCCTCAAGAAAGGCCGGTAGAAACGAAATAGATTAAACAATTATGGAAGTCTACCGTTTTATCAAACTGATTATTTCTGTTTTATCATAGCTTGTAAGTTTTTAATCGATAATGTTTAAACAATAAATGAAGATTTAGGTCGAAGATATGGCATACTATTTGATAAACAATCCAGTTTTCGGCTGTTTGTGTTTCTAAACCGATTATCCATATAACAACTGACAGTGTATTACCGGAACTTCAAAGGGTAATTCAGTGTTTTGTTATGTCTTCTTTTTTACTCTATATCTTCCAAGTACATCAACCTCACAGACAACAAGTCGTAACTCAATAAAATCCCGACTTGATATCGACCGGATTGATCAACAAACGAGGTCGACAAAAGATCGGTAAATACATTTTTTCGGAACGTTAACCCCAGAAACAGCAATTTTCGTTATGGCATTTTGTCATGTGAAATTACAGAATTTTTGGCATCAACTCGCTGACAAAGGAAGTTTATAACCGTAAAATTTCAAAAAGGCGTTTGTGTTGTGCACAAAAATGGCGTCACATTTCACCGACATCGCGGTATCATCTTTCAATATAATAGACGTTGTCTAATTTGCAGTGAATGGATCCGTGTCGTCGGGAATCATTTTATCTGGAATTTATGCTGCTTTTAAGTATTTATAACAAAGAAAATCATTTTAGCGTTTCAAGTAACAAAGGACCTCACAACTATGCAGTATTGTTTGCTTACATTCTATATTTTTTAGCCCAGGATTACGATTAGAATTTGACAACTTAATATGACAAATGTTTTTATGATAATTATATAATTGCTTATATGTCAAGTTATACCATAAATTTATCGAAACGTGTCTGATCCGATCGATAATAAACCGTTGTTCAAGCTTCACATTTTTTATGAAAGGCCACAAGTCTATTCCGCTAGCGCCAGAATGCTTGTTCGAACAGGTGGTCATATCACATGTTGTCCCGTCTCGCGCATTTCGCGTGCGTCACGAGACTTGTCGTCTGTTTTTTCTGCGTAACAATGGGCACGCATGCGTAGCACACGCCACAGTACGCTTCACATGGTTATATTACTAGAAATCTCTCTTGTAAGATAGCAAACGTTTTAAATTTGATATTTCTTTTGAAATCCTTCGCTATTTCTTTAAATTAATGAACGAAATTTTTGTAGTTTTTCATTCTCACTCGAAACAAATGAGAAACAAAGTACGCTTATCTTGATTAAAATGTCGTTTCAAAGTATATATCGCCATAATTTTCATTCGGCTCATACTAACAAAACCAAAAAAGTTATATTATTTAGCAAAAACAGAATCAACATTGGGGAATTAAAATGTTTAAAATGCATATAAAAGCAAATAATAACTCAAAATGAATGTTCGACCATTTATGACACAAATAGCTTTTGGAGAATTCGCTTACTTGTACCTTCCAATGTAAATAGATCAATGAAATAGTTAAAAGAATGGCGTAAGTAAGCGTTTTTCAATGTTAAATATTAAAAGAGAAAACCTTTGTCGTATGTTCTTGTTATTATTTTTAAATTATTAATTTTGAAATGAAATCGGATATGTTTACGGATTGTTGGTATATCGATTGACTGTCAGTTGTCGTTTTCTTTTTTTATTACATTTTTATAGATTATATTCTATAAAACAAAAGACGGTAGGTCCTTAGGAACACATGATCTAAGTCTCTATAGAATTCAACATGCCAATCATAGCTTTTATTGGCAGTATAGATTTTTGTTATATTTTTTTTAAATAAATGTAAGTATTTTCCTCTCCTACGAAATTCTGTACATAGAAGAAATTGACTAGACCAAGTCAAATACAGCAGTCTCGTCCTCCTACGGTGATGGCTAAAAGATAGCAGCATTTGGACGCGTGACAAGAAAGACGTACGGAAGGACAACAAGAGGGCGACTGTAATTGCGATGGATGGTAATTAAAATACGATTTGTGTGATGTATGACACACGAGACAGCCATTTTATACAATTACACGCACAAGTCTCGAGACCTCGTGATCGATTCTAGACAAAAGGATGGTATATGGATGCTAGACATGTATATAGTTACTATCGTCAGTTACCGTCAGACCAGCAGCAGAAGGAAAGCTCTGGTTCATACAAAACCAACCAAATGTGGCAATGTTTACTCAATGGTTTTCAGGACATTTGAAAACAATTAAACAATTATATGTTAGTTTATATTTGTTTAAGATGCAAGGGCCTTTTCTCATGAACTTGATGATATGTCGGCTACTGCTGAGTTTCGATATATGTAGGTTGATGAAGACTACGAAAAAGTCCTTCGGTCACTATAATGACCTGCATGACATGAAATCAAATCAGTTCATTGATTATTTTACCATATAGGTCACTTGTAATTCGTGTAGCAACGTGCAAAAAAGAAAGATGCAATAAAAATAAGAAAAGTTAGAAATTATCGTACTTTAGAAACAAGGAATAATGTTAGTGTGTAATTGTTTGTTGTCTTTGGCGGTATGCTTCAGTAAGGTAACACTACAAAAGTTTCCATTATTGCACTATAGACACAACAAGAATTATACCGTAGCCTACCAAAACATACAGATATTCACACACAGCATATCGCATATAAGATATTCTGTCACTGAAATGACCATGGCTGTTATTAGGACGTTAAGCTAATCGACCAACTAAAGAACACATGGTATACAGTTTCAACCCTTACACTTTTCTGAACAAAAGTTTGGTGAAAGGTCACATTAGTGGTTTTAAGGCGAAAAGTATCGATAATTGGAGCGATTGAAATTTAAATGATCAAACAGAATCCCGAAAGCCGCTAAAGACCTCTAATGTCGAAAAAATATTTCAAACTATTGATCATATTTGATGTAGAATTTGGATGAAAATTAGTCAAGGACTATCACCTGTTGTTCCAAAGCACATATGGCATTCAGACAATTAAACTGAACTTGTGTAAACTAACATAGTTTATCTCCTTACTGATGTGATCGTATAGAAGACACGTATTTACAAACAAGACGCTTCACCATGCTGCCTCTGCAGGGTCAGTGACTATGCTCCATTGTATTTAGTAAGGTGATCGTCTACTAGAGCAATAGAAACCGCCTCAGAATGATCATGAACATCTTGTGTCTTCTTTTTCGTTGCCGATGTTAGGTAATGTTTTGCCGATTGAAAAATATTGACTTTTTTTATACGAGACTCGCCATGACATTTACGGGCATTGTGACGGCATTCTAGTAAATTTTTGTGAAGGATACGTGGATAGCCATGAACAATTAAGACAATGTAATAAACTAATAATATCTCAAGTGGTAATGTATTCAGTTTAGACTTAAGCCATATTTGTTGCATAATTTGATGCCAGTTTTGTTCGGTGGATAAACAGAAAGCACAAAATTATAAAAAAAACAACCCAAAAAACCCACGAAAGGTCATCCATATATGGAACTGAAAACAGAAAACATTTATACAACGCAACTGACAATGCACATTATATATTTATAAATACACTAGCAGCTGTGCCCTGTCGTCTGTGTTATAACTAGTTACAGTATATAGCGTCTGTGTGCTGCGTTTGAAACAGGTGGTCCAACTCCATACTCAATACTCTTTGTTTAAATATCCACTAATTAATCTTCATGTCTAACGTACGCCTTAAAATATTGATGTCCTTGTAACATCGGTTATCAGTTAGGCCGATTATATTAATATTTGTTTCTTGTTACATTAGGACACTGTAAGTCTATGAAAAGAGGACAACGTATAGTGTTTCAAATGTAGCGTTTCGTCTAAATACTTAGTTTGATTTGGTTTATTAGATGTAACGTATCATTAACAGGTTTATGTAACGACTTCCCCATGTGTGTAATATGTATGCATGTGTCGGCAAGCTGTGGTATATTGTGTCTCCTTGTGATAGTGGAACTCGTTCCCTTTTTATAGTGTCATCTCATTGAAGCATACCATTGAAGACACTGAACAAGCACTGCACAACCCATCCGGTCACATTGTACTGACAACAAGCGAACCAACTAGTCTTCCTACTCACTTAATACTGAATGCTAAGCAGGAGCAGAAACTATCACTTTTATAGACTATTGTGCGTGTCAGCAAGGTAACAGAACCCAGAGCATTCACAAGGACGATCGCTTAACTAATGCCAAAAGGGAGACGTTAGTAAGAATAAGGTCAGTTCTAGAAAGCATAATATCCTAAATTTAGTCGCCTTTTACTGTCATGCAACTGGGGCAGTACAATTCTTATAGACGACAGTGGCCACTTGGGTATATTTACCTTTCACGTCTTGTTACAAGCCAAAGTCAGGTTTTGTAGGTGAAAAAAACTCACTGACTACAGTACCTGTAAATTACCACGTTGGTTTCGAAGAAGCACCCCAAAGGATGAGGACAAGTGAAAAAAATATCAAGATTCCAGCCGGCTATCTCGGTCAAAACGTCAAAGCTTAAAGGAGTCGTCAATACAGTTTGCATCAGGCACTTGCATTTATATGCAGTTGTAAAGATGAGTTCATAATAAAAACCTACGATCTTCGTACCATGCACTCAACAAAATTTGCATTTCTGAAATATAGAAGGCACAATAAAAATCCATCAGCACGTGAAACATCATTACATCATGCTATACTTTCATGGCCTTCATGTATTATCATTTTTAATGGTTCATCTTCAGTAAATTAATGCTGGTACGTCATTAAGAGCATGTGTCGTCTTATGTGTTTTGTTATGAAAGTGCAGGTAGGTCGTACAGCCCTGCTAAAACTGTAACAGCAATCCATACAGAGAATATACTGGTCGAGGTATCGGTTAATTCCTATGAATTCTAAAATGTTTGGCTGGACGGCTGTTTATGGTACAAATACAAACCGTACTTCATTTCGAAGTCCTGGAAGATGACAAATTATCATTTGAATATGTGTATATAAGCGCTAAGAATGTACAGATGTATATGTCATAACCCTGAATAATAAATGATGTCACACATATCAATCATACATCATTTCATTTTGAGACTATCACGCCTTCACCTATCCGACAATCACGGCTTCTGATTCCTAAAAAGCTGCTGATGAAGGCTTCGAAGCAATCAGACCTTCTTTAGGGATAGTGGTGTAGGTGAAGAGCATATAAAGAAAATGTAATACAACATTTTTCAAAAGAAGAAAATTATTCTAAACAATGCAAAAGCATAATCTGCCTAATGTATTATCAATATCTCTAGCCTCTGCGAATTAAACACTTGACAATTGAGATAGCATTTCAGTGTCATTCCGATGTAACACAATCTAACATTCTCCTTTCCTGCATTGTTGATACAAATGTAAAATACAAACCTTTCTGCGTGTAGAATAAGTTGTTATCTCCAGAAAATTTGATTACACCTAAAATATATTTTAAAAAGTCGGTGGCGTTTCCCGAGTTTGAGAGTGTTCGAAAAAATGTAAAAACTAAATATTTATCAATAACTATGACATATACCGCAATAATCGATCAAATGGATAGATTCCATGATGGTATTCAAGTTCAGTGCACTTGCCCACAAACTCAAAACTCAATTTAGAGTTTAATCAAATACAACGGTAACAACCAGGCGTCAACACGTTGTGGGCGTCACGCTTCTACTACAAAACATATCGATAATGTTATGACTTTATTGTAAAAGTAATTAATCATATTCCCGTGACACCTCAACGATACAATCTTAAAGTGTTCATCAGAAAGTTCCAATATGGCGCTCACTTTGACGACAACATCAGGTCATAAAATCATGTAACGAATATTTCCTAGAGAAATCGCACTTCGTAAAATGTTAGGTAACATTTATTGTTGCAAGATAAGACCAATAGCTATAGTGGCATTTTTGTTTTAAAGTAGTTGTCTGAGAACGTTCAACTACCCTAGAGTCAGTCACCCTCTGGATGGGAGAACCGGGACCTTTATCTTTCGGACGAGAAGTACGAAGTTTTGGATGATATATTTTTTATTGTTTATACATATTGCAGTAATTATATATGGTATACGAAACATACACATTGCCATTACATTATTGCATCGCTCATTTGAAAGATATTTTAGAAATTCAATCATTTTATATTTGAAAAGCTATTAAATGTGTGTATAACTCTAAACTCATTTTTATAAGTCAAAACTATTCTTGCAATGCGGCAGTATATTCCCTCCGTGTCATATTTTGAATGGAGTTCCACACATAGGGGATAATATAATATTTCAAAACCATGACCTTCTCCTTTTTGATCAATAAAAATGTCAAAACTCGCTCGCTACTTAATCAGACCAAGGAACTTTATGGAATTGAGGTCAATTCTTTCAGAATGATTTCCCATCAAATTTTGCTGACCAATCGCGTTACATTAATTCAAGAGCCTTTGGCCAATTCGCTGCGGCGCCAATGGTCCTAGGAACGGACATTTCACACGGAAATGGCGTCTAGGGACGCAAAAAGTAATTTTCATTTGACCACTAACGAATAAGGTTTAGTATCAGCATTACCTATCTACTACCGTTAGTGACGCCATAATGGTCGTCACATATCCACACGTATGCAAATCCGTTCAGATGTCGTCTGAATCTAGTCATACAATCAATGTAAAAGGAGTAATTCATTCTATCGATGATTCATACTGTACTAACATTTCTAATTCTAGTTATTCCTATTGCGAACCCGTCTACGGGTGTCTCCAGCGTCCTTCAGTTCACGTAATTATTACTACCAAGGCGCGCCATAGAATTTCAAACTCTCACGCGCGCACGAGACTCGCTGTCGTCTGCTTGGTCTGTTATGAGGTTATATGACATTTCTCTCGTAGATCAGTTCCTATATAATTGTTATGAGCGGTAGTGATATTAAGTAGATAGCCTAGATACTATCATGGAAGATACGGTAAATCCCCAGCAATTAAGATCTTCAAATATTCGACACGAGTATTTTGCCGCTACCGTGTCTGCTACATCGTTTAAATTCCTTTGTGAACTGAAATCTTCCCTGGGAATTAGGACTTCCTTGATCTTCTTTTCATCCATAACTATACAAGCGATATTATTTTTGAAGCCATATCTGTTTGTACTGTACAAAACCGCCACTATCTCTTCATACGTTAGCAAAACTTATTCTACCGGATGTAGTATTATAATATATCTTGACTTTTCTAGCATCGAAGACCAGTGATCGACTGGCTCAACATCAATTTACGTGACTTTTAGATTGGAAACACGGGTTTGATTTAAATATGTGTGGTTAGCCTTCCGAATACAATTAGGTGCTTTTCTACAGGAGAACTATAACTGTGATAGATAAAATTATTGATATGACCTATAGAACAAACATTTAGTTAACCGAATGTAGTATTAATAGCATTGTAAACATACAGACAGACATAGCTTCTTTATTCCCTCGTTATGGAGATCTACACATTTATTTGCATGTCCCAAACTTCAAAATAAATGAAAACATGTCAGTTTGTTTATACATCATATTATTAACAAACGTTTCTAGATTGATCAGTAGGATTAATCATCTTTCTTCATCGAGAAAAAAAAATATAGCATACTGCATAAGGTAAAGAAAATATTTTTGAATATCAGATTAGTAGTGTTAGCATAGTAGCATGTTGCATCTTCTGATGTGGGTAATTTTAAAATATCTGCAGATATATTCATTCTGACTGGCACAGCTTGTATGCGACTTGCAGTTATGTAAGAGTGCCTATTTGTTTTCAAAGGATATGCTATGAACGCAATTGTCTTTTTGTGACAGAACAATAATTAATCAAGCAATATAGTTCTATCTGACTGAAATATACTGCTACCAACATCAAACAACAAAAATACCAAATCGTTACAATATTTCGGCATATGATCCAAAAGGCTTTACAAATATCAATGAACCGTCCATATAACGTTTTGTATCAAATGACTGAACATGCCCTTATTTCATCTATTTGTGTTTTGAATTCTATACGATATACTTATACATTGTACTAGAATAAAGAAATAATGAACTTTTGCAAAAGCAAACATTGTGTAATTTCCCTACGTACAATGTTTGTTTGTTTGATTAATTAACGTCCTATTAACAGCCATGGTCATGTAAGGACGGCCTCCCATGTTGCATTGCAAAAAGCAAAACGAACAAAACTGAATCGAACAATTTCTGAATGACATCAAGTCGTTCTTTGATCAATATATTTAGTTCCTCTAAAGCCTTTTTTTACCGATTAATTAGACATATGATAAAATATTGCATTTCCAGCGTTACGACGACATGAAGTCCCCCCTAGAGTAAGCTCATGTAATTAATACAAAGCAAAAACAGTATTTTCATGAGATAAAACAATATTTGGGTACTTTGATTATAAA